>NW_026782260.1:1947500-2300000 GCF_031769215.1 Ylistrum balloti | reverse complement strand
AAGGTCACGGTCAAGGTCACATGGTCAAAAATGTTTATACCACCGGAAAGGTCTTGTCACGAGGAATAAACATGCCAAATATAAAAGCCCTACTTCTTACGGTGCAATAGTTATGGGCAAGGTTAAAGTTGACAACAGACAAACAGACAACACTAAAACAATATATGCCCCGAATCTTTCGACCCGGGGTCATAAAAAACAACGAATTATTAGAGTACAAAAACACAATTGACGATTATTGCTCGTTTTAGAGTATGTTTTATCTATGGACTAACGGTATGTTTTTACTAAACACCATTGAAACCACGTAGAAATTCAATTGCGGTGATGACATTGTTGCCGCAAATAGCCAACTTACGTCAAGCGGTTCGATATTTATGGATTTCACGTGTTGTAAAATACAATTACATGTACTTTTCGGCATTCACCTTGACTCTACACATCGGGAGACAGTCTAGTCAACCAAACAAACTAAATATTCTACTATCTGTTTTGAATGGCTGGAAAGTTGATATTTTGTCGCTTTGTAGAACTGCCTGTGACAAGCATATTATTTTACTAACAATATTTTTTATCTCTAAATATATCTATATATTACATATATGCTACATGATGATATGATTACAAATGCACCCCGGACTGTTGACCTCTCTGTTTGTTTTACTGTGTTTTACGTATCTGACATTTATTTTCACACCAGGTGGCGTGTGTGTTCTTTATATACAGTAGGCTACATGCCTACAATCTCCGTGCTCTTGACATGTCGTGCTTCCTGAGATGTAATTACGCTGACAAGGACAGGTGCTGATTACCACGAAAACATTTCAAATTGATATCTGGACGACTGCACATGATACATGGCTGTATGTAGATACCCACATACGGGTGGTTCGTCCTCAGCTCTGTCGTGCTGTAGTGCAATAATATACAGTAGATCTTGTTCACCCGGGTAGAATGTTTGATCGACAAATGATTTCGAGGTTAATTACCGTCAGTAATGATAACGTTGTCTAAATCAATTACATTTACTATAAGCAGTAGTGAAGTAGATTATACATTTCTATTTATAACGGCAGTGTTTAGTTAACAATTTCATCCCGGTGTTCACTAGATCTGTCGAGGTCCAGTCATTTACCAGTTCTTTAGGTATTTAGGCGTCTAACCTGTAGTTACCGGTGTCATAAATCAGGCCCGTCCGGCAATTAGTAGCATTAAAAAGGTCTGTCTGAAAACCATACGGGGATATTCACGTGTACAACATACCGGTATAATGCCTACCCATGTACGGGGCTAATAAATTCTCCAGAAATATAGGGGATGTTTAACTCACATTTAAAACTTTCATAAAGTGGTCTTACAATAACCTGATGATAGGATGGCAACTAAGTGTTTCTCTGGAACTCACAATCTGATTTAGAGAGAAACTATCGTAACGCCCCAGAAGGGTCATCGAAGTACCCCTATTAGGGGCTGTCCTCCTCTTCTAACCACCTAACACAGGTCAATCAGGACAGCGTTTGGTCCAGCGCGTGCACCCTTTGTAGAGGGCAGCACAGAGGTGATATATCACAGAGTTTACAGTGTATCAACCGATTTAAATCATTAGGTACTATCCGTGTTGTATATTGTTATATTTCAAGCTAATCGCTATTTTATTGGTGCATAATAAACGGCTATGTTAGAAAAATCTCTGAATTTCTAAATAGGAAACATGTTCTGGCATCAAAACTATCTTATTGCTTAAAGCATTGAAGTTTGTTTCCACTTACAATCTTTTTTTCTGGCAAAAGAACTAAGCGTGTCTGGTTACACATAATAAGCTAATTTACACGTTTTGTTATGGCACGAGAAAACAGTTCCGAGATCAATACTCGGAGTAAACTACAGGCGCAGCAGGTTTTTTTAAAGTATAGACCAGGGTTACACAGTTTTAAAACGTTTCGTTAAGTTTTGTTTTATCACGTATTAAACAGATTCTTTTTTTTCTGTATCAAAGATGTTTGCAAAGAAACAAAAATATTTTAAGAAAAATTATTAATTGTTGGATTAAGTTCTTTTCATGTTTTATAAGACTATTTGAAGAGCTACAATGTCTGTTTTCTCGCTGTAATATACAATAAATAAGACACCAACATCTTGTGTAATAGCTCTAACACAAGGATAGCTTATCTTTGTTAAGTCTTTGAATTAATTATTTTTTTCATTTGCGTTTTTTTTTCTCTTTTTTTGTTTGTTTTGTTTTTGTGTTGTGTTTTTTTGTGAGGGTATGTCTTATTATATATCAGGTGAAAAGAAGGATATTATAGAGAATAAAAGGAAAATTACATTAGAACTGAAAAAGTTCAATATTCATATTCATGGAAAAATCAGATGAAACATCAGTGAATCTAGAACATGGAATGGTGACGCGGTTTATTGTTTTGTAAACAAAGTGAGATACTAATATTGTCTGTGTAAGGTGAGATTGTATACTTAATCTACACCGTCAGTGTTTGATACATACACTACATACTGGTGTATATATCAATCAATAAGCCAAAATCGATGTTAAAGTCACGATCGATTACTATATAAAGATTTATAATTTATAATATTCATCAAAGTGTTATAAAGAATGCCAAAATCAAACAATAGAAATATGTCTGTGATTCCACGTTACCTATCAATCACTTTAGTCAATACTACTGCAATATCTAAAACAATATTTATTTGAACTTTTAATCAGATTTGCTATATACGTCATCATTATGACGTTCACGTTCAGGTTATTCATATGGACTTATAATTATCGATATATTTTCCCCAAAAAAGTTTCGTCATCAAATATATTTCATTCCTTTGACACATTTTATGACAAATAAGATATACAGCTGTATAGGGTAAAATGTGTTAATTTGAAAATCTTTTATATTTTTGGGGTGTGATACAGGCAATCATGTCGATCATATCTTTGTTCTGTATATATCTTTAATTGAATATAGTGACGCTGGCTATCAGATCTAAACGAGATAAAGACTGTCAGGTTTACTATGTCAAGTTATATATATAGGATATATGTGTCATTAACACACTCTAAAACAATACGTACGGTATAGTTATAATGTATCCAACAAATATACAGTACCAGCTTTGTCAATAAATAACCTGTTTTACGTTAAAAAGAAATTTTCCATTAAAAAAATCTTAATTGACCCCATCAATACTTATCATTCTTACTCCATAATTGTTATTTATAGAAATGCGAGAAAAATATTTATCTTCTAAAGATGTTTACGGTTAAGGAAGCGATTTTTTGAAATACAACCTTTTAGGGGCGTTTCTTAATTTGCGTTTTTCTGTTTGTCAATTAGGGCAAGTCATGTATTTAACTTTGGCGTAAACAAATCGCGTTTTGTTTACATTTTTGTTTTTCGATATTTAGGACAACTGTAAGTCATTTTCTGATTCGGATACAAAACATGTATCAAAATTTGTTTTGAAGATTTTAATTTATGACCGTAATTAAGATTTGAGACGAATGGGAAACTGTTTTACAACTGGTTCAATTGATTGTACATTTTTGTATATAGGTAGTTTTTTTTCTTTGTGTTGAATGTAAATAGAATGTAGACTATAGTACAATCATTTCTGAACTCAACCGTCTACATGGTCGACAGAATGTGGTGGTGTAACCTGACTCCGGATCAAAAGCGTCCCATTAACTCGACACTGTGACAGCCTGTCGCTTGTCCAATCATTGCTCTACCCGTTTTACTGACAGAATGTTATTGGCAGGGTCTACAAACCTCGTGTCGTCTGCTTATGTACTGCCAAATAAATTAAGCAGCTAATTAAAAGCTGTCTCTATTTCGTGTAGATGTAATTCTGTGACGGAAATCTTAATTCTGAAACACGTATTCTAACTATCAACCTGCAGATAGAGTTGAGTCAGACTACGAGAAAAAGTGTCAAATGTCCAATGTTGCTTCAACCCTCGTGTCTACCATAGA
This sequence comes from Ylistrum balloti, assembly GCF_031769215.1. Classification (NCBI taxonomy): domain Eukaryota; kingdom Metazoa; phylum Mollusca; class Bivalvia; order Pectinida; family Pectinidae; genus Ylistrum; species Ylistrum balloti. The sequence goes on along the minus strand of NW_026782260.1, from coordinate 2,296,011 downwards.
ACTGATAAATAGCTACACTGTAATGATACTGTAGTTGAGATTAAAATCCCCGAAATCGCTCCTTGTTCTGTGTAGAGCCACACGTTCCAGTGGCCATTTTATTAGATATATATTGCATTTATCGATGGTCAGTTTTGCTGTTTCTTGTTCATATCGGTGGAAGTCCTATCCCCGGGTGCTAACTCCACATCTCCCACACTATCAGTATACTGGGATAGATATAATGTTTTATTGTTAGTTAAAATAGAACATTATATCACTGTAATCAAGTTTACTGTAACGATATGCCAACAGAAGAAAACAGTTGCATGCTGTTGTCTGTTTTTTGCATTTTCTGGTCCGTGTTTTTGTCCTTATTGTTGTATAAAGTAGAGAAAATAAAATCTATAAATGGAACACTGTCCACAGTGATTGGTCAAACCCTGAAAACATGTCCAAATTTAGATTTCAACCATGAATATGTATTGAATTTCCTCTCAAAAGCAGATTGACATTCCAACCAGAATCACCACTCTCCATGCCGGAAGTGACGTGATTTGATCAGTGTTTAAGTTACCAAACACCTTAAGGTTGAACAATATAATATTTACCAGGCTTAACTGTTTATACTACATGTATAATCAATTTATCAATATTTATTTCATAACTCGTCATACAACAGGCTGTGTGTGTTAGTTTATAGCCTGTGTTCTTCCTAATGTGATTTCGGGTAAAATTTGAGCAACATTGGGTCTGAAAACTACATAAAAATCTATCGACCGTGTACCTGTATCAAGATTACAGGGTGTTAACACACTAAAATACCATCGATAAATGGCAGTGATGAAGATCTTAAGGGGAAAAGGTTCAATGAAATTAACAAGATAAGTAAAAAATCATCAGATATAGAGAATTGTGTCTCTTACCATCAATTCTGCATGATTGAGTTTTCAGACGCACTTTAAATATAACTGAAGCCCGCCTATCGTTATACATAAGTTTGTATAGATTTTCTTGTGGTAAATACTGTTCCAGAATATTAACTTCAGATTTCGATACAGATAAAAATATGAAGGGTGAGATATTTCAATATTTATATCTCTCCTTTCTCACCGATCTGACGACCGATAAACATGTCTGCACACCACTAGAAATTCTCACATTCCTGCCTGCTGTTGTATGCCTCAAAACACTTTTCTAAAAAATAAATTGATGGGTGAAACGACAAGAAAATGATAAATCAATCATACCCTGTTCGCCCAAGGCGTTGATTGAGATAATAGAGAGGTTGACAGCAACTTAATTCTAACACCTGTGTACGCATTGGTTAGCTGCTGCAAACTATTGGAAACAGGTGTGGGAAAGCACTATGAGAAAGATATGCTGACGGGGAATGTGGAATAGTGATGGGGAATGTGGAATATTGACAGAGATTGTGGAATAGTGACGGGGAATGTGGAATAGCGACGGTAATATGGAATAGTGACAGGGAATGACGGGGAATGTGGAATAGTGACGGGGAATGTGGAATAGCGACGGTAATCTGGAATAGTAACAGGGAATGACGGGGAATGTGGAATAGTGACGGGGAATGTGGAATAGCGACGGTAATCTGGAATATTGACAGGGAATGACGGGGAATGTAGAATAGTGACGGAATCTAGAATATTGACGGGGAATGTGGAATAGTGACGGGAATGTGGAATAGTGACGGGGAATGTGGAATAGTGACGGGGATATGGAATAATGACGGGGAATGTGGAATAGTGACGGGGAATGTGGAATAGTGACGGGGATATGGGATAGTGACGGGGAATGTGGAATAGTGATGGGGAATGTGGAATAGTGACGGGAATGTGGAATAGTGACGGGGAATGTGGAATAGTGACGGGGATGTGGAATAGTGACGGGGAATGTGGAATAGTGACGGGGATATGTAATAGTGACGGGGAATGTGGAATAGTGACGGGGAAGGTGGAATAGTGACGGGGAATGTGGAATAGTGACGGGGATACGGAATAGTGATGGGGAATGTGGAATAGTGATGGGGAATGTGGAATAGTGACGGGTCTGTTGAATAGTGACGAGAATGTGGAATATTAAAGGGTCTGTTGAATAGTGACGGGAATGTGGAACAGCGACGGGTCTGTTGAATAGTGACGGGAATTTGGAATAGTAATGGGGACTGTTGAATAGTGACGGGGATGTGGTATAGTAACGGGACTGTGGAATAGTGGCGGGAAAGTGGAATAGTGACGGAGACTGGAATAGTGATAGTGATAATGGGATATATTGATGGGTACTTAGGAATAGTGACCGCAACTACGGGATATGGCCCTATTCACAGCAAACAACCTTTCTTATGTGTTACGTGATCGGGGGTGTAACATGTAGGATGTTCGCCCTAGGGTTTTCATAGAATATACATTTCGTCACATATAAATCAAACACAGAAATAGCAAGGATGTATCATTTCGTAAACGAAGTTATCTAATTATTGTGTTTGGGTTTTTTTCATTAAACATCCTGTATGTGATGTTCAATCATAATTGGATATAAAAATGCACACATCAAAATCAAAGAGATTCATTTGTCTACCTTAACCAAATCCATTAGTTATATCTAATTATCTAAACACATCAGTAAACGAACTAGATATATATTTTGACTACAAATACGATACAATATGCCTGATACGAAGAAGAAAAACCAGTTTTGTAATGATGTGTACGGATGAAGACACCGACATCAGATTACTAGGAATGCTGCCCAGCTCTGTAGCGAATTATAATTTTTATAACACCGACTTTCTGGAAAATTATACCAGTCAAAAAATAGATTAACTATAGAACTGTTAAGTAAAATGTCATTTTCTTCAAAGAATGGAAATTTTGTGTAATTTGCGAAATACATTTTCTTACACTTCCCCCTTTCTGCGTATTTTTGTTTTTGTTTGTTTTTGTATTTATTCTATTTTTTAAAAAAAAAATCAACATAAATTAAACCCAATACACGTGAATGCCTCGTACATTAATTCATTTACCCATCATCATCATCATCATCATCATCATCATCATCATCATCATCATCATCATCATCATTATCATCACCACCACCACCATCATCATCATCATGCGTAATTCTATCTACTGTTTCGCATGCACACGAACTGCTGACGTCATGGTGTTGTTAAATTGTTTATCATGCGTATTAATACAAAGATTTACCAGTGACCAGTCACCTATGGTGTTTAATATGTTATATATAGTGTTTAAAACGCCTGGAATTCCTTTTTATTATCCTTTACAGATAGGGCACGTCATGTCGGGACATCGGTATGGTATGTAGGACCAGAGAGTAGCAATTTGTGTTGGTGACTTAATCACAAATATCTCTCTATACCTTTAGTTTATTACTAATTTAAGTGGCCATATAAATTGGTCACAATAAAAAAAGCATGACTTTTCACTCCGTGCCTTACACCGTCAACCCCATGCAGAGTTCATGTAGATTTCCATTGACCACAGCAGTGAAGTCCAGTCCATGATAACTCGGAGTTATTTTATCAGATTGATATGACAGTACAGCCACAGGGTATTTGTACGGTGTCACGCAGGCAAACGTGTACAAGAAGCAAAGCCTCAAACACGTCACACCGTCTGTTGACGGGTCTGATACCAACAAATTATCACTTTAATCAAACAGATACATATATCTAAAAATAAGATTTATCGAACAAAAAAACAAAAACAAAAACAAAAAAAACTAGTGAACAAAGAAAAAATAAAAAAAGATAAAAAAAAAAAAATAGTTGATTTGTTAGGTAAATCCGTTGTCACTGTCAAAGTAACCCCTCCGGAGAATCACCTTACACAGATCAGTACATGTGACGTTTTACAATTTTATCTTAATTAATTCTTTTCTGTTTAAGATAATCATTGTTTTTTTTCTCGGATTAAAAACCTTTCATAATCCTTTAAAATTATCGACAGTACGGTAATTGATAACAACTTCCAATTGTCTCCCTATGTCAGGATCACCGTCTTTATATTACCCTATACTACTCTGAGACACATGGTGTCTCCCATTAAGACATCTTCTGTATATATATATATATATATATTATGCTGATTTTGTAATCCAGTTACAGGATTTTTTGAGCAAACGATGGATAGAAGTCTAGATATCTTTTAATACTTTTAAGGTTATTTGGAGCTTATGACTAAAACGTCATGTATTTTGGACTAAATCTTCATGTTTTACAAGATGTTTGGGGCTAATGTCAGGTATTTTGGACTAAATCTTCATGTTTTACAAGATGTTTGGGGCTAATGTCAGGTATTTTGGTCTAAATCTTCATGTTTTACAAGATGTTTGGGGCTAATGTCAGGTATTTTGGACTAAATCTTCATGTTTTACAAGATGTTTGGGGCTAATGTCAGGTATTTTGGTCTAAATCTTCATGTTTTACAAGATGTTTGGGGCTAATGTCAGGTATTTTGGACTAAATCTTCATGTTTTACAAGATGTTTGGGGCTAATGTCAGGTATTTTGGTCTAAATCTTCATGTTTTACAAGATGTTTGGGGCTAATGTCAGGTATTTTGGACTAAATCTTCATGTTTTACAAGATGTTTGGGGCTAATGTCAGGTATTTTGGTCTAAATCTTCATGTTTTACAAGATGTTTGGGGCTAATGTCAGGTATTTTGGTCTAAATCTTCATGTTTTACAAGATGTTTGGGGTTAATGTCAGGTATTTAAGACTATAATCTTTTATTTTACAGGTTGTAGGGAAACGTCTTTCATATATGCCATAACAAGTGCCGCAGTGACTCACTCTATTGCGCGTGCATGTTCGGAGGGTCGTGTGCGCACGTGTACGTGTGATTACCAGCTAAAAGAGCCACGTGGTACAAAAAACTGGGAGTGGGGAGGATGCAGTGACAACGCTAACTTTGGACACAAGTTCTCAAGGAAGTTTGTAGACGTTTTAGAAAAAGGTCGCGACTTCCGGTATATGATGAATCTCCATAACAACGAGGCTGGGAGAGTGGTGAGTAAAGAACGACTGGTACATCTGTCTTCTGTAGTTACGACAAAATCCACATTTGTCCGCCAAATCAGTTCTGGAGACAGTGATACTGAAATACTGTCCTCCTTTTCTTTCATCTATAAAAACCTATCGTGAGTAAAACTCTCACATCGCCGACGTCATTTATTTGAGAGTTTTAAGAAATAACAAAATGAGTGCTGCAGAGGACATACATGCAAGGATAAACACTATAATAAAATGAAACTCAAGTCTGACTTAACGAACTCATAATTTCTGGAAAACATAATTTTTTCTTAAGACTCCGGACGGCTCATACTCGTAAAGATGTATGAAGGTCTGGTTCAAACATTTCTGAAATTCAACTCTACTAATTACATTTTGAAATGCCAGATGTTTAAGAAGTATTTTTAAGGCATGAAAAATTTATATGTCTCTGTGCGTCTTTTTTGTTACAAAAGTAAAACAAGTTTAGATTGGAAAATAATCATTTTCGTTAATTCATTTATTTTTTAAATGGCATTTAGTTTATTTGTTTGTTTGTTTGTTTATATTGGTTTTGGAGCAATCTTTTAACATTTGTTTTCTTTCATTAAAATGTAATATATTGATAATGAATTGATTGGAATATACAGCGTAAAAGTGTTAAATTTTCAGTTGATTCTATTTCATACCAATCGTAAATGGTATATATAAAGAATAAAAAATGTTTGAAAATTTTCTAGAGATGATTTTTAAAGGGTCAAGAAGAAAAATTACTGAATATTTCTTTGGTTCTCAAAGTCAAATAAAGTGATCTCTTCAGTTAATATTCCTACATTTCAAACATGTGGTTTACGTTGATGAATCATGCTAGAATTTGTTAAAGTCTACCCAAGACTTGTAAAGTATTACCTAAGACAAGAACCATAAGAACGAAAACACGTTGCGTTTGTTGTCACTTTAAACGAATTACGACAATTCATTACGCAAATAATTCTTAATATGAAGTCATATGAGCGGTCCATTTTCGCGGTAAATGTGAAAGTCATGGTTTTACGTCGGACTATTCATTTCATATTGAATAATGTCCTACTTCCGGTAAAATCTTACATTTATACATTCTTAATCCTAGTATCAAACGACAACACACACTTAACACTCAGAATAAAGTCACTGTGACGACGATGCCAGTTATTCCCAGCGTAGGTTGGTGTCTCTCTGATACACAACCTCGGAGTTTCAATTACTGGTCACATGACTATGTAATTAGAAATTCATGCTATATTGTCTATGAAATTATTTTTCCCCAATATTTTTTAGACAAACAAAATCCAGTATATCAATAAGTTTATTAAATATACTTACTCATCGAGCCAAACTACATAGATTAAACCCTTTTTTATATTGCCTCTGTGTTACGATGTTTTCAATTTTTGTGTTTGAAAATAAAGTTAATTGAAGTGGGCACGTGTTGAAATAATCTATATCCTGCGAAATCCATTAGAAAAACAATGTAGGTTTAAAAACTATTTTGTTAGAACGCACGTTTAAGTCAGTGTGGACATTTCAACACGCATGCTAATGTTTAATGGGCAGATAAAACTCGTCAAAAATGTCACGGATACGATGTCAAATCTCACAATCTTGTCTTAATACTTATCGACAGAAACCCACCTGGAATTCTGTCACGGATAATTGAACTAAACTGGGCCTCGTAAAAAATGTTGGTCAAAATTACTAAGTGTATACTAATGTTATCTTGACAAAAAGAAAAAATCGATAATACATTTTTATTCTGTGATTAATGTTTTTCACAATTTTGATATAAGTAAAGTTATCAAATACATTTCCGAATACAAATTGACTTTAAACTCCATAAGAATATATTACTTTTACAATACAGTTTTTTCGAGATTCAGCCCGATAACCGATCTTTTTTAAAATGTATAAAATGCATATAAAACGTTATTTCAATTAAAAGTTATGCTTGAGAGCGGAAGTGTGATATACATATAGAGAAGGGATTGCCCTTAATGATTAACAAAGTCATATATTTTAGTGTGTTTGTAGATATGTAGATACTTGTCGAGATTTCGTCTAAACATGGTGATGGTCTTCTAACGTAAAATGGCCTTACTTGATGTAGAATTCCTCTCCACTCCCGTTAAGTGTTTTGTTGAAAAGTTGTTTTCTTTATTATTTGTTTACAATTTTCCTGTTTGAATAGGAATAAACTGCCACCTCATCCTTACGATAGATAAATGTATGCTAATGGTTCACGGATTGTAAACCGTGCAGAGATTTGCGGTTTTTTAAACAAATGAGTACTCTAGTGGTTTCCGTTGGCCTCTGATTTTTTTATCTTTTTATTTGAAATTTAATCTGCAATATTATAATTTTAAAAACTTTTCGAAGATAACGCTCAGAACGTCATGCAAAATTTTATTTTCATCTACAATAATCACAATGACCTAAATATATTCTATTTGTAAAGTATTTGCAAATTTTTAAAGTGTCCTCAATATTTCTTGCTAAAAGCACGTGTCTCGTTAACAATGATTCAGTTGTATACATAATGCGAACCCTTCCTGTTAATAGCATTCATCGCTTTTATCACAGTTCAATTATGTATATAACCCGAACCTTCCCTGTTATTATCACGTGTCCCGTTTATAAGAACCATTTGCATACATAACACTAACTTTTCCTGTTAATAGCACGTGTCTAAGAACATGGAGCAGGAGTGTAAGTGTCATGGTATGTCGGGCAGCTGTACGATACAAACATGCTGGATGAGGCTGCCTACCTTCCGGAAAGTCGGCTACCTTCTCAAGGACAGATTTGACGGCGCCTCAAAGGTTGTCTCCGGTAAGTATATATATCCCTCATAGGATTTAGGGAACAAATCAGTTATAAAGATTCTCGTACAATGACTTATACAATAACATAAAGGTCTTAATAAATTCATCATCATCATTATCATCACCATCATCATTTAAATGTCGTAGCCATCAGCGGGCGTGTTTGCATTATTGTCTGCCATGACAATCAGCACTTATTTCATATAATTCTGGTCGCTAGGCTGATGTCACTCGTCCGTAGTCTGATATCTCTGGTCGCTTGTTCGATGTCACTGGTCGCTAGTCTGATGTCACATGTCCTTAGTCTGGTATCTCTGGTCGCTTGTTCGATGTCACTGGTCGCTAGTCTGATGTCACATGTCCTTAGTCTGGTATCTCTGTTCGCTAGTCTTGATGTCACTGGTCGCTAGTCTGATGTCACTCGTCCTTAGTCTGGTATCTCTGGTCGCTTGTCCGATGTCGCTGGTCGCTAGTCTGATTTCACTCGTCCTTAGTCTGGTATCTCTGTTCGCTAGTCTGATGTCACTGGTCGCTAGTCTGATGTCACTCGTCCTTAGTCTGGTATCTCTGGTCGCTTGTACGATGTCACTGGTCGCTAGTCTGATGTCACTCGTCCTTAGTCTGGTCTCTCTGGTCGCTAGTCTGGTGTCACTGGTCGCTAGTCTGATGTCACATGTCCTTAGTCTGGTATGTCTGGTCGCTTGTTCGATGTCGCTGGTCGTTAGTCTGATGCCACATGTCCTTAGTCTGGTATCTCTGGTCGCTTGTACGATGTCATTGGTCGCTAGTCTGATGTCACTCGTCCTTAGTCTGGTATCTCTGGTCGCTTGTCCGATGTCGCTGGTCGCTAGTCTGATGTCACGCGTCCTTAGTCTGGTATCTCTGGTCGCTAGTCTTGTGTCTCTTGTTATAAATCTGGTGTCATTTATCGTTAGTCTGGTGTCTCTTGTCGCTATTTAGGTGTCAACAGTCATCAGTCTGGTGTTACTGGTCGCTACTTAGGTGTCACCTCTCCTTAGTCTGGTGTCTGTTGTCGCTCTGATCTTATCTCTGGTCGGTAGTCTGGTGTCTATGGTCGCTATTCATGCATCACTGGTCGTTAGTCTGGTGTTACTGGTCGCTTTTTACTTGTCACCAGTCGCTAGTCTACTGTCTATGGTCGCGATTCTGGTGAAATTTGTCGAATGTCTTATGTCAGTTGTCGTTTGGCTGATATCACTGATGGCTAGTTTTGTGTCTCTTGTCGCTTATGTTATGTCACTGGTCGCTAGCCTGGCGTCAAAGGTTGCGAGTGAGATGTCAGTGGTCGCTAGTCTGCTGTCTGTGGTTGCTGATCTGGAATTACTAGTCGCTAATCAGTTGTCACTGGTTGTAGTTTAATGTCACTGTTTGCTAGTCCGTTGTTTTCAGTCTGTAATCTTGTGTCTGTGCACATGGTCGCTAATCTGGTGTAGGGTAACTGGCGTTTCTAGTCACTAGTCTAATGATTTTGGTCGCTTTTCGGGTGTTTCTGGTTTCTTGTCTAATGATTTTGGTCGCTATTTCTGGTCACTAGCCTGGTTACATTTTAATTTGCACTGTTAGTGTGTCACGTGTTGTTCTGTCACTCATTCTACCCTCCCTATCCCATTGTAGGTAATGCTGGGAGTGCTGATAATACAGGTTAGTACCGTGTTCGAATTCAAACCAGTAAAATTAGTTCACAACAGTATGTTAAAGACACTCTCCACAACGTGTTGAATTATTTCACATCGAAACGCTAACAGTCATACCATAACCTGTAATCACCTTAATCGACATATTTATTTACTAACTCGAGATATTACTCCGCAGCCAATAGCTGCATAGATTATTCCATCTCACTCAGGTGTCAGTGTTTATATACTTACCATAACTGTCAGAGAGGCAGAAAATAAAACATATATCTTATACTCCCCTGTCCTCCTGTATATCGTCAGTCCTTGTCTGTCACCATATCATTGCTCACGTGTGTGCTTGTCTTTGCTTATTCACTAGTGTTGCACTACATCATGTGTTGTTCAACTATATATGTTAGTGCTATTTCACAGAATAGGACTTCACTGTGTCTCAGTATAACTACGTAAACTCGTACCCTACTTAAACAATGTTTAGACCAGGACTTTGCAGTTTCTTACTACCCTACCTACACAATGTTTAGACCAGGACTGTACTGTGGCTCAGTATAACTACGTAAACTGGTGCCCTACCTACACAATGTTTAGACCAGGACTTTACATGCGTCTCAGTACGACTACGTAAACTGGTACCTTACCTACACAATGTTTAGACCAAGACTTTACTGTGTCTTAGTACGACTACGTAAACTCGTACCCTACCTACACAATGTTTAGACCAGGACGTTAGTGTGTCTCAGTACCCTACCTACACAATGTTTAGACCAGGACGTTAGTGTGTCTCAGTACCCTACCTACACAATGTTTAGACCAGGACGTTACAAGTCTCAGTACGACTACCTAAATTCGTACCTTACCTACACAATGTTTAGACCAAGACTTTACTGTGTCTTAGTACGACTACGTAAACTCGTACCCTACCTGCACAATGTTTAGACCAGGACGTTAGTGTGTCTCAGTACCCTACCTACACAATGTTTAGACCAGGACGTTAGTGTGTCTCAGTACCCTACCTACACAATATTTAGACCAGGACGTTACAAGTCTCAGTACGACTACGTAAATTCGTACCTTACCCACAATGTTTAGACCAGGACTTTACTGTGTCTCAGTACGACTACGTAAACTGGTACCCTACCTACACAATGTTTAGACTTGGACGTTAGTGTGTCTCAGTACGACTACGTAAACTCGTACCCTATCCACAAAATGTGTAGACCAGGACTTTACTGTGTCTCAGTCCGACTACGTAAACTCGTACCCTACCTACACAATGATTGGAATATCCAGGACTTATGATAATACCTAAGCGACGTTTAAACTATAAATGACCAATATGCTGACAATACATAGTCAATGTTTAGACTATACATGGCCTTTGACTGGTTATGACTGGGACACATATATATTGTGTTCCTACCTGTTCTGGCATTGCATATGTGACAGTAGATTTGTGATAAAATACTTTTTCAATTTTTTTAACTCCATGAAAATTTCATTGCTGCTTAAAGATATATGAATGACTTTTTAGTCATGGTTTAATTTGCAATGTATGTGATATTGAAATTTCATGATTTTCATATCCGCAGCAAATAATGGCGGCGGCCGAAAAAAGAGGCGACGAAGATTTAAGTTCGTTCCGACGAATCCTAACCATAAAAAACCTGGAAGAAGGGACCTGGTTTATTTTGAACACTCGCCGACATTTTGTGACCGTGATGACAGTATAGGTTTCCCAGGGACGAAACACCGGAAGTGTAACGCGACCTCTATCGGTATCGATGGATGTGACTTGATGTGCTGTGGCAGGGGGTACGATTCCGAGAGTTACATTGTACGTGAAAGATGTAGCTGTATTTTTCATTGGTGTTGTCACGTGAAATGTGAAACCTGTACACGGACGAAAATCAGACACACGTGTTTGTAGGACACACAGAACACGTGTTTTTTATTGGGAGGAGAGTGAATGAATTGTTTCTCAGACACGAGAAGTTAGGGATGTCATTGAAGGCAACACATTAATAGTAAGTGGTGATTATCGCAAAACATGTTTTACATGAATGAAGCAAATATGAAACGGTTTTATAGCATTGTGTAAACATAAGTGGTACTGGAGAAGTATGGGCTGCTGGCCTGTTTGCGTAGTAAATACCAACATTTGCGACAGAACGGAAGTATTTTGGATGAAAACGCTCTGCCTGTTTATATCGATAGTTATCAAGGATGAGCTCGTTGTAGTGCGGTTCCACACTCACCCACCATGGAATTCGTGTTTGATGGGATATAACAGGCGAAACTGTGTTGGAATTCTTTAGTGCGTAACACAAAAGCACCAGATTCTGTTCCTGTGTCTGTACTCCGAACTCGAAACTCTGTAACCAACATTCAACGAACATAAAGGGAAATAACCCATGTCTACAACAGCGGTAATGTTTATATTTGTCGTGTGTAATAAATAAGAAAATGACACGGATTGACATTTATATGGATCGTTGATGATTCCTAGGTGCTTCCGTTTAGACCGGAATAACAGGTCACATACATTGTCCACGTGATGCACGTGAATGTTCACGTGATGCACGTGAATCATCACTTTTATGAATCAATTTTACTACACCTGGAGAATACTATATTTCTATATATACCCGATGACTTGTTGCCGATAGTATTGGACACGGAATATGTCTGTAAGCATAATTATAAATTATTTTTTCGATATAAATATTTTTCAATATGGTAAAATACTTCGTCAGCAAAACGAGTCCATCTTGGAATATTAGTGCTAAGTGCGCATGCGCACTATTGATGTAACATATTGTAGATGTAAGAAAAATGTACAGTGTGATTGTTTCCTGTCAAACTGTACATTGTAAATGTTCACCTCTGCCCGTTCATTGTACATGCAGACACGCGCAAGTATATTTATTCCCGCTTTTTGTTATCGATGTATATATATACTTCACTTTTATATAAATTTGTTATGTAAAAGTATAACTTTTTGTTGTTTTTATTGATATCTGATTGTGGATTAAGATGTTTTATTGATAAGAAACCAAATATGTCTTGAAACTTCGTTGGCAGTTTCTACCACCTTTTTCCTTTCTTCTTCCTTCAGTCTATCTTTCATCATTCGAATCAGATTGTAAATTCTTTGGAGAGGTCTTTGACAGCTAACATAAGCGTAATCTACATTGAATATATGGTGAACATTTCTCGACGGGTCAGACAGTCGAAAAAACCTAAAATAAATACAAGTACATCTTACACACACGAAAAAATGTATTATATCGGAAGCTTTAATCAGTCTTTTATATTTGCTGAACACTGTGATCCCAATAATGGAGAATATCTCCCCCTCTTTTCTGTTTACTGGCAACATTTATATATTCTGTACAGTGCCATTCCGCTAACTGACAACATTTGTATACTCTCTGTATAGTGTCATTCCGTTAACTGACAACATTTTAATACTCTCTGTACAGTGTCATTCCGTTAACTGACAACATTTCAATACTCTCTGTATAGTGTCATTCCGTTAACTAACAACATTTCAATACTATCTGTATAGTGTCATTCCGTTAACTAACATTTCAATACTCTCTGTATAGTGTCATTCCGTTAACTGACAACATTTCAATCCTTTCTCTATAGTGTCGTCCCTTTAACTGACAACATTTTAATACTCTCTGTATAGTGTCATCCCGTTAACTGACAACATTTCAATACTCTCTGTATAGTGTCATTCCGTTAACTGACAACATTTCAATCCTTTCTCTATAGTGTCATCCCTTTAACTGACAACATTTTAATACTCTCTGTATAGTATCATCCCGTTAACTGACAACATTTTAATACTCTCTGTATAGTGTCATTCCGTTAACTAACAACATTTCAATCCTTTCTGGATAGTGTCATCCCGTTAACTGACATTTTAATACTCTCTGTATATTGTCATTCCGTTAACTGACAACATTGTGTTTCTTTCAGTTTACTGTCATTCCGTTTAATGATATTATCATATTGACAAGATTTTAAGAAATCTATGACGAAGACTAATGGTAACCCATTGTGATCGCCTTGTTATTCGGCGTCGTGCGTTGTAAACTGAAAACCCAAAAACTTATTTCAATGAAATTGAAAATCATATGGTCCCCACCCCCAGGAGATTGAAGGGCTGGACAAAAAGGGGGTAAAATTTATTAACATTTCAAAAACTGTGAATTTCATGACCCCAAGAATCCTCACATTTCCCCCTGGGGTGGGGTATATTTTTCTATAGTTTATACAGGAAAAATCATTTTTGAGCGTGATTTGTTTATTTTCTATTGGAAATAGTTCAAACTTATTTAATTGTTGTAAAGGATGACAGTTTGATGATAGACACATTTTGACACTGGTTGACACCAGGGGTATTTATGGCTAAGGCCAGAAGGGGGTAAAATTGACTCCAATTTCAGAAATCTTCTCAATATCCAGATATGATAGAATCTATTAGATATTCATCATGTTTAATATAGGAAACTTTAATTAGTCTTTTATCTTTACTGAACACTGTTATCTAAATAATTGAGAATATTTCCCCCCTATTTTCTGTTTCTGTTGACTGACTTCATTTGTATACTCTCTGTATAGTGTCCTCATGTTAAATGACAACATTTTCATACCGTCTGTTTACTGTCATCCCGTCAACTGACAATATTTCAATACTCTCTGTATGGTGTCATCCCGTGAAGTGACAACATTTTTATTCTTTCTGTATAATGTCATCCCGTCAACTGACAATATTTCAATACTTTCTGTATAGCGTCATCCCGTGAACTGACAACATTTTTATTCTTTCTGTATAGTGTCATCCCGTTAACTGACAACATTTCAATACTTTCTGTATAGTGTCACCCCGTCAACATTTTAATACTCTCTGTAAAGTGTCACTCCGTAAACTGACAACATTTCAATACTCTCTGTATAGTGTCATCCCGTTAACTGACAACATTTCAGTCCTTTCTGTATAGTGTCACCCCGTCAACATTTTAATACTCTCTGTAAAGTGTTATCCCGTTAACTGACATCATTTGTATACACTCTGTATAGTGTCCTCACATTAACTGACAACATTTTATCACTTTCTGTATAGCGTCATCCCGTTAACTGACAATATATTGCTATCTTCTGTATCCTATATTTATTTATTTTTTTGCGTATCTTGTATTGATAGCAAAGCTATATCTTCAGACACTTGCAGATGAAAAGCATTGGTTAAATTAAATTCGGACGTGCGCTTATTTAGTCTTTACTTATCTAACAGAGTGGTGTACAAATCCTTAATTTTAAGTTTCATTCCAAACGTCCCGTAATTTTCATGCGAGATAAACGTAACCACACGGAATGGTAGGCGTCCCCTAATTTCGTGGTACATTTAGATACTGAAGCCCATCGGAAATAGACACTGATGCAGTGAGGTTTATGTAAAACGCAGAGTAAATTGTCTCAAAGATTTAAGATACTTATTCAACCTTCTGGCTGGTGGTATTATGCAGATAGATGTTTGACTTCAAAGAAAGAAGGTTTCAAGATGTCAAGACAGTTCAGGGCCTACTCGTTCCTGAATGTGGAGAACTATTTCTGGTGATCTAAGCAAAACTTATAAGGAACTGTTTGTTGAATAAGAATTTTATCGACATCTCGATCCATTAAGACGATTTACAAGGAGTGTCTGGTTATTTCGAGTATAAAAGCGTGCTCAGACATTGAGATATAAAAAAGCTACGTGGAAAATGCCCGGATTTAAGGGCATGGTGTGCTTCTTTCATCAACAATGGTCGGTCTTGGTATTCGGTGTACTATCTTCAACGTGGGAAATGTGGAAAGCGTGGTGACGAATTTCCAACACACAGATGGATAGCAGTAGCAATTTTTAGCAGCATTGAGTTGTTAGGGGAAGGTACAAAGGTGTATATAACTCTGAATGGAAGTTTATGTGACCTTGGTCAACCAACCTTTCTAACTCCAGATCAACACTTACGAGACGGTGACACGTATAAAGGTGAAGATTAAGACCGGAAGTGGAAAGCTGACAGAACCATCCCAAATAAGCGGCATTTACTTTCCATCATGAGAACTTCATGTGGATAAGATGATCTGGTAAAACAATCAGTTATATGTGGAGCACGGCATATATCGACAGAAGAGGGAGGTTGGTGCTAAAATAAGTGAGGGGTGTAGAGGAGGTATGGTGAAGGTAGCAGGCATGGAGAAACAAGGGAGATAAATGAACTTACAGGGAATTCTGGGAAGACGTCTCACAAGGAGCAACATTTGGACGATAGAGGAGCACCGCGATTTCACTACAGTATGTGCTCATAAAGGTGCAATAAGTGTAGTCTGTGCCAGAGAAACACGAACCAGAAATTTTTCTTGTATTGGACAAGTTGCTCTGAAGGATTGACGATATACCTGTCGTCATGACAAAGTACTTTCATTCCTGGCAGAAAGACTGTTAAGTACTTTCAGATATCCTGGCATCGTCACGGGAGACAGTAAAAAGCTGATTGGTGACTTCGCGATTGGCAGAATGTTTTTTGATATTTGGTGAATTTTTACATTTGACACAAACGAACAGCCACAACACCAGACATCAGATACCATGTGTCTGGGTTAACTCAGACACCACGGGTATGGGTGAAATCAGACACCACGGGTCTGGGTTAAACCAGACACCATGGGTCTGGCTTAAATCAGACACCACAGGTCTTGGTTAGCATAATCATAATCATAACTTAGCATAATCATGCGTCTACAGCATCAAACACCAGAAAACTGGTCAACAACACGAAATATCCGAGAACTGGTCTTCAAAATCACCCACAAAAAATCTGGATCTACAAAACCAGACACCAGAAAAGTGAGGAAACAATAATATACCACATATAGCCGATACTATACCCACTGTCAACACACAATGACAAAACCTGATACAGCTGTACTGTTAACACACAATGGCACAACCTGATACAGCTGTACTGTTCTGTCAACACACAATGACACAACCTGATACAGCTGTACTGTTCTGTCAACACACAATGACACAACTTGATACAGCAGTACTGTCAACACACAATGACACAACCTGATACAGCTGTACTGTTCTGTCAACACACAATGACACAACTTGATACAGCAGTACTGTCAACACACAATGACACAACCTGATACAGCTGTACTGTTCTGTCAACACACAATGACACAACCTGATACAGCTGTACTGTTCTGTCAACACACAATGACACATTCTGATACAGCTGTACTGTTCTGTCAACACACAACGACACAACCTGATACAGCTGTACTGTTCTGTCAACACACAACGACACAACCTGATACAGCTTTACTGTTCTGTCAACACACAATGGCACAACCTGATACAGCTGTACTGTTCTGTCAACACACAATGACACAACCTGATAATACCATACTGTCAACACACAATGACACAACCTGATACAGCTGTTCTTTTCTGTCAACACACAATGACACATTCTGATAATACCATACTGTCAACACACAATGACACAACCTGATACAGCTGTGCTGTTAACACACAAGCCACAACCTGATACAGCTGTTCTGTTCTGTCAACACACAATGACACATTCTGATACAGCTGTACTGTTCTGTCAACACACAATGACACAACCTGATACAGCTGTACTGTTCTGTCAACACACAATGACACAACCTGATACAGCTGTACTGTTCTGTCAACACACATTGGCACAACCTGATACAGCTGTACTGTTCTGTCAACACACAATGGCACAACCTGATACAGCAGTACTGTCAACACACAATGACACAACCTGATACAGCTGTACTGTTCTGTCAACACACAATGACACAGCCTGATACAGCTGTACTGTTCTGTCAACACACAATGGCACAACCTGATACAGCTGTACTGTTCTATCAACACACATTGACACAACCTGATACAGCTGTACTGTTCTGTTAACACACAATGACACAACCCGATACAGCTGTACTGTTCTGTCAACACACAATGACACATTCTGATACAGCTGTACTGTTCTGTCAACACACAATGACACATTCTGATACAGCTTTACTGTTCTGTCAACACACAATGACACAACCTGATGCAGCTGTACTGTTCTGTCAACACACAATGACACATTCTGATACAGCTGTACTGTTCTGTCAACACACAACGACACAACCTGATACAGCTGTACTGTTCTGTCAACACACAACGACACAACCTGATACAGCTTTACTGTTCTGTCAACACACAATGGCACAACCTGATACAGCTGTACTGTTCTGTCAACACACAATGACACAACCTGATACAGCTGTACTGTTCTGTCAACACACAATGACACAACCCGATACAGCTTTACTGTTCTGTCAACACACAATGACACATTCTGATAATATACCATACTGTCAACACACAATGACACAATCTGATACAGCTGTACTGTTCTGTCAACACACAATGACACAACCCGATACAGCTGTACTGTTCTGTCAACACACAATGACACAACCCGATACAGCTGTACTGTTCTGTCAACACACAATGACACAACCCGATACAGCTGTACTGTTCTGTCAACACACAATGACACAACCTGATACAGCTGTACTGTTCTGTCAACACACAATGACACAACCTGATACAGCTGTACTGTTCTGTCAACACACAATGACACAACCTGATACAGCTGTACTGTTCTGTCAACACACAATGACACAACCTGATACAGCTGTGCTGTTATGTCAACACACAATGACACAGCCTGATACAGCTGTACTGTTCTGTCAACACACAAAGCCACAACCTGATACAGCTGTTCTTTTCTGTCAACACACAATGACACATTCTGATAATACCATACTGTCAACACACAATGACACAACCTGATACAGCTGTGCTGTTATGTCAACACACAAGCCACAAGCTGATACAGCTGTACTGTTCTGTCAACACACAATGACACAACCTGATACAACTGTACTGTCAACACACAATGACACAACCTGATACAGCTGTACTGTTCTGTCAACACACAATGACACAACCTGATACAGCTTTACTGTTCTGTCAACACACAATGACACATTCTGATAATACCATACTGTCAACACACAATGACACAACCTGATACAGCTGTACTGTTCTGTCAACACACAATGACACATTCTGATAATACCATACTGTCAACACACAATGACACATTCTGATACAGCTGTACTGTTCTGTCAACACACAATGACACAACCTGATACAACTGTACTGTCAACACACAATGACACAACCTGATACAGCTGTACTGTTCTGTCAACACACAATGACACAACCTGATACAGCTGTACTGTTCTGTCAACACACAATGACACAACCTGATACAGCTGTGTTGTTCTGTCAACACACAAGCCACAACCTGATACAGCTGTACTGTTCTGTCAACACACAATGACACATTCTGATACAGCTGTACTGTTATGTCAACACACAAGCCACAACCTGATACAGCTGTACTGTTCTGTCAACACACAATGACACATTCTGATACAGCTGTACTGTTCTGTCAACACACAATGACACAACCTGATACAACTGTACTGTCAACACACAATGACACAACCTGATACAGCTTTACTGTTCTGTCAACACACAATGACACATTCTGATAATACCATACTGTCAACACACAATGACACAACCTGATACAGCTGTACTGTTCTGTCAACACACAATGACACATTCTGATAATACCATACTGTCAACACACAATGACACATTCTGATACAGCTGTACTGTACTTTCAACACACAATGACACAACCTGATACAGCTGTACTGTTCTGTCAACACACAATGACACAACCTGATACAGCTGTACTGTTCTGTCAACACACAATGACACAACCTGATACAGGTTTACTGTTCTGTCAACACACAATGACACATTCTGATAATACCATACTGTCAACACACAATGACACAACCTGATACAGCTCTACTGTTCTGTCAACACACAATGACACATTCTGATAATACCATACTGTCAACACACAATGACACAAGCTAATACAGCTTTACTGTTCTGTCAACACACAATGACACATTCTGATAATACCATACTGTCAACAACAATGACACAACCTGATACAGCTGTGCTGTTCTGTCAACACACAAAGCCACAACCTGATACAGCTGTTCTGTTCTGTCAACACACAATGACACATTCTGATAATATACCATACTGTCAACACACAATGACACAATCTGATACAGCTGTACTGTTCTGTCAACACACAATGACACAACCTGATACAGCTGTACTGTTCTGTCAACACACAATGACACATTCTGATAATATACCATACTGTCAACACACAATGACACAACCCGATACAGCTTTACTGTTCTGTCAACACACAATGACACAACCCGATACAGCTTTACTGTTCTGTCAACACACAATGACACATTCTGATAATATACCATACTGTCAACACACAATGACACAACCCGATACAGCTTTACTGTTCTGTCAACACACAATGACACAACCCAATACAGCTGTAATGTTCTGTCAACACACAATGACACAACCCGATACAGCTGTACTGTTCTGTCAACACACAATGACACAACCTGATACAGCTGTACTGTTCTGTCAACACACAATGACACAACCTGATACAGCTGTACTGTTCTGTCAACACACAATGACACAACCTGATACAGCTGTGCTGTTATGTCAACACACAATGACACAGCCTGATACAGCTGTACTGTTCTGTCAACACACAAAGCCACAACCTGATACAGCTGTTCTTTTCTGTCAACACACAATGACACATTCTGATAATACCATACTGTCAACACACAATGACACAACCTGATACAGCTGTGCTGTTATGTCAACACACAAGCCACAACCTGATACAGCTGTACTGTTCTGTCAACACACAATGACACAACCTGATACAACTGTTCTGTCAACACACAATGACACAACCTGATACAGCTTTACTGTTCTGTCAACACACAATGACACATTCTGATAATACCATACTGTCAACACACAATGACACAACCTGATACAGCTGTACTGTTCTGTCAACACACAATGACACATTCTGATAATACCATACTGTCAACACACAATGACACATTCTGATACAGCTGTACTGTTCTGTCAACACACAATGACACATTCTGATAATACCATACTGTCAACACACAATGACACAACCTGATACAGCTGTGCTGTTATGTCAACACACAAGCCACAACGTGATACAGCTGTACTGTTCTGTCAACACACAATGACACATTCTGATACAGCTGTACTGTTCTGTCAACACACAATGACACAACCTGATACAACTGTACTGTCAACACACAATGACACAACCTGATACAGCTGTACTGTTCTGTCAACACACAATGACACAACCTGATACAGCTTTACTGTTCTGTCAACACACAATGACACATTCTGATAATACCATACTGTCAACACACAATGACACAACCTGATACAGCTGTACTGTTCTGTCAACACACAATGACACATTCTGATAATACCATACTGTCAACACACAATGACACATTCTGATACAGCTGTACTGTTCTGTCAACACACAATGACACAACCTGATACAACTGTACTGTCAACACACAATGACACAACCTGATACAGCTGTACTGTTCTGTCAACACACAATGACACAACCTGATACAGGTTTACTGTTCTGTCAACACACAATGACACAACCTGATACAGCTGTGTTGTTCTGTCAACACACAATGACACAGCCTGATACAGCTGTACTGTTCTGTCAACACACAAAGCCACAACCTGATACAGCTGTTCTTTTCTGTGAACACACAATGACACATTCTGATAATACCATACTGTCAACACACAATGACACAACCTGATACAGCTGTGCTGTTATGTCAACACACAAGCCACAACGTGATACAGCTGTACTGTTCTGTCAACACACAATGACACATTCTGATACAGCTGTACTGTTCTGTCAACACACAATGACACAACCTGATACAACTGTACTGTCAACACACAATGACACAACCTGATACAGCTGTACTGTTCTGTCAACACACAATGACACAACCTGATACAGCTTTACTGTTCTGTCAACACACAATGACACATTCTGATAATACCATACTGTCAACACACAATGACACAACCTGATACAGCTGTTCTGTTCTGTCAACACACAATGACACATTCTGATAATACCATACTGTCAACACACAATGACACATTCTGATACAGCTGTACTGTTCTTTCAACACACAATGACACAACCTGATACAGCTGTACTGTTCTGTCAACACACAATGACACAACCGGATACAACTGTTCTGTCAACACACAATGACACAACCTGATACAGCTTTACTGTTCTGTCAACACACAATGACACATTCTGATAATACCATACTGTCAACACACAATGACACAACCTGATACAGCTGTACTGTTCTGTCAACACACAATGACACATTCTGATAATACCATACTGTCAACACACAATGACACATTCTGATACAACTGTACTGTCAACACACAATGACACAACCTGATACAGCTGTACTGTTCTGTCAACACACAATGACACAACCTGATACAGCTGTGTTGTTCTGTCAACACACAATGACACAGCCTGATACAGCTGTACTGTTCTGTCAACACACAAAGCCACAACCTGATACAGCTGTTCTTTTCTGTGAACACACAATGACACATTCTGATAATACCATACTGTCAACACACAATGACACAACCTGATACAGCTGTGCTGTTATGTCAACACACAAGCCACAACGTGATACAGCTGTACTGTTCTGTCAACACACAATGACACATTCTGATACAGCTGTACTGTTCTGTCAACACACAATGACACAACCTGATACAACTGTACTGTCAACACACAATGACACAACCTGATACAGCTGTACTGTTCTGTCAACACACAATGACACAACCTGATACAGCTTTACTGTTCTGTCAACACACAATGACACATTCTGATAATACCATACTGTCAACACACAATGACACAACCTGATACAGCTGTTCTGTTCTGTCAACACACAATGACACATTCTGATAATACCATACTGTCAACACACAATGACACATTCTGATACAGCTGTACTGTTCTTTCAACACACAATGACACAACCTGATACAGCTGTACTGTTCTGTCAACACACAATGACACAACCGGATACAACTGTTCTGTCAACACACAATGACACAACCTGATACAGCTTTACTGTTCTGTCAACACACAATGACACATTCTGATAATACCATACTGTCAACACACAATGACACAACCTGATACAGCTGTACTGTTCTGTCAACACACAATGACACATTCTGATAATACCATACTGTCAACACACAATGACACATTCTGATACAACTGTACTGTCAACACACAATGACACAACCTGATACAGCTGTACTGTTCTGTCAACACACAATGACACAACCTGATACAGGTTTACTGTTCTGTCAACACACAATGACACAACCTGATACAGCTGTGTTGTTCTGTCAACACACAATGACACAGCCTGATACAGCTGTACTGTTCTGTCAACACACAAAGCCACAACCTGATACAGCTGTTCTTTTCTGTCAACACACAATGACACATTCTGATAATACCATACTGTCAACACACAATGACACAACCTGATACAGCTGTGCTGTTATGTCAACACACAAGCCACAACGTGATACAGCTGTACTGTTCTGTCAACACACAATGACACATTCTGATACAGCTGTACTGTTCTGTCAACACACAATGACACAACCTGATACAACTGTACTGTCAACACACAATGACACAACCTGATACAGCTGTACTGTTCTGTCAACACACAATGACACAACCTGATACAGGTTTACTGTTCTGTCAACACACAATGACACATTCTGATAATACCATACTGTCAACACACAATGACACAACCTGATACAGCTGTACTGTTCTGTCAACACACAATGACACATTCTGATAATACCATACTGTCAACACACAATGACACATTCTGATACAGCTGTACTGTTCTTTCAACACACAATGACACAACCTGATACAGCTGTACTGTTCTGTCAACACACAATGACACAACCTGATACAGCTGTACTGTTCTGTCAACACACAATGACACAACCTGATACAGGTTTACTGTTCTGTCAACACACAATGACACATTCTGATAATACCATACTGTCAACACACAATGACACAACCTGATACAGCTCTACTGTTCCGTCAACACACAATGACACATTCTGATAATACCATACTGTCAACACACAATGACACAAGCTGATACAGCTGTACTGTTCTGTCAACACACAATGACACATTCTGATAATACCATACTGTCAACACACAATGACACAAGCTGATACAGCTGTACTGTTCTGTCAACATACAATGACACATTCTGATAATACCATACTGTCAACACACAATGACACAAGCTGATACAGCTGTACTGTTCTGTCAACACACAATGACACAACCTGACACAGCTGTTCTGTTCTGTCAACACGATATGACACGTGTACATCCTGAACCGAGGGGGACATATATTGAAGATAAGTTTTACCCGTGTTGTTGTGCTGTTGTTCTACCTGTAATTTGTCTCTACATTTATTTGAAAGTTAAAATTAAAGTAGAATCAAACAACACCATTATTATACGGGATCAGCTGGATACATGACTGTATATCTAATCATCGTTTCTTTGGGTTCACTGAGAACATATTATCAGGTAGGCAAACCTACCTACATAGAGTGATATAAGTATAATGTGCGGTTTGTTAAATTCTCACATCAGTTTTACGACAAGTTGATTTTCTTTCTATATTTGTTTGTGGTCCAGTAAAAACGTATGGGGAAGAAGATGATGAATGAGGATTATTGTACACATAAGTATCAACCTTTTGCTAGCTCCATTTTTATCTTTTAGTCCTATACAACATTTCATTTTGTTTAATTCAAACAGTAACAAAGCGATAGAAGTAGGGACGTATCTATAAAGACCCACCTTATCTTATAGATATGAAGATGATTCTTTTTCACGAATGAGTAATCTCCTTTCGAGCGAAAAAGAAAGATCAAAGCTTCGCACCGTCATTATTACATTCATCGCGTCATTAAAGTAGCTCACTTCCGGTATGTGATAAATGGGTGCGTTCGTATATAGTCATGTGATTTTTGTAATATAATTGTCCACACATTTAGGTAATTTTTAGGTTCATGTAATGAAAGAAATCAGATACCATATGAATTAATTTAGGTAACATCTGCTAAACACTCCATTCGTCGGGTGTGAACAGTTGGGAAACATTAATTGAATAGTTAAGTTGACGCGTAAAGTACTATGATCAGAGGTTGGCGGTCTAGCGCGTGCGTTATTAGATCTATTTCCACACACACACGAGACAGATAGACCTGTGTGTACGCTCTATATATCTTGAACACATGTTGCACACTCACTTAAATTTTGAGTGTGTTCCTCTTCATTATAATCACAACCCTTCACATGGAACACGACTTTTAAATGAATATTAGTTTGATTACGCGCCTAGCATAAGCTCTTATTCACCATGGAACAATTGAAATGCATTACAAAAGTCTGTCTCGATTAATTAATTCATTTGTGTATTTTATTTATTCAGTAGTAAAAGATGGGATTCTATTACCAGTATATAACGTCATATCAACAGCACAGTTGCCACCGTCAAGATTTTGAAGAATCTCAAAGAATCTTATTCTTTTGGTGTCAGACCACTTCACAATTATATATATAGAACAGTTACTGATTGCAACGAAATGTATGACGTCATCAACTTCTGTTTACCTTATTCTGACGTCAGATCGTAACAGCTAATATAAATACTTGTAATGCTAGACCTTTCCGTTTCACTACTCCTAGTGCTAATTGTTATGAGGTTTTCTGTCTGTATTACGTTGATGCACCATTAGAAAGAAATGTGACATGCTCTGTCACCACACGAAAACTTTCAGATGGAATGAAAAAAATTTCCGACAAATTGAAGACCGCAATTTGTGTAATTAAATATCTAGACACGAACTCTGAGACAAGGACAATTTACAAAAAAATGGCAAAATATTGCAAACAGTATTTATATCACCAGCTTCAGCAGCTTGAAATAGACATAGGAAGGGAGGTAACTTCAATTTCACTGGTTGCTATGGCATCGTATCAGATGAATCTGTGAGTACAATTCAACAGAATACACAATTGTATTTTGACAGATGAACAATCTTAACAATATTCAGTGGAAACATGTTTTAATATTAATTAAAAAAATAACTCAGGTTGGTTTTAATGATTAATCTGGAGATCCAAATATCTAAAGATAATTAAAAAAAAAAATTCAACATGAACTTCTTTATCTTCATAGAAACAATCCTTGTCGGCGTGTCTTCTACCGGTCTTTTAACTTGCTCAATAAGATTTGATATTAACAGATGTGCTCAACATGTAAACCACAGACAATGTTCAACCACGTGTCCAAGACGCCGTTTGTAATGGACCAATCAGAAAGAGAATTCAGACACACAAGAAAACCACATCATTACCGAAGCTTCGGCACTAAATTAACATTCTATCATATATGCAATATCAATATATATATTTCATGTAACCTAGGTCAGATAGCAATAATTTTGATTCGATGTCGTTATGCTGATGACCTCGGTCTCAGTAATATTGACAGGAAGTCGTTATACTGTTGATCTCGGTCTCAGTAATATTGACAGGAAGTCGTTATACTGATGATCTCGGCCTCAGTAATATTGACCGGACGTCGTTATACTGGTGATCTCGACCTCAGTAATATTGACAGGAAGTCGTTATACTGATGATCTCGGTCTCAGTAATATTGACTCGATGTCGTTATACTGGTGATCTCTGTCTCAGTAACATTGACTGGATCTCGTAATACTGGTGATCTCGGTCTCAGTAATACTGACTGGAGGTCGTAATACTGACGACCTCGGTCTCAGTAATATTGACTCGATGTCGTTATACTGGTGATCTCTGTCTCGTTAATACTGAGTGGACTTTGTAATACTGGTGATCTCGGTCTCAGTAATATTGACTGCACGTCGTAATACTGGTGATCTCGGTCTCAGTAATATTGACTGCACGTCGTAATACTGGTGATCTCGGTCTCAGTAATATTGACTGCACGTCGTAATACTGGTGATCTCGGTCTCAGTAATATTGACTCGATGTCTTTATACTGGTAATCTCGGCCTCAGTAATATTGATTGGACGTCGTTATACTGTTGATCTCGGTCTCAGTAATATTGACTGCACGTCGTAATACTGACGACCTCGGTCTCAGTAATATTGACTCGATTTCGTAATACTGGTGATTTCGGTCTCAGTAATATTGACTCGATGTCGTAATACTGGTGATCTCGGTCTCAGTAATATTGACTGAATGTCGTAATGCTGGTGATCCCGGTCTTAGTAATATTGTCGGGACGTCGTTATACTGGTGATCTCGGTCTCAGCAATATTGACTGGATGTCGTTATACTGGTGATCCCTGTCCCAGTAATATTGACAAGAGGTCGTCATACTGGTGATCTCGGTCTCAGTAATATTGACTCGATGTCGTTATACTGGTGGTCTCGGGCTAAGTAATATTAACTCGATGTCGTTATACTGACGACCTCGGTCTCAGTAACATTTTCTTGCCGCTTGTATTTTGAATCTTTTACATAAACAATACTTCAGCGGTTGTCTCCCCTCTTACACGTGAATGATACATGTTACAGGGAAGAGTTCAGTCAGGACACTTGAAGAAATTTTGCCTTTTTTTAACCACAAAAATATGGATGAAATGCCGAATAAGCATTGTGATTTAGCAATAGATAGACTTAAGTCATTGTTAGTTTAAATTGGAGAACATTTAGTTGTTTTGGGTTGTCTCTCCTTAAATATTGATCGATGTCAATATTTAAGAAATAATTTGCCCTTTATCGTTTGCTAGTGTGTGAACTGCCTTTTTCAGATAATTTAAAAGTTTTGTTTTAAGGTAATAGCGACATTTTTACTCAATATAAATGATAAGATGGACGCAATACCAGCCTTCTATATACAGATGGTACATGTTCATAAAAATGGGACTTTGTAACTTGATGTGGATATTTTGAGATATGCGGTTCGATCTCTACCCGAGTGGTTTGTGTTTCCGGGTACTGGGCACAGATCATTCTGTATTGTTGTGGTTGTGTTATTGGGATAGCAATACAACGACAGTGTATTCTGACCACTTACATAAACAGGTTTACAAACGATGTCAACCCTCAATGCCAGAAAGACATCTCGCTGCATTTTCGTAACCAGGTATAGCTACACGATGAAACGGGGTAGGTATGTGATATAGGCCAACATCGATCAAAGGTCAGAGGTCATTCTCCTGGCGTCAGTAGTATGGAACCGACGTATAGTTCGAAATGAGTGAATTTACGAGTTTCACACAAACTAATGAAAAGTGTACGGGTTAAGAAGAGTCAGTATGTTGCTCAGCAATTAAGAAATGACAGTATCATATTAAACAATATTACTTTGTTTTCATGTTTTATATCGTCTCCACGTCAATGTATTATTGCAGTCTGTCGAGTCACTAGTGGAACTAAAATAGCAGCTCTCTTGTTTCATTTTCTGATAATTCATGTAACTGCGGGATTCATCAATACATTTAAACCATGTACCGTTCAGTTGACCACGAAAGACCAATAATTGATGAATAGGCAATGTATTTATGTGAACACCGACCAGACACACCTAGTTACTAGGAGTACTTCAGATAACTAACGTGAAATGTAGGCCGTCACTAGGCTGTTTGACGTCAAATATCCAACAGCCGATATTTGTACATGTAATATTAAATTTCAGATATTACAACTTCAGGTATATCAAATGTATTAAGATCAATAAGTCAAAATGGAGAATGACCTTCCCAGATATGTAGTTTGCTATTTTTAGAGTCATCGATAATTGAAATTCTGTGCTTTAGATAATTACTTTTCAAAAATACATGTGGCGCTTTTATTGCGCCACCAATTTCAGATGACTGTGTCTTAAAATAAATCTCTATAAACAATTGCTGAGTGTTTTGGTACTTTTCAATATAGATTTTAATCTTTAGTCTGGAAAGTAAAAGTTATGTATGCTTGGAACACGTTTTGTTTACAAGTTTGATACGAACGAGTCACGGTATTAAACTATCTCATGTTTTATATATATTTCTTTACAAATAAGGCTTCCACAATTTTAACACAACAATGTGACAATGTGTCATTTGCTTTTAAGTCAATTTCGACAAATATCAGAATCTCCATTCAGATTCCAACTCTAAACCATAACGAAAGTAGCCGGCAAGATGTGATCGTGCTCTTAAAACAACACATACTGATTTCTTGATATCGTCTGACTCTATCCTCTAGATCTCCTCTGACACTGTCCTCTAGATCTCGTCTGACACTGTCCTCTGGATCTCGTCGGACACTGTCCTCTAGATCTCGTCTGACTCTGTCCTCTAGATCTCGTCTGACACTGTCCTCTAAATCTCGTCTGACAATGTCCTCTAGATCTCGTCTCACACTGTCGTCTAGATCTCGTCTGACACTGTCGTCTAGATATCATCTGACACTGTCGTCTAGATCTCGTCAGACACTGTCCTCTAAATCTCGTCTGACAATGTCCTCTAGATCTCGTCTGACACTGTCCTCTAGATCTCGTCTGACTCCGTCCTCTAGATCTCGTCTGACTCCGTCCTCTAGATCTCGTCTGACAATGTCCTCTAGATCTCATCTGACACTGTCCTCTAGATCTCGTCTGACACTATCCTCTAAATCTCGTCTGACAATGTCCTCTAGATCTTGTCTGACACTGTCCTCTAGATCTCGCCGGACACTGTCTTCTAGATCTCGTCTGACTCTGTCCTCTAGATCTCGTCTGACACTGTCCTCTAGATCTCGTCTGACTCTGTCCTCTAGATATCATCTGACTCTGTCGTCTAGATCTCGTCAGACACTGTCGTCTAGATCTCGTCAGACACTGTCCTCTAGATCTCGTCTGACACTGTCCTCTAGATCTCGTTTGACTCCGTCCTCTAGATCTCGTCTGACTCCGTCCTCTAAATCTCGTCTGACACTGTCCTCTAAATCTCCTCTGACGCTGTCCTCTAGATCCTTGCTTTCTGCTGAAGTCCGATCCCGAGGATACCATATAGATATATGATTTTACATGAGCTCGACTTGATTTGTGATTTTTGAAACGAATCTAAAAAATAGCCATTGAAACAAACCTTTGTTGTATCTAAATATCTAATGGACATGAAATCAGCATCGCGTTCATCACATGATTTATCGATCTGATAAATCTTGTCGAATATCGACATTTTCACGTCAAACTTGAGGTCATTTTGGCTCCACAACTATGGTGTCCAAATGTACTGAACATCAGGTACATTTATAATGAGATAAGAACAGAAAACAACATTGTCACGTTTTGTTTCCATCTGGTGCAAACAAATAAACACAAAAACAAGTAAACCGGGAGACATTTAATGTCGGAGAGTTTCTACTAAAATGTTTAAAATAGGAATAATTTTGTTAATTGTTAACATACAAATGGCAATTTTTGGACAGGAAGATATTAAGCGCTAGCTCTGCTTGGGAGAGTTTTTATACGTAATAATAGGCGAGGCACATGACAGAGACAAAATACAAAGAATAAAGATCAAGGCGGGTTGGTTGGCTGTGTACTTATATAGAACCAGCTTGTCGGGTCATTCCATACCGAAAGTAACTCAGACGAAATTTTTGTTTTTAATATTGATTTTTTTTATATCTTTATCAGAATAATTGAAATACATTTCAGGAGGGGTGATAATGATGGAATTCTCTTGACAGTAAAGTCAGGATTTGGTAATACTTCTATATTCATTACCCTGTCAGTCGATATTCTCCCACCCTCTCCCCTCCCCATTTTATCCCCAAATTCATAAAACCATTACGTAAAAGAAACTATTGGAGGCATTGCAACATCTAAAAATAGTTTCCCACTTTTTTCCACGGAAGTCAAATTTGTATTTTGAAGCTGAGATATCTCGAAATTCAAATATAAAAATGAAAATACTTGCATTTCATTTGAAATTTTAAAAGATTGACTTACCAGCGTAAGTATAAATTAGTGTAAAATGGTAGAAATTAATTCGGGTTTGTAGGATTGATACTCTAGTATAGTAGATATGTAAAGTACACACAACCTTCCCAACATCGATCTTAGTAATCATTAGATATCCGTGACACCGGATATAGGTACCACACAAGCGACATTTTACAAAAGGTGGACACCATATTGGCGAGTGTTTCCATACTGATAAACCATAGTTTAGTCGGAGACTAATATTAGGATGGATTTTGTATATAAACATTACTTCAGGGAATCAATGGCTGGCCATCGTATTGTACGTTTGTGCCGGTATTAGAAGATATGTCTATGCTCCTGAACACGTGCCCAGATCTTACTGTGGTTAAAACCAATACTTTTTATACGAGAGTCTTAACAGAACAATCTATGAAACCTCACCTCATACATAGTGTCTGCCTTATGATAATTGCCGTTTGCCCTGTTCCAGTATCCGTTGTCTTGAGCATCCTGTGATAAAGGACATGAACAAATGTTGCTTGTATTCAATAATATGCGTTAGACGCATCACAAGTCACTCTAATATTCTATTTTGTAATACACGAGATGAAAAATTGATACAACGCATGCGCACTGTTGTCTGTCATACATACTGTGACACGTGTTATGACATCAAACAGAATAAATTATGCCAAAAATATTCAAATCTATATGATATGATTAATTGCATTTCTAAAATATACAATTTGTAACTACTCCTAATAAGGCACGGTTGATATGGTAGCAATGACGTTTTTCGACACAATTATGACATCATCAATCTAAACTGACGTATAATGCAATGACGTCTGCCTACAAGTATGATATGAAAGAACTTGATTTCTGTGTTATTTAATGGCGAAATGCAAATTTGACAATATATCCTGATTTTTGTGTTAATCTTGGTTTTCCGTGGATGTTTTAAAATTTTAAAATGTTTCCAAATTCTCCCCTCATCCCCTTCACAATTTGAGTGTTGGATCACTGACATGATCTTGAATTTCCCATATATTAGCGATGGTAGAATTATACATTTGATAAATGCTTCTAGGGATACGACTATGGAAATATGATTCTCTGTACTTTCCTCGTATTTTACGTCAATTCATATCGTGAACTTCAGAACAATGCAGTGTATTTACAGATATTACGTTTGCTTCAATGGATGTTGCCATACCAACCAGTAAGTGTGATTATAAAGCCAGCTTCGCGGCACATCCAATCCCTACCCCTACAAAACTCTATATAAACATTATATTTACATATACCATCAAAACAATGTATCACAGAGTACCGGTCTAATAATAATAATAATGATAATCAAATTACGATTATTCAAATAGTAGTCATTGCATACAAGTACATCATTGTATGTTTAGGGATAACGTGCACGTGTCCCTCACTACGTCATAAGCGGAATCCGTAACTAAGATAGGACCTTCCGCTGTATGCAAAAACTGATGGTTAAAACCACTATGTGTTTAAAATATCCATTGGCGTATACAATACGTCCATACGTTTGCAGGCACAGTTTTTTCAATGATACCTGGTTAAAATATCAATCATCGCACTGTCTATCTATCGTCACATAGTTTTTTTATTGCCAAAGTTTAAGAACATCTCATAAACACCTGTAGATGTCTTTCGCACTTTCGCACGTTTCACATAAAACGTCACAACACCAAATAAATCTGCATTTGCAATTCTCCCTAACGTGGACTGTCTCTTTCTCGTAGCCCCTGTTGCAGCACAAGAGGTCACATCCACCAACGCCCATGGAATTCGGATCACACTGCCTACCGCGCGTGCCCAACGAACCCTGTTTCCGGTTCCGCTTACAGAAATTTGGAGAGTTCTCAGAATAGATAAGGTCTAGATGGCTTTGTGGCTTTATGGTGTCCTCCACTGGTTGAACACCCTTGCCATCGTTCGTTCCCATTACCTTTATCGCTCCGTCGAATTTCTCCTTTAACGATAGACCGACTTGACGAAATATCGGCATTTTCAGCCAACATGTTTTCAACGTACAGGATCCAGAGAGGCCGTGACATTTACACTCCGAGCGCATGTCCCCTTTAACCGCCTGTTAAATGAAACATAACAATTTCATTTAGAAACTATCAATATTTACATGATCAAATTTCACAATTTCACAACATTAACTTAGATGTACATTGCAGACAAGGTTTATTCGTTCAAAACGTTTACCGTTATGCTAGTCTTGAAGTGGCTATTAGACCTTGGCTATATATCATCA
Source organism: Ylistrum balloti (assembly GCF_031769215.1). Classification (NCBI taxonomy): domain Eukaryota; kingdom Metazoa; phylum Mollusca; class Bivalvia; order Pectinida; family Pectinidae; genus Ylistrum; species Ylistrum balloti. Next base: position 2,262,880 of record NW_026782260.1, on the reverse strand, counting down.
TATTGGGATAATTTGGAAATTATATCTCGCAAGCGGGCGACATACGTGTGGCCCAAAAGTACGATATGATACAAACTTAGCAACCACCACTGTTACCTAGGTTCTTACTGACCTCACACATCCTCCCAACCACCACAGTTACCTAGGGTCTTACTGACCTCATACATCCTCCCAACCATCACTGTTACCTAGGTTATTACTGACCTCACACATCCTCCCAAGCACCCCTTTTACCTAGGTTATAACTTGACTCACACATCCTCCCAATCATCACTGATATCTAGATTCTTACTGACCTCACATCCTCCCAACCATCACTGTTACCTAGGTTCTTACTGACCTCATACATCCTCCCAGCCATCACTGTTACCTAGGTTCTTACTGACCTCATACATCCTTCCAACCACCACTGTTACCTAGGCTCTTACTGACCTCACACATCCTCCCAACCATCACTGTTACCTAGGTTCTTACTGACCTCACACATCCTCCCAACCATCACTGTTACCTAGGTTCTTACTGACCTCACATCCTCCCAACCACCGCTGTTACCTAGGTTCTTACTGACCTAGGTTCTTACTGACCTCACACATCCTCCCAGCCATCACTGTTACCTAGGTTCTTACTGACCTCATACATCCTCCCAGCCATCACTGTTACCTAGGTTCTTACTGACCTCACACATCCTCTTCACCACCACTGTTACCTAGGTTTATACTGACCTCATACATCCTCCCAGCCATCACTGTTACCAAGGTTCTTACTGACCTCATACATCCTCCCAACCATCACTGTTACCTAGGTTCTTACTGACCTCACACATCCTCCCAATCACCACCCATACCTAGGTTCTTACTGACCTCACACATCCTCCCAACCACCACGGATACCTAGGTTCTTACTGACCTCACACATCCTCCCCACCACCACTGTTACCCAGGTTCTTACTGACCTCATACATCCTCCCAATCATCACTGTTACCTAGGTTCTTACTGACCTCACACATCCTCTAAACCATCACTGTTACCTAGGTTCTTACTGGCCTCACACATCCTCTCTACCATCACTGTTACCTAGGTTCTTACTGACCTCACACATCCTCCCAACCACCACTGTTACCTAGGTTATTACTGACCTCACACATCCTCCCAGCCACCACTGTTACCTAGGTTCTTACTGACCTCACACATCCTCTCCACCACCACTGTTACCTAGGTTCTTACTGACCTCACACATCCTCCCAACCACCACTGTTACCTAGGTTATTACTGACCTCATACATCCTCCCAGCCACCACTGTTACCTAGGTTATTACTGACCTCACACATCCTCCCAGCCACCACTGTTACCTAGGTTCTTACTGACCTCACACATCCTCTCCACCACCACTGTTACCTAGGTTCTTACTGACCTCATACATCCTCCCAGCCATCACTGTTACCTAGGTTCTTACTGACCTCACACATCCTCTCCACCACCACTGTTACCTAGGTTTATACTGACCTCACACATCCTCCCAACCATCACTGTTACCAAGGTTCCTACTGACCTCACACATCCTCCCAACCACCACTGTTACCTAGGTTCTTACTGACCTCACACATCCTCTCCACCACCACTGTTACCTAGGTTCTTACTGACCTCACACATCCTCCCAACCATCACTGTTACCTAGGTTCTTACTGACCTCACACATCCTCCCAACCACCACTGTTACCTAGGTTCTTACTGACCTCATACATCCTCCCAACCATCACTGATACCTAGGTTTATACTGACCTCACACATCCTCTCCACCACCACTGTTACCTAGGCTCTTACTGACCTCACACATCCTCCCAACCATCACTGTTACCTAGGTTCTTACTGACCTCACACATCCTCCCAACCACCACTGATACCTAGGTTCTTACTGACCTCATACATCCTCCCAACCGCCACTGATACCTAGGTTCTTACTGACCTCACACATCCTCCCAACCATCACTGTTACCAAGGTTCTTACTGACCTCAAACATCCTCCCAACCATCACTGTTACCAAGGTTCCTACTGACCTCACACATCCTCCCAACCACCACTGTTACCTAGGTTCTTACTGACCTCACACATCCTCTCCACCACCACTGTTACCTAGGTTTATACTGACCTCATACATCCTCCCAACCATCACTGTTACCAAGGTTCTTACTGACCTCAAACATCCTCCCAACCATCACTGTTACCAAGGTTCTTACTGACCTCAAACATCCTCCCAACCATCACTGTTACCAAGGTTCTTACTGACCTCATACATCCTCCCAACCATCACTGTTACCAAGGTTCTTACTGACCTCAAACATCCTCCCAACCATCACTGTTATCTGTTTTACCTCCCGTTCTTTAAGAACAAGTTTGATGAATCTACAGCTCTTCAATATTTAATTAAATTTGAAATGATTACGAGAAATGTTAAGACGATAGTAAAATTCCCAAACGAACTAAGATATCTGTTAATGGTATAAAAGTTTGTCTTAAAATTGTCACAATACATACATTGTTGGTGTTGTATTTTTAGCCTACAAACCTGTAGAATTGTTTTCTTGGGGTAATTATTTATAAAACACCTCACGGCGGAAATCTTCCCATTTATCTCACTTCAGAAACGATTTGTGTGTGATTGACAGACCGTACATTGTAAAGTGTCCATGTTTTAAGAACTTGCTTCCTCAGAAAATGTTCCCATTGCATGCTTTTATGTTGAACTGAAGTGTTTTAAAACACGTATACGATTACCTGAGGTTAATATGACTGCATTCCAAGGAAGAACCTCACAGAAAATATTATGAATATGCAGCAAAACTCAAAGGAATTAAGATATTTAGCACTTTAAATGTCGTTTGTTATGAGAGTGATGACAAGGACCCTCGACAGTATTCGAGTATTCTGACCGGCTTTGATACAGCGATCAAAAGGCCTGTGTCAATCGCCCCACACCGTGTACAAACAGAAGCGACGTTAAATAGTCAGAACACGCGTGTACGCCCTGTCCACTTTTCACTTCGGTTAAGGTATTACCGGTTTTCTCCTGTCAGGGAAAATCAAAATAAGCTATGGTTTCCCACTTAAATTATCTGTAGACTTAAAAAAATACACGCATCAAAATATGTCTAAAGCACGAAACGGATTATCTCTAAGGCAGACTAAAAGAAAGGCTCGTCGATTCAACACGATTTTATGCCTATCCCAAGTCTAGACGATATATTAAAGTTTAGTAAAATTTCTTTTGTTTTCATATGTACATGACTGATTGCAACACGATCAAATTACCTATTATGTGTATCAGCCTATCGATGTGAAAGACAAACATGTTATGCATAACCTAACTTACCACGAACGTGTATAAGTTGCCTACCTTTCCACGCACGTGTAAACGTAACCAACCTTACCATACACGAGTGTTAGCTACTTACCTTGTCATGTAAGTATATCAGTTACCGATCTTATCACGCACGTGTAAACGTAACCAACCTTACCATAGACGTGTGTTAGCTACTTACCTTACCGCGCACGTGTATGAGTTATCTTCCTTACCACGCACGTGTATGAGTTATCTATCTTACCACGCACTGTGTGAGTTATCTACCTTACCACGCACGTGTATGAGTTATCTACATTACCACGCACGTGTATGAGTTATCTACCTTACCTCGCACGTGTATGAGTTATCTACCTTACCACGCACGTGTATGAGTTATCTACCTTACTTCGCACGTGTATGAGTTATCTACCTTACCTCACACGTGTATGAGTTATCTACCTTACCATGCACGTGTATGATGTTCATTGCACTGCAGACCTTGTCACCACACGTGACTGATACCTACGCGCGGCATATTTCTGTTTGGTATCTACATTGTACCTTTTGGATAGCCCTTCAGGTACATCATAAAACCTACTGTCCCCATTGTTGAATTCGTATTTCTCTTCTTTCTTACCAACTCTTTTCTTCCTAATGTATCGTTAGACATTGTCTGGATGTCTGGGATGGAGCGTTCACAACAGTGAGGAATACTTTTGGTTCTTTCCCTGACCGAGACATACCAAAATGATTGTTACTATTCCCTGCATAGCATCTAGTAAAGTGGAAGGTAAACGAGTGGTCTACTATTGCCGGTATCATGTGACTGGGTGGGGTGTCCCGCTAGGCGGTCGGTTATACACTTCAGTGTGATAGCACTATAAAGTCGGATTTAATTCTGCACATTCAATTAACCCATGTAATTACCTCACTCTGATGGGGAGACCGTCTTTAAACACTTATACTAAAACTTAAACCTCAGTCTTATCTCTAAAATGTACACGTAAGTTTTTCTACCCACACATGTAGTTGCTGTCTCCCTACTGTGCATGTGTAAGTGTCATTTACCTCATCACGGTTGCACTTAATCTCCTTTGAGCCACCGTCACGTCATACGAACTCAGTCGGACGTTTTTAATAATCCCTTTTTGACTCTTATGCCATATTATTGCTACCAACTACCGTAAACACTACATGCAAGTAGGATCAAGTTGGTCAACTACGTTCAAACCACAGTCACAGTAGGGTTTTGGCACTCAAGCTCACCATAGAGATATTTTGAATTATTTTTGTTAAACGGAAAAGGAGAAGAGTTTGGTTTTAATACTTGGAGTATTTAATAACCTAACCTCTGTAATACGACATCTAACGAGACTTTACAAAGACCTTCTGATAACCTCTCGTCTGCCATACGACACCTAACGAGACTTTACAAAGACCCTCTGGCAAACTCTCGTCTGTCATACGACAGTAAACGAGACTTTACAAGGACCCTCTGATAACCTCTCGTCTTTCATACGACATCTAACGAGACTTTACAAGGACCCGCTGATAACCTCTCGGTCTTCCATACGACACCTAACGAGACTTTAAAAGGACCCTCTGACAACCTCTCGTCTGCCATACGACATCTAACGAGGCTTTACAAAGACCCTCTGACAACCTCTCGTCTGTCATGCGACACCTAAACGAGACTTTACAATCTTCCGTCTCACAAACGACACATAAAGACTATCTGACAACCCCTGGCTTTTCATACGACACCTTAACGCATGTAAAGTGATGACCTGTCGTAGATGCAGGCCTGTTTTATACCCTGGATGTGCGTATACGTTAGGCTTGGACTAAAAATGTCCACTACTTCATTAGATACGATGACCGGAAGATTTGGTTAGCCTAGGGAGAATGTCTTAGATTTGTTTCTTTATCTCAACATTAAACATTTTTAACTTGCATTGTCAGCTTTAATGAGACTTAACCGCAGTCACGAGATCTATAACGGTGGTCAAATCTAACGCGGTAACATAGATTCGCCATAGTTGACTCAGTTAAACGTAGACATAGTTCAACCGCAGTTCTACGTAGTTATAAACGGAATTTGAACTTCAGGAAACGTGTGATTTGACAGTGGTAAGTCAAATTTATTTCAACATGTTCAAAATATCTCTATGGTGAGCTTGGTTGCCAAGACCCTACTATGACTTAAGTTTGAACGTAGTTGATCGTAGTAATATTTCTGTACGAGTACTATGGTAACTTCAACGACCAAGAGTGGCATACCTACACGAAAATGTAATCTGGCAATTTGAATATTTCACTTAAAGTTCGGTGCGACAGGGTACTCTTTACCTACCATGCGCCCGGCGTCGTTGTTATGAAGTTGTATAATTGTCGTTATGTCGCCTCGTCGTTTTTTCTTCCGTGCGTCCATGAACTCCTTTGACTTTTTGTAGCCAAATTCGACGTTATCTCCACACCCTCCCCATTCCCACTCCCCATCTGTTGTGATGTCCTGTATGTCATTGTCACACGTGCATTGCAGGAGTTTGCCCATACTGCATGCCTCTGTCACGGCATACACTACCCCGGCCGCTGTCACCGCGTAAACGAAGGCAGATTCACGTGTATCTGAAATTATAAAAAATACACCGGGTGACTTGGGTTTTTTTAAATGCATGATACGAAAACATGTTTCATACTCAAACTATTATCAAGAGACATTGGACATTGAAAGGCCACAGAATTTCTTAGGGAGCAGTATGATAAACAAACTGGTACCAGAGGGAACAGGGTATACAGTGGACGTGACGTCACACAAACAGGTACCATAGGGAACAGGGTATACAATGGACGTGACGTCACATAAACAAGTACCACAGGGAACAGGGTATACAGTGGACGTTACGTCACACAAAGAGGTACCAGATGGAGCAGGGTATACAGTGAACGTGACGTCACACAAACGGGTACCAGATGGAGCAGGGTATACAGTGGACGTGACGTCACACAAACAGGTACCATAGGGAACAAAGTATACAGTGACGTAACGCAGCATACAGTATATGACGTGACTTACAATTACGATATTTTAATACATCAAGTGTGTTACTATAGTAGTCTACGTGTCCCACAATTATGACGACAGAACACGTGCGAGATTAGCGTATATATATGAAGACTTTATTGACAATGCACTCAAGTTCAATTTTATTGGATAAGTATGTATCTCACAATAACAATGACACTGCACGTGTAGCTTTACTGTAAAGTTTGTATCTCTCAATAACAATGACATTGCAAGTGCAATTTCACTGTAAAGTGTGTATATCACTATTACATTGACATTGCACGTGCAATTTTACTGTAAAGTTTGTATCTCAATATTACATTGACATTGCACGTGCAATTTTACTGTAAAGTTTGTATCTCACTATTACATTAACATCATACGTGCAATTTTACTGTTTGCCCCTCAAAATTACAACGTGCAATACCATGGTTAACACTTGAGACTGATTATAAAGGACTTGTAAGACTGTGAAGCACTATGTTTACATTTATGTAGGAGGGTATGCAGTTGGACGTACGCTTAATGAAAGTAGGTTACGTTAAACAGGAAACAAACATCAATTCTAAATCTACTTTATGGACAAATAAGTCTTTCGAATTTGCAGGGATGATGACCGTGAAATCCCGATACTTAGGAACGTGTTCCTGAAACTCCGGGTTCTTCCTTAACGACTCATAAAGCCTATCATCATAAGTCTCTACAGCCATAATATTCCCTTATTATAACTTGTAACACAAAATGGTAATCACCTTGATCTCCGATATTACCAGGGAGAGAATTTTTTTACTGACCCACATAATCCAGTCTTTTCGATGTTTAAATGAGTTTGAGATTTGTCTTAACTAAGATATTGCGATATTTTAATGTCGGACGAATACACCAATAATTAGTTTTTTTTTTTCAAATTCTGGACATTCATAGGTATCCGGATACACAAACTACTGTACGAATTTCTCAGTAAGTTTAAATCCAGATTTAAGATTGTTCCCTATAAGTGTAGTCATAATTGAGTTGCAGAAAGTTCGAAACTATTCGACCTGAGCAGAGGTGTTCAGCACTCAGCAGGGGCGGAGATGAATATTTTTATCACCTCACATAAATGTGTTATGGTTTATGAGATGCACTTTAAATATACATCAAATAAATGGACCATAGACTATATCAGCACTTTTCTGCCAAACTTTTTGAGAAACAAAATAAAAAGTTTGACACCAATTTTAAGACCTACACCAAAACAATCCGCTACAAATATATTGTTCATGTAAGTAAACGGAAAAAGATAATATTTTGTTTTGAATATACTCGGGATAAGGCGCCATTTATTGGTGGAATCTGGAAATAATTCACATTTGCCTAATTTCCAAGTTTTAGCATGTGCACAGGCTTTTCGAATTATGTAAAACATACCAAATCTCAATGATATTTTAAAATACTTTATATAAAAGTACATATGACCTCCATTACAATTTTAATCAAAGACACACCTGGTTTAAATGAAGAAGTCAACAACAGCTTCTTGTGACACATTGAAATGGACAAGTTCACTGAGACACTGACAGAAATGAACGCCCGTTTGTTGATTTCAATCAGAAATCAACAGCTTAGTCTAGATTTATATCTGCAAACAGGTTCTATATTTTTTGTGCTGATTCAATAATTAATTAAAGTCCATTTTAAAGGTCATCTGAGTTGAAGACACATTTGTCTTAAGTGCGTTGCGCGCGTCGTCCGTTTTCGACTTCCCTTAAAAAAACATGAACAAATAGTATGCTATGGAAACCTTTCATGGTGAACCAAAAAGTGTTTTCAAATGTTCTCAACTTCCACGAGTTTGAGCTTAGTGACCAATGATCGAATTGATTGAAACTACAAAATTCTTTTCCTCTAGTATTTTTTTTTCGCGAACTCATTGCAACAGTCACAACGAGTTGTATGACAGAGGGCGTCACACGTTGAAAGGTCTTAGGTGCTCTACTAAAATTGTAAATTTCATGATTCCATGAACTTATGTTTAACTGCATATACAGCTTCTGTTAGTTAATAACAATTTCAAACATATTCTGTTTTATTTCTATTTTAGATACGGGAAGCGTTTAACATGGGACGGTAGTTGGTACCTTAGAGCCTGACTGACCTCAATGGCCCCCAATGACCAAACGAGGTCAAAACTAATAGCTGAAACAGGTTTCTTTCTCAGTTGCACGGATATTTATTAAAAAGATATTCATCAGTATACTAGATATCTGATAGGGCAGTTTTATTGCAATTAACAGGTGCCACCTGAAGAAAATGTGAATGTAGTTCAAGTTATCGAACTTTGTTAAAAAGGTCCTCGGGCCTCATACTTCTTTACTTCACCAATCACGAGGGTGAATAGTATTTTTCTTTAAAAAACTGTCTACGTAGATATTAAAGCACTATAAGAAACTATAGAAATGTTAGTAATGTGAATCAAATTGACATCGAGAAGTAGCTGATAATAATGGTAGTAACAAACATTAAAAATTATTTTTTGCTAATTGTTTTTGTTTTGACCCTTCATCCTATCTCTAAATCTCTTGATTTCTCTGTCTCCACGAATCAGCCTTTGTTCAAATGATTTGATATAAATTACATACAGATTTCGTAATCATTAGTCACTAATGAAAATTGTTTAGCTATTGACACGTTGCTATGAAGAAGACATATAAATTAAATCAGTTATACTTTTTAACCAGAACTTAAAATTATTTTCAATCGACATTTTTTGAATGAATGATACCTGTTTTTGAACGTGCCCAGTGGATTATATTCTGCCAGTAACCGCTGTTTGACATTCTGAAGAGGTGCCTTTTGTGTCAATAGACACCACATAGTTTCCCGTCACATCAATGTCATACAAACGCTTAATCAAACACAAAACAGGTACATCATTTCAAGATCAACTATGAACATGAGTCCTTAAACAGCAGGGAGACATTCTTCGAAAAACATGAATTCTTGAAGTATGTGGATGACGTTATCATAAAAAAATTGAGTAATGAAATAACTTTCACATCGTTGGATAGCGTTAAGGTACTTCAGCTATCTGTCAGTTAAATGGTTCAAATGGCAATCATATTAACAGTTTTTTCATTTGTGATCTGTATATAATATGAAACTAAAAGTGCTGGTATTATCAGAATAATGTTTATTTCATTTTTATGAATTTGAATAAAAAAAATATATTTTTTTGTTCCTTTCGTTTTGTTTAGGTCAGTATTGTTACAGGCGACAAAGATGTTTTTATGATACGACGAATAAAAAATTGAAGCAGGGAGGACTTGGAATATATTCTTCGATTTAGCTAGGGGCTATAATTACACCACCGTCCACAGAAGTGCACACAGTGATGTGAAATGATGTAAATTTGATGATACAAAATTTGCACTGAAGCACACGCTCTAAATCAAGTAACACAGCAGTGCTAAATTTTAGTATTTCAGTTCGAGTAACGAGTCGACTTTCTAGATAACACATAGGAATTTTACTTTAAAATCAGCACGAGGGGTGGTTTCCACCAGCAAACGTACATGGGCCTCTGAACATCAATTCCAGTAACCACGTGTGGCCGTGCATTCCAGACACGCGCGTGCCATAAAAAGATATACATACCCCTTCATCATGAGGTCACTTCTAATTTTTCAATGACAAAAATGTTCCTTTAATATGTAATCCAGCCACCCGTTATCAGCAGTGCAAGGTGTTTAAGTGGCACTAATATTAACATGCACGAATAACAGAGTATAGGGATACACGTGTTGTCGGGGATACACTATACTTGGCCAGTAGATACACGTGTTGTCGGGGATACACTATACTTGGCCAGTAGATACATGTGTGGTCGGTGATGCACTCTATCTAGCCGGTGGATACACGTGTGGTCGGTGAGACACTCACCTTAGTCGAGGGACACACGTATTGTACTTTATCTGGTCGAGGGGGAGGGGGGAATAATATTCATTATCCGAACGGTGTTTTACACATGTGATTGGTAAATCACTTTACATTGCCGAGGGACACCGGTGGTGGATACACGACTGGTTGTCACTAACACCGACCAAGGAATACACGTGATGCTGTTATTACACTAACATCGGTCAAGTGATACACGGGTGGTTGTGGAAACAGTAACCCTGGCCGGGGGATACACGTGTGGTTGATACACGTGTGGTTGTTGAAACAGTAACCCCGGTCGAGGGATACACGTGAGGTTGTTATTACACTAGCCCCGCCGAGGGATACACATGTGGTTGATACACGAGTGGTTGTTGATACACTAACCCCGGTCGAGGGATACACGTGAGGTTGTTATTACACTAGCCCCGCCGAGGGATACACGTGTGGTTGATACACGAGTGGTTGTTGATACACTAACCCCGGTCGAGGGATACACGTGAGGTTGTTATTACACTAGCCCCGCCGAGGGATACACGTGTGGTTGGTACACGTGTGGTTTGTTATTACACTAGCCCCGCCGAGGGATACACGTGTGGTTGTTATTACACTAACCCCGGCCGAGAGATACACGTGTGGTTGCTATTACAATAGCCCCGCCGCGGGAAACACGTGTGGTTGTTGATACACTAGTACGTGCTAAGGGATATAAGTGTGGTTATTATTACACTAACCCCAGCCGAGAGATACACGAGTGGTTGTTGATACACTAACCCGTGCTAAGGGTACACGAGTGGTTGTTGATACACCAGCCCGGCAGAGAGAAACACGTGTGGTTGTTGATACACTAGCCCGTGTTAAGGGATACATGAGTGGTTGTTGATACACTAGCCCTTGCTAAGGGATACATGAGTGGTTGTTGATACACTAGCCCTTGCTAAGGGATACACGAGTGGTTGTTGATACACCAACCCGGCCGAGAGATACACGAGTGGTTGTTGATACGCTAGCCCGTACTAAGGGATACACGAGTGGTTGTTGATACACTAGCCCGTGCTAAGGGATACACAAGTGGTTGTTGATACACTAGTCCTTGCTAAGGGATACATGAGTGGTTGTTGATACACTAGCCCTTGCTAAGGGATGCACGAGTGTTTGTTGATATACTATGACGGTCGAGAGATACACGAGTGGTTGTTGATACACTAGCCCGTACTAAGGGATATACGAGTGGTTGTTGATACACTAGCCCGTGCTAAGGGATACACGAGTGGTTGTTGATACACTAGCCCGTGCTAAGGGATACACGAGTGGTTGTTGATACACTAGCCCGTGTTAAGGGATACACGAGTGGTTGTTGATACACTAGCCCGTGCTAAGGGATACACGAGTGGTTGTTGATACGCTAGCCCGTACTAAGGGATACACGAGTGGTTGTTGATACACTAGCCCTTGCTAAGGGATACACGAGTGGTTGTTGATACACTAGCCCGGCAGAGAGAAACACGTGTGGTTGTTGATACACTAGCCCGTGTTAAGGGATACATGAGTGGTTGTTGATACACTAGCCCTTGCTAAGGGATACACGAGTGGTTGTTGATACACCAGTCCGGCCGAGAGATACACGAGTGGTTGTTGATACACTAGCCCTTGCTAAGGGATACACGAGTGGTTGTTGATACACTAGCCCTTGCTAAGGGATACACGAGTGGTTGTTGATACACTAGCCCGTACTAAGGGATACACGAGTGGTTGTTGATACACTAGCCCTTGCTAAGGGATACACGAGTGGTTGTTGATACACCAGTCCGGCCGAGAGATACACGAGTGGTTGTTGATACACTAGCCCTTGCTAAGGGATACACGAGTGGTTGTTGATACACTAGCCCTTGCTAAGGGATACACGAGTGGTTGTTGATACACTAGCCCGTACTAAGGGATATACGAGTGGTTGTTGATACACTAGCACGTACTAAGGGATACAAGAGTGGTTGTTGATACACTAGCCCGTACTAAGGGATACACGAGTGGTTGTTGATACACTAGCCCGTACTAAGGGATACACGAGTGGTTGTTGATACACTAGCCCTTGCTAAGGGATATACGAGTGGTTGTTGATACACTAGCCCGTGCTAAGGGATACAAGAGTGGTTGTTGATACACTAGCCCGTACTAAGGGATACAAGAGTGGTTGTTGATACACTAGCCCGTACTAAGGGATACACGAGTGGTTGTTGATACACTAGCCCTTGCTAAGGGATATACGAGTGGTTGTTGATACACTAGCCCGTGCTAAGGGATATACGAGTGGTTGTTGATACACTAGCCCGTGTTAAGGGATACACGAGTGGTTGTTGATACACTAGCCCGTGTTAAGGGATACACGAGTGGTTGTTGATACACTAGCCCGTGCTAAGGGATACACGAGTGGTTGTTGATACACTAGCCCTTGCTAAGGGATACACGAGTGGTTGTTGATACACTAACCCGTGCTAAGGGATACACGAGTGGTGAGGCGGTTAGTAGTCCGGAGGCGCAGTGGTAATCCACTCGCCTGTTACCGAGATGTCCGGGGTTCGATTCTCCGTGCAGATGTAATAAGGCATGGCTCAACAACCGGTTTCTCCGGTTTCCTCCCAAAGTAAGACAATGTTATCGCAATAATTTCTTTATGAAAGTGCAGTTAGAACAATAAAGTTTTAGTGCACTTCTTTTAGCGTGGTAAGCGCTAAAATGAGTGTACCACTAAAATGTGTACGTTTACAGTATAACATTCAAAAGGCAAGCTCACGTCTTTAATTGTAATCCGAAGTGAAAAAAGATTATTCGAATGTTCGGAGTCTACAACAGCTCAGCGTTGGACTACGTCATCTCAGATGAAGATGTGAGGTGTCTGGTTCTATGCTTCCTTCCCTTGGCGGTTTACGTTTCTCAGGAAACTGTATATGCTGTCGTGGTCATGTTCTTAAGCTCTAAATGACATGCGATGGGCCTCCCGTATCTTGTCCACTGAGGTAGTCACCAGCTACTTCTAGGACATCTCGCCTCAAAACGACCCTGACTTTTCAGCGGGCGATACACCCATCAAACAAACAAAAACCAAAAGTTTGGGAATGCTGTCGAAACGAGGAGCCTTAAGTTGGTTCCTACTTCCGTTTAAGAATCAGATTCTAACCTTAACCGGAACTGGGAATTTGATCCTAGTTCCGCTTAACCTTAACATATGGAACTAGGATCAAGTTCCCAGTTCCGTTTAAGGTTAAGTTGGTAGTCTTACTTTCTCCTGAAAGGTTTTGGGTTCGAGTCCTGCACCGAATTAAAATCTATATCATGCGTGTATGATCTTTCGTTCTGTCAGTATATACGCTTTCGTTAAACGAAACTAGGATCTGGTTCCCAGTTCCGGTTTCCTTAAACGGAACTAGGAACTGGGAACCAAATTCGGTTCCGTCGAAACGGTTGACCAGAAGACCGCTATCTCTTTATTTTTAACGTCTGATTAACGAATGATCATGCGCCAAGAATAGTGGACCATGATCGAACATAACCACGTGAAAAGAATGAAGAAAAATTAATTCCAACGGTTCCTATACATGAAAAACAACGTCTATTTTTTTCAAACATCAAAACTATCAATCAACAGCGGAAAGCAAAACCGAGAAAAAGAAAAAAGTCACAGGAAAGGGAAGGAAATAGAAAGATTCAAAGTGATGCAATGGAACCGGAAGAATCTGTTTCTTTGTTTATGGCCGCCTTGATAGCAGACAGACGAAAACTCTCATTTCCTGCAAAAGGACTCCACCTTTAGTCACCTTCTACGATCATGCAGTGGAATAAATCAGATCGTACTCTGGGACTTTCCGATGTTCTCGTATAGAAGCCACTTTTGACCTGAAGGGCTACCACAGATACAGCAATAATATTTCTTGGGTCAGAAAGACTGCAGGCATAATAAAGGGGGGGGGGTTGCTATTCAATTAGTTTTAATATCTTATTTAGAGCATGTTCTGCAAACATAAATCTAAAGTGCGCATGTCTGTTAATCGGCAGATGGGAACATATAAGACTATCACAGATAGTCATCAACCTTCCAGTAGGGAAGCCAGTATATCCACAGGGCTTGTTTGGAAGGCAGCAGTTTGTTTTATCAGTTTATACAAATCCATGGAACCAACATTGATCAATTTAATACATTACTCACTAAATTTTAATTTAATACAGATTTGAAAACAGAATGCTATCTTCAAAAGACCATTGGAGTTGCGTAAATAGCTCGCAAATGGTTGCGTAATTCTCGTGCAGAATGTTAGCATGCGGCAGAAAAAACATAAAAAACACGGTACAGTCTTGAGTAGTTACGATATATACAACATGCAAGTAGGTTTTGATTACACGTTCAAAGGCTTGTCTCGGTAGTGGTCTATTCTCTGCTGTAGCTTAATTCAATTGAACATTTTGGAAAAACGCTTATCTCTACTGCAGTCGGTAGCCAAATCAAAGGAGCCAGGGTCTGTGTTGATGGTTAGCATTAGATTAATACCGTGGAGAACGATGGTTCCGCCTTTGATGGGCTAATTCAGGGAGGCACCTCGGCATATCAGCGCTATTTGAACTTAACTTGTAGTATATTTGGAGGGTCTAATATTCAGCATCCCTTTGATGTGTAACACTAGACTACTCTTAACTCATTTGCCGGTCAGCTGCCAGCAGCTTTCCGCTAAAGAGTCCTTTGATCTGAAAACGAATTGGGTCGTAGTTCGTTGAGGATTCTCTGTAGTATTCCGTCAAAACCATAAAACCTATCTGCAACAGCATTTGGCTTGCGATGGGCCATGTGTGCTTGTAGGTTCAAAATCTTTCAGATATATACAGCATTTTGCACAGGTCTCCATTTGATCAGTTCTCGTTACAAAACTGGGGATATTTCTCATACATTCAGCTATGGATATGCTTTAACAGGTAAGCCACTTTCTGATATCATTTCACATTTGTAGTGACAACACATGCTTATTGTTTGGTAATATGAAACTTTTACACAATGACATGTACTCTAGAATGACCCTAGCAAACCATGAAAGTTATATTTTTTCTCTGCTTGGAATAGGACTTCGTTTTTAATCTCAAATTTTGGTTAAGACCTTGTGATGAGGGGGACGAAATTATGACGAAATGGTCATGCATTAATAAGGTAACAAGATGCCAAATAACGACATCACTAAAGCTGTCGGTGTAAAGTGAAATACCTCCAAATAATAATCTTTAACTACTAAATGATTTGTCTCGGTAGAAGACATTTTATACGTTCCGTATATCTCCTAGGCTCAGATCAAACGGCGTATCAAAATACAAAACGGCCATGAATGACTCTTTATAGCTTTGTATACATATTTGTATTCACAAGGGTATATCAAAACTTAGTTATTTATCAAATTTTAAAACTTTTCTTTGAATTACCTTTAACAAAAACTAATTACCTAGGTATAATGTTATTTGTTGCCCTGATAGTTACAACCATAG
Organism: Ylistrum balloti; assembly: GCF_031769215.1. Lineage (NCBI taxonomy): Eukaryota > Metazoa > Mollusca > Bivalvia > Pectinida > Pectinidae > Ylistrum > Ylistrum balloti. The sequence goes on along the minus strand of NW_026782260.1, from coordinate 2,247,039 downwards.
CTGCCGCTGCAGCTGGGTGATCAAGATTGGTCTAGGGTTGTGGTATGCCCGAGGCACCAACAGTAGCAATGTACGTATGGAAGGGGAGATCATCACATCAGATTTCCTGCCGTATAGTTTATCATTTAAAGATAAGCAAGCGAATTGTTTTAGTCAAATGATATCCGATATGTCCATGGGTGAAATTGAATTTTAAAAGTCTTGATAATTCATGGTAAGTTGGGAATGGATTTTTATATAAAAGGGATATGGTTTCAGATTTAATTTCTGCACATGTTGGAAAATATTGCATTTTTTTGTTCCAATGAAGATTTAATGGAACGACAACGAGTGTTTTGAAATATATTGCGTTGTAAATGTCAGAATGGGGAATGATAGAACACACATCACGTACTAGAATTGGGACAGCGATCAGGAATGTAAGGGAATGACCGACTGTATCATACCATAGTGGGATTTTAAAGCAGTGAACGGTTGCATATATATTGCGGTAGAAGGATGAGGCAGTGAATGATTGTATATATATCGTGGTGTAAGGGTGAAGCAGTGAATGGTTGTATATATATCGTGGTAGAAGGGTGAAGCAGTGAATGGTTGTATATATATCGTGGTAGAAGGGTGAAGCAGTGAATGATTGTATATATATCGTGGTAGAAGGGTGAAGCAGTGAATGGTTGTATATATATCGTGGTAGAAGGGTGAAGCAGTGAATGATTGTATATATATCGTGGTAGAAGGGTGAAGCAGTGAATGGTTATATATATATTGCGGTAGAAGGATGAGGCAGTGAATGATTGTATCATTATCGTGGTAGAAGGGTGAAGCAGTGAATGGTTGTATATATATCGTGGTAGAAGGGTGAAGCAGTGAATGGTTGTATATATATCGTGGTAGAAGGGTGAAGCAGTGAATGGTTGTATCTGTATCGTGGTGGAAGGGTGAAGCAGTGAATGGTTGTATATATATCGTGGTGGAAGGGTGAAGCAGTGAATGGTTGTATCTGTATCGTGGTGGAAGGGTGAAGCAGTGAATGGTTGTATATATATCGTGGTAGAAGGGTGAAGCAGTGAATGGTTGTATATATATCGTGGTAGAAGGGTGAAGCAGTGAATGGTTGTATATATATCGTGGTGGAAGGGTGAAGCAGTGAATGGTTGTATCATTATCGTGGTAGAAGGGTGAAACAGTGAATGGTTGTATCATTATCGTGTTGGAAGGGTGAAGCAGTGAATGGTTGTATATATATCGTGGTAGAAGGGTGAAGCAGTGAATGGTTGTATCTGTATCGTGGTAGAAGGGTGAAGCAGTGAATGATTGTATCATTATCGTGGTAGAAGGTTGAAGCAGTGAATGGTTGTATATATATCGTGGTAGAAGGTTGAAGCAGTGAATGGTTGTATATATATCGTGGTGGAAGGGTGAAGCAGTGAATAGTTATATATATATCGTAGTGGAAGGGTGAAGCAGTGAATGGTTGTATCTGTATCGTGGTAGAAGGGTGAAGCAGTGAATGGTTGTATATATATCGTGGTGGAAGGGTGAAGCAGTGAATGGTTGTATATATATCGTGTTAGAAGGGTGAAACAGTGAATGGTTGTATCTGTATCGTGGTAGAAGGGTGAAGCAGTGAATGGTTGTATATATATCGTGGTAGAAGGGTGAATCAGTGAATGGTTGTATATATATCGTGGTAGAAGGGTGAAGCAGTGAATGGTTGTATATATGTCGTGGTAGAAGGTTGAAGCAGTGAATGGTTGTATATATAGCGCGGTAGAAGGATGAAGCAGTGAATGGTTGTATATATATCGTGGTGGAAGGATGAAGCAGTGAATGATTGTATGTATATCGTGGTAGAAGGTCGAAGCAGTGAATGATTGTATATATATCGTGATAGAAGGGTGAAGCAGTGAATGGTTATATATATATCGTGGTAGAAGGTTGAATCAGTGAATGATTGTATATATATCGTGATAGAAGGGTGAAGCAGTGAATGATTGTATCATTATCGTGGTAGAAGGTTGAAGCAGTGAATGGTTGTATATATATCGTGGTAGAAGGGTGAATCAGTGAATGGTTGTATATATATCGTGGTAGAAGGGTGAAGCAGTGAATGGTTGTATATATACTGTGGTAGAAGGTTGAAGCAGTGAATGGTTGTATATATAGCGCGGTAGAAGGATGAAGCAGTGAGTGGTTGTATATATATCGTGATAGAAGGGTGAAGCAGTGAATGGTTATATATATATCGTGGTAGAAGGGTGAAGCAGTGAATGATAGTATGTATATCGTGGTAACGACGTTAATTTTGTATCAGGAAAAAATGCAAGAAAATTATAATCTGTTGTTTATAAGTCGGCTAGCTCTGGTTACAATTTGAATTATGTATTGTCTGTAATTCTAATAACTCTATCTCCAAATAAATAAAGAAAATAATGTGTTGTTTATAGGATAAACATCCCACCAATTACATACCACATACACCACACAAATTACATACAACACACAATGTGTTGTTTATAGGATAAACATCCCACCAATTACATACCACATACAATGTGTTGTTTATAGGACAAACATCCCAACAATTACATACAACACACAATGTGTTGTATATAGGATAAACATAACGCAAATTACATACAACACACAATGTGTTGTTCATAGGATTATTAACACCACACAAACTACATACAACACACAATGTGTTGTTTATAGGATAAACATAACACAAATTACATACAACACACAATGTGTTGTTTATAGGATTATTAACACCACACAAATTACATACAACACACAATGTGTTGTTTATAGGATAAACATAACACAAATTACATACAACACACAATGTGTTGTTTATAGGATAAACATCCCACCAATTACATACAACACACAATATGTTGTTTATAGGATAAACATCCCACCAATTACATACAACACACAATGTGTTGTATATAGGATAAACATAACGCAAATTACATACAACATACAATGTGTTGTTTATAGGATGATTTACACCTCACGTAATATGTTGTTTTAAGACAGTTTACACTTCATTAATCACAAACAAATCACAATTTTCCTGGTAAAAGCTTCAGTATGTATTTTTCCTCGTCTGGATACCTTATTATATTATATATAAAGATCTATTAGAACTATAGTACCCGTCCCCTCAAATTTATACAGCTTAAATGTTTTACTAGGAATGAGTATAAACTAAATAAACGCCTGAAGCATAGTTGAGTACTGCAAGCAAATCAAACACATCACACGATAAACGATACAGACTTGTTTAATTTGTCATAATTTGTAAACCCGCCTGAGATAACCTTATCTGAAGTACCTCTGTCAGGATCTGTAAACGTGCGAACACGTGTAATTGACGTGTCAGTAGCTGAGATAGGGTGAAGGTATTGGAGGTGTGATCACATATACACGGAGTAACCCTGTGATTGGTCTATCATGGAGTTACAAAAGACTTGACGTTACAAGATTTACATAAAAATAGAACTTTTTCTTCACATGATATTGAAATTATTACATGCATGTTTTATTTTCCTTAACCGAGTATATTTTTTTATTATTTTATTATTTTGATAACGGCTCCTTTTTAGTAAATTGAAGAAAGGATGCCTTTCAATTTTTATAAATACTTTTCTCGTTGTCTTTTAGAATAAAAGTACCCAGACAACAGTCACTGCATACATTCTGCTAGTACATTAACTCCTTTAGGACATAGATGCTACTTCATTTACAGGTACATAAATGTCATTGCTAAATCTACATGTTTTGTCTGTGTTGAATTGTTCGCGAAGGCAACTTTTAATAGAACTATTAACGGGTTTGGAAAGGTGTCATAGGGTTGGTTAGAAAAAGGTGCAGTCCTTACTGGACAAGACAACATCCCATCTGCATTATATGCAAGGTAACTAATTTGCTGGCGATTTGCCTTAAACTATTAATTAACTGAGAATTTGTGTATATGTTTTATCTGAAACTATTTAAGATAAGCCCTGCACATTATTCGTAGTTCATTATAATTTGGAAACTTGGCTACCATGAATTTCAAATCCATCATAAATCAGTTCATCATCAAATTTAAACACAGAAAATTAAACCGCCCGATCCAGGAGAGTTTAAACGAGACTTACCCCGGCGTAATACCCGTGCCAGCGTTTTCCGTGAGGTTGTGCAGTTCCACCTCCTATTTCTGAACTGGTACTGACATTCAGCTAAAGCCAATTTAGCGCCGTTTGCCACTTCCTCTACAATTTCAATCTCATTCCGACAAATCTCCCGCTGCTTTCCCGCAAGTCGTCTGCTTTTACGGCAAATGCTATTCGGATCCATCACTAGGGGACTTCCCACCGCCCTGTTCGTCCGCCAAAAAAAAAGTTCCGGAAAAGAGAAAACAAAAGTGTAATATTTTTTTTGTAAAAATTGACGGGTTACATATTGTATTCATCAATATAGTATAGTATCTTCAGTTTTCATTTCTGGTATTTTGACATATAGCGGAGAGGTTTATACATCTGGTTCAAGTACTTAAGCAGACAGAGCTCAGTTTAAAGCTCGTTTTAGAAAGTAACGGAGTAAGATAGGCGATTACTGGCGATGGAGTAGGGACTGGTGCCAAACAGTTAATTACGATGAACATTTCTTTTGTCAGTCATGAAAAAACATAACAGCTTCAAATTCCATAAAACAAAAAACTACATGCAAAATACATCAAATCTCCTAGTTATTAAAAAAAGTACGCTAGTTGGCATAGTGACGTAAAAATCGGAAGGGCGTCGCCTTATAATAACAGTGATCAGCTGACTGTATCTCCTAAAATCATGTATTGGTAGTTCATATAAAACTGGGCTTATTTGTCACTAGAGTAAGTCGGACATAAACGATATGAGACAGACGAGAGCTTGTTGTGTATATGCTTGTATGTATATGATGTGATAATCTATGTTTTATAACTATTTTTAATGTATGTTTGAAATTGATTACAGTTTCGCTTTCTTATATAAACTTATTGTTTTGGAATCGACAATTAAGTAGTCTGGAGTAAATATATAATCTGATATCAGTTGCCAAGAGTGGATGTCTGGAAAATTGTAGACAAAAATACATATAGAACACTACACTTACTTCAAACCCAAACAAAATCAATATTACAATGAATCTATTTAACAAAATTACGCATGACACGTTTTAATTCATTTGAAAAAGGCAAAAGTCAAAATATATTCATATACTTGACATTGTTCTAAAAATCATTATTATCAAATATTGATAAATTTGAAATTTATTGATTTGTAGGATCAGTACATTTTATATTTTGATATATATTGTTTTATTCCCAAGTCTCCTCCTAGGTTTAACACTGTCCCTCATATCATTGAAGAGTCTTATAAGATACAGGTATATGATGCTGTTAAGTTCATTTTTATTTGTATGGAAAGGTGATATTTTCTGGTACGTCTTTAGTACGATAATAACATAACAATGAATTTGAATTAACCCTAATACTTATATACCGATGTAAACACAAAATACACCACAATACACTGTCAGAATGACTAATACACCTCTGCCAAGGAATATTTTTATTTAGTCAATGTTTCACTGTTGTTATCACAAACTGAATTTTTTTATTGTTTTCGATCAATAGAAAAATATGTTTGCTTCGTTATAAGCAAATGACGTCACAAATAATCTTTGGATTATGTTCACAAAAAATAAGTTTGTATTGAAAAAAAAATAAATAGTAAATAAAATAGTAGTAAACAAATTAAATCTGTATGTGATTGATTTAACCACGTTTACTTGCCTACAGCAATATAAGTCACATTCTGTAAAATCATACATTTTGGCGAGACTCAAATTTCGCGGGGTTCTAAAAATATATCCTTTCCTTGGCACTTGATTTCATTGATTATTGTTTGCCACAATATTCACTTGTGCTGTAGTCCGTGTCAACTTATATCTTTTTATCATTTCGTGGATATATAAATTTAGAGTAAAATTAGAGTACCCACAAATTTTTTGAAAATAAAACACCAACGAAAATTTATGATTTTACAGTAAAGCAGTTTGATCTGATTTCCTGATGAATAGTGTTTCTATAAACCAGAATTGGATACGTAGACATCCATACCTTAGTAAGCCATACAACGTGTAAATCAATTGCTAACAATATAACTAGGAAAAAATGTACATGTACTATTTCTAACGTTTGTTTGGTAATCAGTTTACTTCATTTATTTTTTCTCTTTTCACAAAATGAAACAGAAAAAAATACATTTACTTATTTATGCATAAGATCAACAGGGCAATTAAACCTGGATTCTTGTAGAAATCGTTTTTTTTTCTATCTATCCCTTTCTTATATGAATATCAGTTCCAGTGGTACATAGAATGTCACTGTGAAAGTTTATCTTTCAGTAAACATATATAGCAGTTTATATCGTTGGTCAAATAATCTAAAAATAGCCTGGACACATGGCTTTAAATAACGGTTAGTCATTTCATAAGATCAGTTGTGTAAGTTGTTGGGAATTTCAATTTATCACAAAGCTGCCTATCAGTTCAGCTGTCAAAATCAAACGAAGTATGTAATGCACATTTACAATTGTATATAATCTTTATTGAAATGATATTGATATCAAATTCTAAACACAAATATGCGAGACCGTTACAAATTTCAAAATAAGGTTACACGCATAGGGTATAAGATAGGGTTATGTTTGATATTTAGACTGAAATAATTATAAAAATTGTGGCGAACCCATCGTAAAGGTACATTTTGGTATACATCAATTTGTATGCCTAGATCAGTTTCACGTTGTATGTTTGGCGGAGTACGGCACTGCGGAGTTTGTTTTGGCACAGGGAAAGGTTCACACCCGTGATCCCATTTTGCTGAAATGACATGTAAGTGGCTCCACATGAAATCAACACTTGACATGCAGGTCGTTATGAATAATATTTCAAAATGTCTGAACTTCCGGTTCGTGGTGGCAGTCTTGCACTAAAGTGACATGTATCGTGGTTAAGAGAGTTAAAACGAGATACAGAAGTTTGTCTTCCAAGATTGAAATAAACTGGTATGACAGTTATATATGAACACACATCTTAAACTACATCATGTAATTACAACTAAATTCAAAACAAAGTGAAAGCATTTTCATTTGTGTAGACTGAGGGCGGTTTATTGGTGTGATCTTGAAAATCATTGTATTAATGACATGTCTTTAGTAAATCTGACCTGATTGTCATAAAGAAGATAATAACATTTGTACAATTGTATTTAAGACGTTAACAGAAGTCTTTTTATACTGTCATTTTCCATATTCAAGGATTTTTTTAAATATCATATGTAGTAACGATTTGGTATCCAGAATGGTGTTGGCAATCAACCATATGTTTCATTTATTTTTCGTTGTGTTTTCATTGATACCTGCATAATTGCGTTGATCCTTTATGTATTTGGAAAGTAAGGAGAGCTTTGATTAAGAAATTTAGAATGCATCACGCAACATATGATTTTAATTAAACTGAACGTTAATAGGACATACAGCAACTATAAACTTAACCAAATACAATTTTAATTTTTCTTTGTTTTCACGATATTATATTATCAGAAATTTAAAATATATCATGCAACATATGATTTTAATTGATTCTGACTGTTAATAGGACCTTAAACAACAATAAACTAAATCAAATATAATTTTAATTTGCTTTGTTTTAATGATATTTTGTTATATATCAATTTTTAGTGCGTCTCTAACAGCTGCTTTTGTTTATATATTTAATGGGGTTCGTCTGGTCGACAACTTCTGCAAGCATTTAACTGTAAACATCGTACACATTTAACTTCAGGAATAAGGATGATGTCTAGATATACTGTCCTTTTCATTGTTTGTACTCTCTAAACTTATTTGAAAACCCTACCCAGGGTACCCTAGTTTATCGCATCACGAGCTAAACCGAATCGTGATGGGAGGGCCGTGGAATTGCACTGTGAGGTAATTTTCTATAACTCAATTATTCGTGGTTCGTGGACTTTGGCAATATACAAGTTTCGCCTTTTATTTATCTGACATTTCAAATCAGTTCGTTTTTCAGTGTACGCTATGTTCCAAGGGTTACGTTTCCCACCCTATCAGACATTCGGTTTGATCGATATGAATAAGTGAATTCTTACTTGTCTTTTATGCCGGATATTGAAAAATAAAATGATTACTTTCAAAAATCTGTAAAATTATTCAAAAACATTTCAATTATTGCTGTTAAATTCTTTAATATTTATCTTATTGTCAGATATCTTTCACAGTAACAATCTCATTTGTTGTAAATGATTTTTAATGTAAAATCCTGATGCTATTATTCATAGTTATTTATAATTGTCAAAAATTTAATTGCCTTTGAAATTAAATCCGTCTTAAATCATTATCACAAAGCAACTTACACAAGATTAGTGTTGGTTCATTCGTCAAATTATACATGCGATTATTTACGAGTACGGGAATATATTCATATGTATGATTTTGTTTAGAAAAGAACAATAAAGGTTTTATATCCTTTTTCATGACGTCTACACAAAGGAACTGCTGTTAAAGATACGAATTGAAAGTAGAATCAATTCATCATGACATTTAATACACACAATTACCAAAATAGTTAGAAAATTATCATTTCTAAGAAAATGGTATAAAAATGCAGTTTCAGAATATTGTAAGTTATGCTATTTATTATAACGAGATGATTGTATCTGAAATAAGTATTAGCTACATACACCAAATCACATACATTACTAACATACTTCTAACAGGTGTGAACTGACATGTTCCTCCACATCACTAACACTTTAACAGTGTCAGAGATAGTGATGGTATCCTGAGATGATTCTAGATCTTTCTGAAATTATATTTCGTGTTGATATCACTCTACTTCCTGAATCGACCTGGTATCTTAACCGTTACGTAAGAAAGTTCACATCGTCAATACACTTTCACACTGTTCCTCGAAATAAGCGATATTTCTGTGATGAATTGTATACGATACATTGAAATCATTTGCTCGACATAAGGAGAGTTGATCACTTCGAGAAAGCGATGAATTCCTCATTAAAGACGTTTTATAATTCCACACTACAGTGATTCAGCTGTTAAACGGTGGACAATTCAATACAAACACAGTTCGATTGAAAAATAAGATTGCTAAATTAATTGAAAATACGAAACGAAAAACCATAGGTTGGTTCAGAAAGATGGATCATAAGCAAATTCCTAGTCATTGATTACAAGAAAATAAAATTGACTGGACGTAAGAGTTAGTTCTAAGCCCAGTATAAAGGTTGACGTCAAAACAGCTTAGGGACACATCTTGTTTAAAACGACCAAGAAAATTAAAACAAGAAAATCGAAGTATATGTTACAGGAATGAAAAGGGTAGAAATAGTTTTAAATAGTTTCAACAGATGGTGGAAACGATTTAGTTTGTCTGAAAACAAATGTTTACAGCAGAATCCAATAAGAATATATAATAATTCTGCGAGAGTCAGGATTTTCTGGTTGATTGCAATGTAACCTTCCCACCTATTAACCCTATTGTTCTTTTACTTATCACCGTTTAGTATGGTAGATATATAGTAAATATATCAGTGTTACGTTATACATGGGCAGGACTATAGGTTGTAACAGGTCACGTCTCCCAAGACTTAGTTCCGCCATATCACCGTCAGATTTATCGTTTCAAGGTTCTATTTCATTCTTATCTATAGGCCTTCTAACTCTGGCAGATTTATTGTTTTCGTCTTTTGCATATGACAGATTATTTTGAGCACCTTAAATTGTTAGGTGTTTCTGACAACATTGAAAGTCTTGCAGAACAAATACAATGCCATTCAAAATAATTAAAATGTATTTATCAATTTATACTCTTTTATTGGATAGCCACTTAGGGTTAACTTTTGACAATGTCCATATTTCAGAGAATGGTCGAAAGCAAGAAAGAGCCATATTTTGTTAATCCTTATTCGTCATTCATTCAGAAATTAAAACCACGAACTGATTAAAAATAGACTGATATGTATTGATATGTTTCTTTCACATAGTAATAATAGGCTTCTAGCAAAGATTGTACAAAAGACAAGTGGATGTCACGTTTCAATGTTGAATATATATAAATTGATCGTAACTTGTTTGATATGTTTACAATATGTTTAATGTCGGCTCACTCTGAATAACGATTTAGTGTGTATGCTTCGTATCACATTGATTATAAAGTACCACACATCTTGAAGGGGAAAATGTGTAACACTGATTTAAGCTGGAGAGATAATGTTACATGTTAGTGTAGAAAGTATGTAACATTGCAGATATCTAATACCAGCAGCAATATCTTGTACAACCGTGAATATCCCGTTACAGTGTGAACAGCCTGTATTAAAGTGAATATCACTCTTCATATTAGACATGGATGTATTAAGTTTATAAGTGAATGATAATGATGTTTCATAGTTGATGATATATATAACTTTACAGTACCAAACTATGTATTATTTCTCAAGCAGGTGTTTATTCATTATTTTTGAAAAGATTAAGATTTATTACGTAGCCTGTAAGGAATATATTGTATTTTTCTTTATCAATATCAACCATACTATAAATTGTTCCACAAAAACGGGTATAACAGTGACTATGTATAATAATGTCTCATATATTCAGATATATACTATATTTTGTTTAAGAGACAACAAAACGTCGACTATCGTGTTTAAAGTTACTGAAATATAGAATATTTAATAAAGTGTAGTTGTGTTTCAATACGAGAGCATTTAAGTATGGAAATACAGATTGTGATATAAAAACACCATTACTATACGCAACTGCAGTGTGATGATCACTGTAGTGTGGTATTAAATTTCAAATAGCAAGTCCTGATGAAGGGTTAGAATGAAAATACTGTAAGACTTGTTCAATAGATAACTTATATACAATAGATACCACCATTTGATAAGATTTAAGTAATATATACATTTTATGAGAAGTAAGGATATTAATAGAATGACATTTTATACGGCTGATTCTGTTCACGTACCAAATGTGTTAAAAACTTAATGGGGAAGTACGGAAATCACACTCAACCCCAATAAATATTAAAATATATTAGTGAAAGTGAGCTTACCTTGTAATTTATTGGTTTAAATTATGATGCTAAATATATTTTAAAATAACATTATACACATATGTTCCGGTTTCACTATTTGTAAAAAATAGACGTTGTGTGCATCATACTACAGACGTTGATAACGGAATATCCTCTTTGTAAATATATTTCCTTGATACGACTCTTTTGATTAATATCAGCATGCAATGATACATCACACCATCCAATAGTTTTGTACTTGAGATAATATACTCTATTCTATATTTATTTTGTATTTTAAAAAATGTTTTGCTTGTGTGTCTTCGTTATGAATCGTTAACATATACGCATGTGAAAAGTTATATTGTTTAACCACCTTTGAATATAATCAAAGGCTCCTTATTGCAGTCTATGTTCGTTTAATGTTAAAATTATGTTAACTATTTAAGGTATAATTTTATGTTGTTGGTTGAGGGTTTGATGCTTGTGTAAGTACTCAAGACTATGGTGTATGATATTATTTATCCCTTCAGTAAATTCCCTGAAACTGTGATAAGATAACGCACATAATTGAAAAAAGTTGCAACCACTTGTGACTGTAAATTGCTTTAACCAATTTGTTGCTTTCGTATCTATGTAAATGATGACCTGCCGAGATTAGGTACACATCTTACAGACCACAAAATGCATTGTTTCAACTACAGCAGATAATTTGCGCACCCACTCATGTGATAGTTTTCGTCACCGCGCCTTAAACATACCCATCCCTCCACCCAGTTGCTAATCTCTTTTTTATCTGAGAAAAACGGTGGTTTAATTAAGTGTTAATTATGTTTTTTTAACCAGAAATTGACACTCGACTGTAATCACCCCACTGCCACTTGTGTTTTAATGCTGTACCATATCGCCAGTATTACGTGCGTACTAAATGTCCCCTTTGACCTGTCCAGGATTCCTTATGCATTTGTGTTTATCATGACAAAAAAATGTTTTAAATGTTTTGTTTTTTCTGATGATCATTTTTATTTTGACGCAAAAAAGTCATTTTATTATTTCAATGACTCATTATATATAGAAGGAAACTACATAACCAGTGAATATTATTGTTTGGCCAGTACGACATACGGGTTAAAAGACTTCACAATAATTGGTATTCACATCAAAATTCAACTAATAACGTTATGTCTATATTTCGTGAATTTCATTAATCTACAATGGGTATGTTCTGCACACTCTGGTATAGTATTCCGAATACAATGTTCCCAATTGAAACATCGCCTGGCAAACACAAGAAGTGTTTCTGCAATGAATTTAAAAAATATGCCGAGGTTTTACAACATAAATTAATAAATGTTCGCCGATTTGGTAATAAAAGAAGTAATGACCAGATATTTAATTGGGATATTTTAATGCTGATTCCTTATTCCTAAAATAAAAATCGGGTTCAGATTGTGTTTATTACAATTATAGGTTCTTGCATAATTTCGTAATTTTCTTAACTGCTTAATGGAAAATCGACTTGGCAACGAAAGCAGATGCAGTTGTTCATCTTCTTAAAAATGTCTGGTAATATATTTTGTATTGTTACAAAATGGATATACTGTCCATCGAGTGTGAAATACAAACAGCTGTTTTACATAAGTATGTGGTTTACATTACCTTAAGTGCTTACATGATATCGTGGAGTGTCTACCCTGTGTTGGCCTTAGGCACTGAAGTTCAGGCTTAAACAAAGTTAACATATTTTCAACCCAAAAAAATATATATTCCTCACATATTATCATTTGCACTCGATGAACTGTGATTCTGAACATTTGCACATGGACTAGATACAGAACATCCCATCATGCTTTATAGAAATTCATGTTATAACAATATCGGTAACACTGTGCATATCATTAACTCGGGTAGAAAAATAGATAATTTCTAGTAATGAATATATTATATGCGTATCTTTCATTAAAAAATATTATTTACTATTCTGAAAACCTAACATATGTGACATATAATTGATGTTTCAGCGTGACAACTTTTTATAACAAAATAGTAAATATATATTTCAATCTTTACCCAAACAAGATCTATCTAATGTAATTATATCTTAAGTCATGCTTAAATAGTGTGATGAACATTGTTTGATTACCTAATTGTTTCACGCGCTCATTAAGTTAGTTATTAATTAGTATTTCCGATTGATATAAATCTAATATATTTATTGATCTGTTTACTTCATATAATTATTTACGGATCTAATGTGTATGTTGTTACAATGAATCCCTATTGGTAGAGTACTGACGTATCAAGGAGTCTTGTAAAATAATTTGTTTGATATTTATACAGGAAATCGATTTCAAATGTAAATTATTTTAAAGACTCAATTTATCAAAATATACTTAAAACGTCTATTAAAATTCAAATTTAAAGAACACACAGGGTGATTTAAAGCGGAATGTTGTGTATCAAAATATGATATCATATCATCGAACATCGCCCTATGAGGATCAAATCAATGATAGATGTTTGCAGGGTTACATTTAATGTTTACCTCTTCTAAGTGACACCAAAACCAGTGAAACTTAAATATTCATTAGGTTGTAACTACAGTTAGAAAAACGTATCAAGAATTGACAAGATCTTTATATAAATTATTTGAAAACATGATGCCCTATCGTAAAATCAAAACTCAATATATGCTGCCAAATGTTCATAAAGGACATATATCGGACTAGATTCGGTATAAATCAATTAAACAGTGGTATTAACGAGTTTAAAATAGACTTTTAACAAATTACATTATCTACATATATGTTGTTTATGAAATAAATATCGAATATAAACTATTTAGATAAATTCGATAAATCAATAAATCATTCACCTTCTTTATTTGTGATATCATTTTAAGTTTCTTTATCTTTATTTTAATATCTTGTGCACGACAAAACTTGACTCTTGCATCATAAATTATTATTCAGTTTGGTTTTTATCATTTTTTGTCTTTAATAAAAAAATACAATAATGCATATGAAAACAATTGCTTGGTTTCCATCATTTTTCTTTCAAATCGGAGAGCTAAATTATTTTTTATTGAATTCTTCTTGTTTTAAACATATCTATGTATAGAGATACCATCAACTGGGTCATTTTAATTACAGGATTGTGATATACTACCCGCTTAATTCATCATGTAAACGCTTTGATTATCCTCTAATACTATGTCTTCAAGCGTCTTTGTGATGGCGTTGTGAAGACTTGTGTGTGTATCTGAGTGAGCGATGATACGTAAATGATACCCAGTCTATCAACAAAGGTCACCTTAGGTCAACGCCATTCGTTAGAATCGCCCTGTGTAAATCACGATGACCTAGGCTAGACAACGTACTGGTATGCGTGGTTTGCAATCAGTATTAATTGAATGCCCAGTTAAAGATTACCTTGAAATCTATCTGTCTCAGTCACCTAAGTAATTATCTCGGGTAATTAGCATCTGAATTTAACATATGTTCAATATTATAACTACTAGATAATTCTTAACACAGGTTGTGTCCAGCATTGTCCATTCCGAGATAACTACGCACATTTGCTTAATCCCTATCCTAAATTTTTAATGCTAACTACTTAATCATTTGATTCATGAAAAAATATACAAATGGATTTAAAATTACCGAAATAATTATATCTAAAACCTACAATTTGATATAGAAACTGTTAACTGAAATGAATAATGATACACCATTACTGAATTAAATCATACAAAAAATACATCTTAATGTTAAGTTCTTTACAGAAAAAAAGGAAATCGAAATGTGTTAATTTGAAAGAAAAATACCTAATTTTCTTTTTAAAAATCTACAAAGGGAATTGTATGCATTTTATTATTATTAGATATATGAATATGCTAATGAGCCGAATTATTGTGAATTACATGAATATGTAAATGAGCTACTTACCACCATAGACCTATGATATTGGTTGGACACAGCAGATAAAAGTATACAAATACAAGTACTCCTTGAACTTGCATGGTTTGACATGCAATGGTCGTGCGTCTCTCGTGAGAATGGCTGGACTGATCGCCGCCAGTAATTGTACCGGAATCGATATTACGTAATTCTTATTTCCAATTCCCAAGGAGAAATAACACCATGTCTTTGTTGGTGGTTCCAAAAGTAATTCAAGAACAATTCCATACGTGTAACCGTTTACCTATAAAGTTCTCACTGATACACACATACATTCCATTATATACATGCATGCAAGAAAGAGGCTTGTTGCAGTTTATTTGGGAATGAATACTAACAAAGTGCGTATTGGGAGAGCAGTTACCACGTACTTGTCAATCAGTTCCAATCACCCTTGTTCTAATAACCACAACAACAGAGTGTACCGGCGTGTGGCAGCCTACCCCGGGGTGAGGTTGTATGGACGGCGATCCAAGGACGGGCCTTACTCTCGCATACATTTCCTCATTTCCTAGTCTAACTTATAGTAGGCTAGCAGTAAAGGATAAATGCTCACTCCATACGGGTAGTTTTGATGTACTACATCCTCTAAAATAGTGTGTTTGGGTAGCCGGTGCTCCAGTCTTCGACTTCCGTCACTGGGAGAATTCAAGCGAACCATGGCTCATGTGGTCTCGGCTACATTATATATGACTGTGAATGTGTATTCTGACGATGAAGCATTCTTTTAATATGTATAGAGCGGTGTCTATCCCCTCAATCCCGATTTCCTCAAAACGAATAGACCAATGCCGTTACGTCATCTATGTCTTCCTGTGCCGAAAATCCTCCGATATGGCTTGTTGGCGACCTCATACAGTTACAGTTATCCGGTAATGCTTCAAGTGATCTGAACGGCCTGAAAAAGAGGTACATAAGATAGTGAGATTTGATAAAACATGCATGGCTTAGGTATGGACTTGGTTTACTAAACGTCATTAAAACATCTATGTATGACAAACCTCAACTTGGTGGCTTACCGTATCATCAGAAAATGAACATAGCGAGGATCGGTCTCAGTAAAAAAACTATCAGGGACTAATATAATTGAAATGAATAAAGGAGAAGAACCAATAAGTATAATTCACGGGATACACAGGTGACTTTCCTACCAGAGTACCACAGGTGAAGCCTCTCGTGTCGTTGTGTGGCTCACCGACCCTATTTGGTGTGCTGGGGTTTTATTGTAGTGTATAACATCACAATAGTGAGACTCGTTTGATCAGTGACCCCAACAGACCGTGTTATCTGATACAACTACGATGGCTCAATATATGGGAATAAAAACATACGCTTATATTTGAAGTTAATACTAGATTTTCAACCATGTTTTCTCCTCTCGAAGTATGTCCCCTGCCGAATGACGGCGCATCAAAAAGCTTTGTTTTGATGCGGATTAAGAAGGGTGCATGTATTTGTGTGATGTAATGACCACCAGATTGTCTAGACATTTAGTATAAGGGTTAGTGATTAAATAGAAATTGGGGTGTTAATCTAACTGTTATATCGTTGATTTGTTCAAGTTGTAACAGTCACACCATAGTCTGATGCACTATAAATACTTAGAATAGAAAGAACTGTTAAAAATAATATCAAATTTGAATATTATCCAATTTGTGATGTAAAAAAGTGTTCGTAGACTAAACAAATAAATATTTGAAAATGTTATTCAAAGTGACTCTAGGCTAATCACACCAATGATAGGACACATGATCAAGGGTGACAAGTTTCAGCACAAATCATTAGTCCAAACCCGTAGCCCACCCAGCTATCGGCTCTTTGAAGTACGGCAACGTCGGTCAATACCTCAGACGCTTACAACACAACCGTATTAGCAAATAATATATTTTAACTCCGAGATCATCACACAAACTGAGGTGTATATGCTGAAGGACTTCAGTTTCAGTGAGTTTCTGGTATTTCATTACCACTGTAGAGAATGTGAAGGCGTACCATTGAACAGAGACTAGAGGAAAAAAGTCACTACAGACTTGATGTTAGCATGTTCAATAAAATTTTACTGTAGCATTAATATATATATCACATTCTTAATCGAGACAATATCACCCTAACGCCTGCATAATGTCAGTACGCAGTAGACGAAAGGGCAACAGTACCTCCCATTATGATTAATGTTCCAATAGAATGTACATATATGTTATTCAAATTGTCGATCATATATCCCTATAACGTTAACGAAACAAAATATTTGTCGTCTTGAATTTATTTTTCAATTTTATATATGGCTATGATAAAAAGTCTGTTTTCTCAAAATTGAATAACGGCACTTTAGAAAAAATCTAGAAATCGAGATTATGACTATTTTGTATTTGTTACGTTGAGTACTTGTTTCTCGGGAGACTATCTAATATTGATTTCAGTTTTGGTCCAATATTTCCCTAGTTAGATGATAAAATACATAAAATTTTAGATTAGGTATATGTCGTTGAATTATAATCCAATAAGCGTATGGCATATACAGTTTATTATATCTTCTGGATGCACTAGGGTAATAAAATGATTTGATAGAACTTGCATAAAAGGCACTTGGCCAATAGTAAATATCCCCAAATCTTCCCAAGATTTATAGTGAAGCATCCCTAGGGTATTAGTTATTTATTGATTGATTTTGGCCTTAAACTAGTGTATGATATGATATTGTATACATGGATTACTACCTTACAAATGTTTTGTTGCAGGCAAATAATTTACTTTCAGTATCATTATCTTTAGCTGTATTTGTAATATATCGTTTGAGACAAGAAGAACATAGACTGTCAGAGTCCGTGTTAAGTCCTAAATAACCACGTGTTGTAGAAATGTTGATTTGATTTCGCTGTCTGCCTCGGTTTTGTAAATGGTTAATTGTGTTCCTGTTTAGGTCGGAAATTGAGTAATTAGTTGTCTTAGCATGTAATTGGTTAATTTACATTGTGTTTCATTTTATGACCCCGTTTTATTTCCTTCTCGCTTACGACAGGTTTCTCATCACTCGGGATTTCTTGGTATCTGTATATTCTATCTTGTCTGTCCGAACGTATGTAACATCATTAAATAGATAAAAATATTAACTATTTATTTACCTGAAGCTGACGTATCAATCGTTTTAACATATATACCACGAACATGTTACAAGTAGAAATAAATATTTGTAATACTTTTTATACGAGGAAGAAGGATGCTGAATTCAGTTCGGATAGAATGAAGTTCCTAAAAATCAAGAAGTGTTTTAACTATCTCAGTGTTTAATAAAACATCCAAAATTCAACAGACATAAAATTTTACAGGGACAGACACTGGAAATTTAAAATAACGAACTTTCATTTTTTATTCCTTCCTAACAGATATCTACTGCCATGGGAATGGCTCTCGTTTAACAGTGTCCTGGTAAATAACTTGGAAAGACTTATCCGTCTGGATCTCCGTATTCTTGAACTCGTCTGGATGTTTCAGAGTGTCAGTGTATAGGCATACCATGATGAATTTATAATCTGTTAAATTTTTATGGTATAATCCGATCATATTCCAATACACAGAATTTGTTTCATTTGACATCAAGTAATTCTGACTGGTTCTAATTTAATAATTTAGAATAAGTAAATTAACTAAATTTCAAGAAATCTTAATTAGCTGATTGGGAATAGCCGTAAATATCAAAATAGGTAAATAGGTAATATCTTAACCAAAAAAACATCGATAACAATATCATAATTTAATATAATTATATTTCATAATGATAAACACGGACTGGAAAAATATATTCGACAGAAACGGTAATGAAAAGTAATAGGTATGTCATTATACAGTTGAATCTTTAAACCTGTGTTTTCAGAGAGGACTCGCTGTAATACCAGATACCAGAAATACCACAACAGACGTTACAATGACGTATCTGATTCCACATAACTGCACACAAGTATGGGGAAAGACGCTATTTCCGTATTTATGTGTTTTATTAAATTTAAGCCACTAATTAGCAAAAAGTGCAACCCAATTATAAGATACTACAGCAAAAGTTTCCTTTAATTAAACATGGTATTAGGTCGTTAATTGAAAGGATTATAACAAGATCACCCTCCTGCACATGCGGTAGATGTTTTGTATTTTACAGACATCAAAATACAGTATAATACATGTTTTCCCACCTCAGTTTATGTGTCTGTATTCTCCATGAATACCGACATATTACGTCTTTCTAATCACTACTTTACAAGTATCGTGCCTTGTCATTAAGTCACCTGGCTATCACTAAATGGACTTCCGGACGAGCCTTGACGAATTTAAAAACTGACATAAATTGCCCAACATATCTTAATATTTTTTTTTGTATTTTGACATATCTATGTATTATTCACGAATCAGGGTGGGTGGTTAGAAGCTAGATATTATTACATAGCAGGGTAAGATGGTAGAGGCATGTGTCGAGGTGAGTTATCGAGTCTTCACGTGTCGGTGTGAGTTGTTAAAGACTAAATTATTATTACGTGTCGGTATGAGTGGTTAGAGACTATTATTATTATGTGTCGGTATGAGTGGTTAGAGACTATTATTATTATGTGTCGTTGTGAGTGGTTAGAGAGTATTATTATCATGTGTCGTTGTGAGTGGTTAGAGAGTATTATTATTATGTGTCGGTGTGAATGGTTAGAGACTATATTATTATTATGTGTCAGTGTGAGTGGTTAGAGACTATATTATTATCATATGTCGGTGTGAGTGGTTAGAGACTATTATTGTTACGTGTCGGTGTGAATGGTTAGAGACTATATTATTATTATGTGTCAGTGTGAGTGGTTAGAGACTATATTATTATCATATGTCGGTGTGAGTGGTTAGAGACTATTATTGTTACGTGTCGGTGTGAATGGTTAGAGACTGTATTATTATTATGTGTCAGTGTGAGTGGTTAGAGACTATATTATTATTATGTGTCGGTGTGAGTGGTTAGAGACTGTATTATTATTATGTGTCAGTGTGAGTGGTTAGAGACTATATTATTATTATGTGTCGGTGTGAGTGGTTAGAGACTATATTATTATTATGTGTCCGTGCGAGTGGTTAGAGACTATATTATTATTATGTGTCGGTGTGAGTGGTTAGAGACTGTATTATTATCATGTGTCGGTGTGAGTGGTTAGAGACTATTATTGTTACGTGTCTGTGTGAGTGGTTAGAGACTATTATTATTATGTGTCAGTGTGAGTGGTTAGAGACTGTATTATTATTATGTGTCGGTGTGAGTGGTTAGAGATTATTATTATATGTCGGTGTGAGTGGTTAGAGATTATTATTATATGTCGGTGTGAGTGGTTAGAGATTATTATGTGTCAGTGTGAGTGGTTAGAGATTATATTATTATGTGTCGGTGTGAGTGGTTAGAGATTATATTATTATGTGTCGGTGTGAGTGGTTAGAGATTATATTATTATGTGTCGGTGTGAGTGGTTAGAGACTAATATTATTATGTGTCGGTGTGAGTGGTTAGAGACTATATTATTGTTATGTGTCGGTGTGAGTGGTTAGAGATTATTATTATTATGTGTCGGTGTGAGTGGTTAGAGACTATATTATTATGTGTCGGTGTGAGTGGTTAGAGATTATTATTATTATGTGTCGGTGTGAGTGGTTAGAGACTATTATTATTATGTGTCGGTGTGAGTGGTTAGAGACTATATTATTATGTGTCGGTGTGAGTGGTTAGAGATTATTATGTGTCGGTGTGAGTGGTTAGAGACTGTATTATTATTATGAGTCAGTGTGAGTGGTTAGAGATTATTATTATTATGTGTCGGTGTGAGTGGTTAGAGATTATTATTATTATGCGTCGGTGTGAGTGGTTAGAGACTATATCATTATTATGTGTCGGTGTGAGTGGTTAGAGATTATATTATTATGTGTCGGTGTGAGTGGTTAGAGATTATATTATTATGTGTCGGTGTGAGTGGTTAGAGACTATTATTATTATGTGTCGGTGTGAGTGGTTAGAGACTATATTATTATGTGTCGGTGTGAGTGGTTAGAGACTATATTATTATTATGTGTCGGTGTGAGTGGTTAGAGACTATATTATTATGTGTCGGTGTGAGTGGTTAGAGATTATTATTATTATGTGTCGGTGTGAGTGGTTAGAGATTATATTATTATGTGTCGGTATGAGTGGTTAGAGACTCTATTATTATTATGTGTCGGTGTGATTGGTTAGAGACTATATTATTATGTGTCGGTGTGAGTGGTTAGAGGCTATCATTATTATGTGTCGGTGTGATTGGTTAGAGACTATATTATTATTTACGTAAGTAAGACACCTTTTATCGAAATCTTCAGGAGCTTATAAAAGGAACCCATGAAATAGTTTAGGGGCTGTATAGAAGTTGTATATCCATTATTTTCCGTCATTATGAATTTACAAACATTTATATGTTGGATCCTGATAGTAAATATATATTTATTACATCAACATTATTTACACATAGCTGTAAACACACTGATTTTAGCAATATCAAATTTTAGAGCAATTTTCAATAATTTAACGCAATAATGAAAACTAATTATGTTAACAACCTACAGAATCCGCAACTGGTGGAAATATACTTTGGTGCATTGTCTCTAGCTCAAAATACACTAAAATAATCTGTACGTTTACCGATAAGATGTGTTTACTGGGATTACACTGATAAAAATCTGAACGATATTTTTTCTTTTCTTATATATCATATTTATCTTTCAAGTTTTCATTCATATACATACATATCATTCTCATATTTTGTGTATTCAGATTACGCAATTATGGTGATCATAATATGAAATACATATTTTATATGTTGTATGAAAGATATGAACTCAGCGCAAGGAATATCCAATTTGATGTTTTTAACATTCCTGTTTAATATCATCCTACGCTGGTGTCCATTTCCAAACGTAAAGCTGGTAGCAAATTGCAGAATCTTGACTCGGCTAATAACATTTCGATGCAGAGGTAACAGTGGTGTATCTTACTGGTATGAAACTTGTAGAAAAAATCATTACCTAGTAGATCTTTTTAACATGTGTTATTTGAAGACAGTCTAACCATCTATGCGGAAATATCGAGAAATATTAAATTTTAGCGTACAAAGGCTGTTCAAACGGCATACCTTTGACGACAATCGCGCCTTCCTCTAGACGCGGTGAAGCGATGGTAACAGGTTGTAATTTAGGGACGAATTCCAGCTACATTTGAAAATACCCTCATATCTCAACAACAGCCATGAATCATTGATCGTGGTATAGACGAGGACATGAAAAAATCATAAATGATATTTTAATTTACTTCAATCCCGTCAGGTGTTTAATGGGTGTGGGGAGTCGTCATCATACACTGAAATACCGGGTAAATTCGCGGTATGTGATAACATAAAGAGGCATCGCTAAGTTTTCATTCACGGCTGCTGACCTCGGGCAGATTTATGAAGGACAAACAAATAAGAACTTGCATGGGTAGTCCCTCGGTACTAATTATCCAATTCGATTGAAGATATGGCATTTCAGGGATAAAATATACATGTAGCTCAATATTCAAGGAAGACAATTTGAAAGAAAATGGATGTAAGAAATGAGTACAGAACGAGTGAAAGAAATACAGTTGAGAGAGACAGAGAAGAATGCAGACTGTGAAACATTCCAGACAGACGGAGGAGAAAAAGACGAAAAAGAAAACGAAAGAACGAATGAAGAAGGGATAAATGAGACGGGGAATGGGAATATATAGGAAAAACGACATATACATTGATAAATGAAAACAGACTCTGATGAAATCATAAGAAATTGAACTGTAGTCCGCTGAGCTGCTACACTCACTACAAACATGTACCTACTTAAGTGTATAAAAATTGATATACTACCAGAGAACCATTTAAGATTCGAACCTGTGATAAAAAGTGACAACTGAGCACACCTGTTACATGTGTTAAAGTAGAACCCCAAAAAGCTCCTATTTATAGCCATGTCCACGATAATCTAGGTTGATAAGGCGCTTTATTACAGGAGGTCGATCAGAGATTTGGAGCAGATCCATCGGGATTATTCTCGGAGACACAACATAACACAGTGGTTTCTGCACGGCTACTGTGTATGTCATCCATTCAAAAAAAAACCCTGTCATTAATATGATATTTAGAGTTCTTCAGTACAAACAAGTTTATCAAATACAATCATCACGATTTACGGGATAACATAACAACAACCTTATCCACCTATCGAAGGTTGCAGTTTTCGTGTAAACACATCATTTCGAGCAATTCTAGTGATTTTGGATCAAATCACAGAAACAAACCCATCCGTCCTATACATATGTGTGTTATTTGTTTGTGAAAGTCAACTCACAGAACGGATGACGGTTTGTTAATAAGTAGTTCATCTCCATTTATAGAATCAATTAACATGAAGAATGAAATAAAGCAAACCCCGTTTTTATTACAACGTTCTAATAGAAAACGATAACAAAACGACACGTCGATATCAGAACTACACGACAGAACTAAACAAAACGACACGTCGATATCAGAACTACACGACAGAACTAAACAAAACGACACGTCGATATCAGAACTACACGACAGAGCTAAACAAAACGACACGTCGATATCAGAACTACATGACAGAACTAAACAAAACGACACATTGATATCAGAACTACAGGACAGAGCTAAACAAAACGACACGTCGATATCAGAACTACACGACAGAACTAAACAAAACGACACATTGATATCAGAACTACATGACAGAACTAAACAAAACGACACCTCGATATTTGGACTACATGACAGAACTAAACAAAACGACACCTCGATATTTGGACTACACGACAGAACTAAACAAAAACGACACGTCGATATCAGAACTACACGACAGAACTAAACAAAACGACACATCGATATCAGAACTACATGACAGAACTAAACAAAAACGACACGTCGATATCAGAACTACATGACAGAACTAAACAAAACGACATTAATTTCAGAACTACACGTTAAAGCTATACAAAACGACACAACACTACAAGAAGCATAACATCACGTTAACACAACTCTACAATACACATACCACAGTGTCTACACAACTCTACAATACACATACCACAGTGTCTACACATTCTACAATACACATACCACAGTGTCTACACAACTCTACAATACACATACCACAGTGTCTACACATTCTACAATACACATACCACAGTGTCTACACAACTCTACAATACACATACCACAGTGTCTACAATACACATACCACAGTGTCTACACAATTCTACAATACACATACCACAGTGTCTACACAACTCTACAATACACATACTACCGTGTTTACACGGCTCTACAATACACATACCACAGTGTCTACACAACTCTACAATACACATACCACAGTGTCTACACAACTCTACAACACAGATACCACAGTGTCTACACAACTCTGCAAAACACATATCACAGTGTTTACACAACTCTGCAATACACATACCACAGTGTTTACACGGCTCTACAATACACATACCACAGTGTCTACACCATTCTACAATACACATACCACAGTGTCTACACAACACTACAATACACATACCACAGTGTCTACACCATTCTACAATACACATACCACAGTGTCTACACAACTCTACAATACACATACCACAGTGTCTTCACAACTCTACAATACACATACCACTGTGTTTTCACGGCTTTACAACACGCATACTATGACGTCAACACAACACAACAATTTTGAAAAACAAAACAATAAATCGATATATTTATAACTTTATTGTATTCCAGTGTCTGCACAAACTGAAGTAATATACCACAGTGCAGAGTAGGTATTTTATATAGAAATACTAAGTATTTGTATCGTCAATATTGTAACTGCTGCAAAATGTACAAAAGACAAAAATTAATTAACGCTTTAATTACAAATTCAGAATTATAGACAGTAGAGCCAACTGATAAATGAAACTGCGTCATACAGCTGTTTCGTCAGTGGTGCTAAGGGCCTAAATTTTGAAACCTTTTGAAAATGACGTACATGATTGATGTTCGACAACTTGCTTCTTATTAGCCGATTTCATCCTTTACAATACTTTCAGCTACTGTACAATCAATAATTTTCGCGGGGATTTATTTTCATTGAGTTCGTGGCTACCCTTAATCCACGAATTTATGTGTCACTGAACTGTGCAAATAAGTATAAGTAGATTCGTTGAGCTATATTTATCCACGAAATTAAGTGCCCAGGAAATAGCGACAATTGAAACCCACGAAAATACATGATTTAACAGTAAAATGATGTTCTTTTCTACACTATTCGCTCACTTGATTGGTCCGTCCTGGTTCCTAGTGATTACTTGATGAATCGGATTGTCTTACTTTGGGAAAGGTCGGAATTGAGGCCATTTTGGTTTTTGTTTGTTTTCTTGGTAAGGAAACAAAGTGATCTTGGCAATAGTTTATGCATTGATTGTTGTGAATTATTTTTAAAATTATTTTTAAAATTCATTATAGATTGGTTTGAGATTTGTTTTGTCTACATATTTATCAAGTATTAGTATTGTAGCTTAAATCAAATGAATCGCCCAGACATAGCTTTGTTGCCAATATATCTATCTTAAAGGAACAATCTGTTTTACAAATGTACAACAAACGCTCAAAGCGACATCTGTTTTAAAGGTTTGATATAACAGTTTGTATTTCATAACTACTCATCACAATGTTTAGTCGGTGAAGTGTGTGTATGAATTATCGTAAACAAAAAGGCATTTTAATGTATTTTTTCTCGAAATCCTTCAATTTGCCTCAGAATGTTTTCGATTTTGTTTTGCACACGCAACAATATAGAAATATATGCTTAAACGTCTCGAGAATCTTCATGTTAACGAAATAACTCATGATTAATGTTCGTCCACATTTTCGATATTCTGGTACACTTATCATACAGCGACAGTAACAGAACAAATTATGAATGACCTTTTTGGAGGGAACTGTATATAAAGAGAATACATGGCAAGTGTCTTAAAATATAAGCTGTATTTTGGCGGGGTGAAGAAAGACAAAAGTGACGAGACTCTGGTGAGTTTCTTATGTCTCTCTGTCCAGGGCAAAATTACGGGTTATATTTTAAGACCCTGACCATCTATTTTATTTGTCCTGCAACATTGATTGAAAATCAGACAATCCAAATATCAGTAGTTTTGTTGTTCAATCGCTGAATTTTGCCTAATGACGTACGCCAAAGTAGTTGCTCCGCGCAGAAAAGTAGTTCCAAACTTCAACATAATGACAGCGATTTTATGAATTTTCGTAAATAAACTTATTCATTGCAACATTTAAAATCACTCATTTCAACAGTTATTCATGTTATTAAATATAATTTTAAAGTAACTTCAGAGAATAATTTTGTCGAATTACCGCACATGCTGATATACAGCTGTTTTCCGTCACTGCCCAATACAGTAAAAATATATGTGGCAGGTGTATTCCGACAATGGCGATGCCAGTTGCAGGATAAAATTGCACTGGACCATTCTACAATGTAGCATAAATAGGTTCACATTTCAATCTGATTGCTAAAACTTTTTTTGATTTGTTTCAGGTTTCTAATTAATTGAAAAGCCGAAAGGATACGTGATGGGGATTCAATGTTCGTAAGTAGACGAAAACAATAAAGCCATCCATACGATCTTTTGTTTAAGTTCTCATTTATTTTTAAATTGAAGGTGTTTTACTGGAAAGAAGAGTCACTTTGTGTATTTGTTCAATCTTTATAACAAGTACGAAATTATTTTGAATTAACATTTTCAAATCTTAATAGTTGTCTTCTGATACAGACATCATTTTTATTTGCAATTAAAGTGTATATATTAGATGCTAATTTTATTAAATGCCTACTTTGAAAACGATCAGTACAACTCAGAGAACATACTCTAAAATATAACATATGGACTTGTTTGTTCATATTGCGATGTTTGCAAAAACTTGTCATAAAAGACTGAACAAAAGACGCGCAACTGAATATCACATTTAAATGCAAAATTAGAATTAGATGTAACAATGAACGATGATTTCGTCTGTATTAATACAATTGTTTCGTCCCCCTAGGGGTCATCAGTGACGCTAAGGATCAATGACGTTAGAGGGGATCCAAACTGGTCACAACCCACTAAGTCCAATATCCAATGAATTTCATTATTTTCAATGGTTAGTTATTTCAAACGAACGTGAAAGTGCACGTGTATAGTCTGGACGGTGCAACTGTCAAAAGATGTCAATGAAGGTTGTTACGTCATCTTACAAAGATATAGAGAGTTTCTTAAGATATAAGCTGTATTTTTATGAGGGTGAAGAATGACGAAAGTGGCAAGCTGAGGAGCAACTTTTGTCTTTCTGTCCTAAGCCGGAATGCAGCTTATTTTTTTTAGATTCAGACAATCGAAACTTGAACAGTTTGATAGGACTATTTTATCTTCGTTTACCTGACGTTGACGTTACGCTGTATTGTGCCTGGTGACTCACGTCAAAATAAATGCTCCGCGCGGAAATATAGTTCCATACCTTCATGGATTTAAAAAGCAATTTTATTAATTTTCGTAAATAAAATTGTTTGTTATAACAAACACTTATTTTTTATATGAAATATTTAAGTTAATCAGAAAGCAATTCTGTAGAATTAATGCACGTGGTACAAGACAGCTGTTTTCCGTCACTGCTTAATACAGCAAAAATATATGTGTCAAGTGTTTTCCGTCAATGACAGCGCTTATTCACGGATACAATGATTTGTCTGGCTACATCGTGACGTCACATCCTGTTCAGTATTCTATAAGTATTTACTTATCAACGCTTATATACAAATTGGAAGACAACTGACAGAAAATCAGAAAAAAATGGTGTGTGTGATAGTATGTGAGAGGAGGAACACACAGAAAGAAAATAGTAGTAAATGACATTGACCACGTGATATTGCAGTCACATCCCATAATTTTACTGGAGTTTGTACAATAAGCTGTATAACATTGAAATCAAACTACAATATAAGTATAGGTACGTAATAGCAATAATAACATGAAACAGTTACCATAGTAACACTGCAAATCATAATCTTTGATTTTTGTCGTATTTGACTGATTTATTGTCAACATTCCCCGGTATAATTGATAAAACATTTCACCTTGATTCAATAGAAAACTGTATGATCTCCAAATACTAATTCTAAAAGTGTAGAGTTATGTATCGACATTAGTCTGACATGGGCCTGCATAACGCTATACTTAGTTTAAACATATTTTATTGACAATGACATTGACAATAGGATTAGTCAGTAAGTTTTACCAACTTATGAATGACTTCTCCTACAACATACACATAAACATTTACATAAATATGGTCACGTGGTGACATGAAACTATTATAATAGTCATTTTTATGTAAAACGCTATACTGCTCATGCATGGTCTCTATAAATTGATAGAAAATCCTTAAATTCGTATTGGTTAAAATTTCTTTTCACATAAATCAATCAAACTATTATACCACGCCTACTGGTGAGTCAGGACATTGAAAAACAGAAGAATGGTGTATAGCGAATGCTTATGACGTGTTAAAACATACAATGACGTCACTGACGTAATTATGACTGCCATGTGCACGTTTTCAGCAAACGTAGTATGACGATATTTGCTTTCTCTTAAAATTTACGTTATTTTTTCGTTAAACACTACTGATAATTACCTTGCGGTAAAACTTTTGTAAAGAGTCGATAAAATACACATTTTAAGTAAAGTTTTATTTAAAACGTCACGTCCTGTGATAACTTTAAAGGAACTTTACTTAGCTCGCGGTGAATCAAACTATACCGCTATGATTCATATACGTTCAGCTATAAGTTATTGTAAAATTGTAAAAAAAAAAAAAAAAAAAAAATCATGGTAGATTTTGGTAAAGAATTATATTGTGATATTTCTATCAGATTTTGTTTCGTTCATCGTTGAGTCCAGTCCATCATAA
The DNA here is from genome assembly GCF_031769215.1 of Ylistrum balloti. Classification (NCBI taxonomy): domain Eukaryota; kingdom Metazoa; phylum Mollusca; class Bivalvia; order Pectinida; family Pectinidae; genus Ylistrum; species Ylistrum balloti. The sequence goes on along the minus strand of NW_026782260.1, from coordinate 2,217,860 downwards.
GGCCTGGGCGCTGATGTGTATTTATCCAAAGAATAGGAAATAAACAAAATATTCAAAGAGGTAATCACACAAAATTTAGAACCAGGTTCGATCTCAACCCGCACGATTGCCTGAGAGTTAATAGGGATTGTGTATAAATTGCGTCGTTGCCTGAACACTCCCCATTAATGGTGAGAGTGTGCGTCTGGGAGGGGCGTGACTACAGACCTACAACGGCATATATTACCTCTTGCTAACATGGATTTGGATAAAATCCAAGCAGAAGGTGTGTTGTATATGTGCTACAATTGTAAGAAAGTTTACAAGTAACTAAACTGTCCGTCTGCAGTAAGCCTTTAAGTGATTATTATGAAATCCTTGAAACTGTCTTACATTACTGTATGAAGAAAAGACTGATACAAAAGTGGCTGTGATTTTACCCCCATAATCCCTAAATTATCTTTCTTAATTAATGCACCAATGCTTATTGTTTAACACGGAAATACATCACATATGCCCAGTTGGAAACGTGGTTTGGAGGCCCTTCACGGGATGAAATAAGTCACTTAAAATCACAATTATTACAAAATCGGTCACGATGTAGAAAAAATGCAAGTTTCGTATAGGAACGTGGAATCATAGTGAATCAGCGGAACAAACCACAAGTTGAAGTATTGAATATGAAATACCAGGGTTACAAAGATCGAGAGAGAGAGATTCAGATTGATAGTTCATTGCCAGAAAGAAACCAGCTATTTCATCCTCTTATAAATTCCGTATCAATATTTGTTTTGATAAATTAGTATTTTTTTTTTACAAAACAAGTGAAACAATGTAATCAGAAAAAAATTATTGATTATATTGAAAATTAATCGATAACTCTGTCCCGGAACAGATATTGTCCAGTATGAATTGGAAGTCACGTGATGATGGATTCACTCGTTAATTACAATGGTGCGAGTTCCGTATTTATAGAATGAAACACAAGATAGGTAAGGTTAAAGTTTTATATTGTAACTGTAAGTAATTATAATTATTTATCTATCAGATCTATTCCGTGATTTTATCATTGAAAAAATAAAAAGACAAAAACGATTTCCTCGGGTCATGTTTTAGTCAACAGTAAGGGATAACACAATTCCTTACCACTACACCAAAACAATACAAATAGGATTTCAGTATTGTCACCATATTCACAGGGAGTATAAGGTGTTTCGTCCTCGCAAATTTAATTAAAATGAACGACACGTATTTTTAATCGGTTAATTCAATGTACATATTACTTCACGAAAGATGTTATATATTTTTTTTCTTTTATTGTCTACAATTTATTAATCCGAAGATACATCTAAAGATATCAATTTGATTTTAATTAATTTAACACGATAGTTTACAGATTTATATATAAATATTTGTATTTTTTAATTTGTTTATTTTCATATCAAATTCTTTTAATTTGCTTCCATCTTTTTCAATTATTCCCAGTTCTTATCACGTCTTGATTTTTTTAAACGATTCACTCCATTTTTTATTGTCCAAATTTGACGCCTAACCTGAACGAGTTATTAAAGAAAGGTCCTGGTTGATAGATACTTGACAAAATCCTGATTAAGACGTTATGTTGTTCTCCTCTACATAAATCCGAATCCCATCCATATCTTACACTACATTTACTACAATTCGTTGCGTTGGTAAATTTGTTAGTGAACCTTGATAATACGTCACTTCAAAATCAGAAACTTCAATACACTTGCGTTTCAAATGACTAATGGTAGTCGTTGAGGTCACCCATTTCTTTTTAAACTTGTCAATCAGAGAGATGGGGGCGTTTTTGTGGGGATATGAACGTTACAGTACGGCGTTGTGAAATTTTCACATGTTATCTCCAATATGCAGTACATGTTCAAAAACAGCTGAAATATTCTTCAGGATAATTTATTGTCAATTATTCATCGAGCGTGCAAACTGTTTAATGTTTACACAAAGATTTGTTGTTTCATTCGGCTTCGTAGTGGTATTTTTGTTATTGAACGTTTTTCAGTTGCAACATTCTATTCAATATTGTATGATAATATGTAAATAATTTAGAGTTACACTTAAAATTAATAACAAAAACAAAAATAAAAGAACAAAACAAAGAAAAAAATTAAAACGATAATAAACGATCAATTAAATAAACAAAAAGAAGAAAAAGAAAAAGCACCCCCCCCCCCCCCCCACAAAAAAAAATTATATATAAACAAAAACAAAAACAAAACAAAACACAACACAGGAGAGAAAATGGAAAAAGATGTATAACAGTTTGATATTTTTTTTGTTTCTCCCTCTCAATGAATACATGAAAGTTGAAATGCCGATATTTCGTCAGATGGTCAGTATTTTGAAGTGAAGACTACACGAGAGAAAAACAGTACTCGTTTACATTCAGAAGTACATGATGCTAATAAGGCATCTGTCACGTGGGCGGTCAAAACAAGGTCACTTGTTTCAGTAGTTGTCCTAAAATCACCTTGATTTTAGCTACTCCGTTAACACTAGAGTAAACAACGAGAGTCGCGGCCAGGCAGCTCTACAAGTCGTATTAAATACCGTCAGGGATCTAGACACACTCCAATGATTAATTTCGTTTTAATGCCATGCCACGTATAAACAATCAGGCAAATAGATTCATTGTTTTAAAAGTTTAATCCCTTTATTTTGACGCATTGTTTGTCCACATCAAACGATTTTACCTAAAGTACGGCCGTATGAACATCACCCTGACGTAGCCCAGGCGGGATACAAAGCCTCGCATCACTATGTTTGTCTAATCAAGGAGTCTATCACAGTGCTTCGGGACACAATTCCGGAAATACGAGAGACACTTGAAGATAGCATTTAGAAAGACCGACCTGCCCATGTGCCGTATTTAAAATAATTATAAGAAAATAATTCGGTTTTCACCATACAAAATGATCTATCGAAAATAATACCTTTTTTCGCGATTATTTAATGGAATTTACAACAAACTGGGTTACAAACGTAGACAAGGGAAGACAAATTTGAAAAACAAATAACATAAAACGCTTGTCTTTAAGTTTATGTATTGTTAATTCTTTACAAATATGATTAAAAGACACTGACAAGGGTAAATTTATCATCATAATGACAGGATGAACATTTCGCAAATCAATAATGCAATACAAAAGTTTATATTTTAAAATAAAGCTAATTATATTGGTTTATGATTAAGAAGGTGTCTTTATATATAGATCAAATGATGAAAGTGTACTCAGAAACATAGAGATTGCTTTACAACCACGCTAAAGACAAGGATAACAAGTGTGTTATGTTGTGACAAACAATCTTGTCTGTACAACTGACAACCCATGCTTCCTAGACATGAACTTCTGTCAGTAATATTGACAATTCCTCCACTCGTACGTCTGTCAGTAATATTGACAATCCCTCCACTCGTAAACCTGTCATTAATATTGACAATCCCTCCACTCGTAAACCTGTCAGTAATATTGACAATCCCTCCACTCGTAAGTCTGTCAGTAATATTGACAATCCATCCACTCGTCAGACTATCAGTAATATTGACAATCCCTCCACTCGTAAGTCTGTCAGTAATATTGACAATCCCTCCACTCGTAAGTCTGTCAGTAATATTGACAATCCCTCCACTCGTAAACCTGTCATTAATATTGACAATCCCTCCACTCGTTAGTCTGTCATTAATATTGACAATCCCTCCACTCGTAAACCTGTCAGTAATATTGACAATCCCTCCACTCGTAAGTCTGTCAGTAATATTGACAATCCCTCCACTCGTCAGACTATCAGTAATATTGACAATCCCTCCACTCGTAAGTCTGTCAGTAATATTGACAATCCCTCCACTCGTCAGACTATCAGTAATATTGACAATCCCTCCACTCGTTAGTCTGTCATTAATATTGACAATCCCTCCACTTGTAAACCTGTCAGTAATATTGACAATCCCTCCACTCGTAAGTCTGTCAGTAATATTGACAATCCCTCCACTCGTCAGACTATCAGTAATATTGACAATCCCTCCACTCGTAAGTCTGTCAGTAATATTGACAATCCCTCCACTCGTCAGACTATCAGTAATATTGACAATCCCTCCACTCGTAAGTCTGTCAGTAATATTGACAGTCCCTCCACTCGTAAGTCTGTCAGTAATATTGACAATCCATCCACTCGTAAGTCTGTCAGTAATATTGACAATCCCTCCACACGTACGTCTGTCAGTAATATTGACAATCCCTCCACTCGTAAGAGTGTCAGTAATATTGACAATCCCTCCACTCGTTAGTCTGTCAGTAATATTGACAATCCCTCCACTCGTAAGTCTGTCAGTAATATTGACAATTCCTCCACTCGTACGTCTGTCAGTAATATTGACAATCCATCCACTCGTTAGTCTGTCAGTAATATTGACAATCCCTCCACTCGTAAGTCTGTCAGTAATATTGACAATCCCTCCACTCGTACGTCTGTCAATAATATTGAAAATCCATCCACTTGTACGTCTGTCAGTAATATTGAAAATCCATCCACTCGTAAATCCGATAATTCTGGTCCTGACATAACTGTTTATGATATTACAATTTCTGATATTTCTGCTGATGATAATACCCTTTTCGGTAGGAAAGAAATATTGATACATATTGGGAACTGAAACTGGGAGATTTAAAATAATTTCCTAAAGACATTTGTCAAAATCAGCGCACACTCCGAAATAGTATTGCTGTAAATTATGCAAGCGCTCTTTGATGGTCAAAGATTTCTTGACGTACCCTCTTGTCGAAGAAATGAAAATTTCACTAACCTGTATGCTAGTCGTCCTAAACCTTACAATGCTAGGCTATTGTTTCTGTGGGCGTGGAAAGACGACTACATGTTATTACATAGAGTTATGTATTATAAAAGTACATGTTACCCTCTAATATATATATTTACACATTTATGAGAGTTTATCACCTTTTTATTTACGGACAGATATGGCACCTGTAAACAAGCACTTCCACACCCCCACATAATGTTGTGTACAAAGATACACAGACTGCAGCCTGTTTCTCACGCCAAACAATTGTATTCATGTAAACATAATCGACAGAGATGCTAATGCGACCTTTGACCCCAGTAGATATAAATGAATGGATGCTGTCTGACAATATTGCCAACATTTCCTTGCTATTTATGTAGAAAGTAGCATGTGCAGTCAACACATGTTCAGGTTGTACTCTTACTTCATTAAATAAATGTACACAACAATATACAAAACGACCTACTTTATAGGGACCTGGCACCCTGGATTTGTCCGCCATGTTCTATATTTCAGATTCCTCCGCGGTTACTCAGCGGTACAAATTTCGTATCTTCATGGAACTTAAGATATTTCTCTACATTAAAACTCGGTGAAACTCGCTGTGTCTGAGCTAGAGAGTCTTCAGTATCTTTATGTCTAAAATCATCTGAATTTGTAGTTTTTAATGAGCATTATTTCAATATAACATTACACACTATAACAATGTTTAATATCTATATAACCGGACAGTTATCTCCACACTATAACTATGTTTACTATCTATATAACCGGAAAGTTATCTCCACACTATAACTATGTTTACTATCTGTATAACCGGACAGTTATCTCCACACTATAACGATGTTTACTATCTATATACCCGGACAGTTATCTCCACACTATAATGATATTTACTATATAACCGGACAGTTATCTCCATACTATAACGATGTTTAATATCTATATAGCCGGACAGTTATTTCTATAACATGTACTATCTACCGGACAGTTATCTCCACACTATAACCATGTTAACTATCTATATAGCCGGACAGTTATCTCCACACTATAACGATGTTTACTATCTACATAACCGGACAGTTATCTCCACACTATAACCATGTTAACTATCTATATAACCGGACAGTTATCTCCACACTATAACGATGTTTACTATCTACATAACCAGACAGTTATCTCCACACTATAACGATGTTTACTATCTACATAACCGGACAGTTATCTCCACACTATAACCATGTTTACTATCTATATAACCGGACAGTTATCTCCACACTATAACGATGTTTACTATCTATATAACCGGACAGTTATCTCCACACTATAACGATGTTTACTATCTATATAGCCGGACAGTTATCTCTACATTATAACGATGTTTACTATCTATATAACCGGACAGACATAACGATGTTATCTCCACACTATATAACGATGTTTACTATCTATATAACCAGACAGTTATCTCCACACTATAACGATATTTACTATATAACCGGACAGTTATCTCCACACTATAACGATGTTTACTATCTATATAACCGGACAGTTATCTCTACATTATAACGATGTTTACTATCTATATAACCGGACAGTTATCTCCACACTATAACGATGTTTACTATCTATATAACCAGACAGTTATCTCCACACTATAACGATGTTTACTATCTATATAACCGGACAGTTATCTCCACACTATAACGATGTTTACTATCTATATAACCGGACAGTTATCTCCACACTATAACGATGTTTTCTATCTATATAACCGGACAGTTATCTCCACACTATAACGACGTAGAAAACCAATGTTCTTTTGTTTACAATAATGCGTATTAAGATATTTATAATTAAACACATTAGATATTCTGATGTAATTTGAATTATTAAATTGGAGGTCAAAACAAAGACCAACAAAATATTTTAGTCAGAAAAATAGAACATACAGCGATAGAAATAAAAAAAAAGCTCGGAAAAACATAAAAATTTTAAACTGGTACGTGAGAGAGCGACAGTTACTTGTCACTAAATTTGTATCTTTTTTTAAATTGATTTATATCTATTAAATAGTTTATTACATGAGAGAGGAGATAGTATCCGTAGAGTTTTAATATCGCCTTCTATATCTGTTAGGAAGCCTTTATATACAGAACAGGTTATATCTACGTTAAGAAAGCATTAAACAGTGTGCAAGCCAAATAGAAAAAATAGCGAAATAGTGCATACATTCATACGCAAAGAATCCATCTGGAGGGGCATTAGAAACGGATCTAGATAATACGGCACAACTGGCGATATCTATGAGTATCCTTGACCAAAATTTATCATTTCAGAATCACTTCCTGGCAGAACAAAACAAACAAAGCAATGATATAAATGATCGGTACCATTGAGAATGAACATACAGCTTAATTAAAACCAAACATGTTGGTATGGTATTTCTCCTATATTTCTTTTGTCTGGGTATTGGCCAAGTGGCTCCAGGTATTGAGGCTGACCGTAAAATCTATATATTGTCCGTTGTTAAATATAGCATTACTTATATATCCTTCTGTGACGTAGGACAATCATTCTATGTTTTACCGAATCATACACATGGTCCTGGTCGAGGATCGTAATGCCAGAGTTATCGATCTGTTTTATTATATCGTTATCTGGAATGATTTCGGTCAAACTGAGCACCTGAGTACGCCTCTTGTACTCATTTACAAGAAATGTTCAGGTCATGTTTCCATTCATGTCTGTGTTAATATATTAGACAAACAAACAATAACAACAACATGTAGTTTTAATGATCAATGAATTAAACTTCATCATACAGCTGTTTATTTGATTTCGTAAATCCCGTGAAAAAATACGTCTTTCCTGATATAAAACTTTGGTAAAACCGCTAGCAATGTTCCCTTCTCCTACGTGTATCGTTATCAAACGTGAAGTTTGCAATATTAGACAGCCGGATATTTATTTAGTAAAACACGGTATTTATCTGTCAGCAAAGTAATTTAATACCAAATGTAAGCCCTATATTGAAATATCAACCTAAAGAAAGCTTCCATTTTGATCTATTTGTCGAAATTCATTAATATTATCAGGTGAAATTGTAAATCTGGGCGGTAGGGTGGCGCAGTGAAAACGCACTCGCCTTTCACGTAGACGTCAGGGGTTCGATTTCCGGTACGGACGTGAAAAGGTGTGGGGTCACCTGCCCGACCACGTGGGTTTTCCCCACAGGTACTCCGGTTTCCTCCCACAATAAGATCCCTCGTGCGCTAACATCCGGGCCAACAAGAGTGATTAGTATAAGTTGAAATAACTTGTCTCTCAATTGTTGTAAAATAAATAAAGTTTATATACAGGTAAAATTGTAGCTAAATACAATAACACATATTCATATAGATAGCAGAAATGCCCTGTATGATTCTGTTGGACACGAATGCAGGTTGGACAAACACAGGCCTCGCGGTGGAGTGTATTTCATTATAAACGTATCAGAATTGCAGAACAAACAATTTTCAAAGGTAAAATATTTCACATATTCTGCTGTGCAAATCTTAAATCTGCGAATGACTGACAAAGATCAATTATGTATCCGCTTCAAACGATAAATCGATTTTGTTAGATTTCATTGATCAAAAAGCTTTAAGTTAAATAATTGAAGTTTGATAAAAGATGATGTAGGGCCTCCTTAACACGAGCTCTGAAGCAGCAAAGTCATTTGAATACTGTACAAGTGTAGCTATTATATCTTATGGAAGCCGATTAGGACAATAAAGTAGAACATTCAGTGATTTTTGTATTGATATATATAGATAGATATATAAATTTGTTACAAGATTCGCGTGATTTTATTCCAGTTAATATTAACCAAAGTCACCAACAAAATAACGATTATGATGATATTTAAACACTTCTATTCCTAACGAGAGGTCTTAGGGTCATCAAAGCATGTATGCCCTAATTTTTTTTATCAATATTTTATGCTGCAGTATAGTTCATCATTTGGCTGTGTCGTAATCTAATTCGAAATGTCTGCAAAAAGGTGTTATTCATTTGTGTACTTTTTTGCAAATCTTAGATTAATTTTTATAAGTAAAGCTGTTGTGACCCACATATCCAAACAAAATATTAGAAATGTTCATATTTATCCAAACACTACTTTGATGATACTGTGAACATGTTCACTCTCTGACTGGATAGACCAATTAACGACATAAGATTTCCTAGAAAGAACTATTGACAAAACAAAAAACAAAACAAAAAACAGTTCTCCTTCATTACAAAAGCGTCAGACATGCTGATGTGTCGGGAAATCATTCAAAAAGGATTTTAATAATTAAAACAATATATTCTACCATATCAAATCTTCAATCATATAATTCTTAAGGTTGAGATATTTCATTACGTAACATTAGATTTATATCTCATTTTTGCGTAATTCCTAAAACTGACAGCAATTCAACGTATTTCCTTGTATATTTGAGTTATTTCAACAAAATCTGCTTGTACATACTTCCTGTAACTTGAAGTCTTATTTCCTCGTTGCTTATCGTTTCAAATGTCAACTAACTTTTTTAAGATACGTCAAACTCTTACAACTACAATGCACAAACATCCACAGTTCTCCTGCTATCACAAGTTATCACCATGCTCTATGGAAACTTTTTGTTTTGTTTAAATACAAAATATTCTTTATATACCAACAAGCAACATCTTGCCTCTGACAACACCAATGAATATTTTCTTCTTCGATTAATATGTGAATCAAGCGTTTACAAGAATATGATCGGTATTCGTTTACTCTGAATAGTGGTTCATAATACATACATATGTATTTAACTTTCTTTCTATATAATACAATATTACAAATATACTTATAGTTTAATTACAAGGTATCTGAACCAACTGTTTTGTATTAAAACATTTTCCCGTCCATTTTTATTTTCTTCATTTGCCTTCCATATTTTTTATTCAATTCTCTCTCATCACTTGTGAGACCTACAATGACGAAACAGCTGTATGATGCAATTTAAATGGCGAACTGCCTTTAACCTTTACCTTATCTTAAACTCCGTTTCATTAAATATCCTAATATCTACTGTGTCTTTCGTCCGGTCCATCTTATCAAACATCCTAATCACTATATTGTCTTTCGTCCGGTCCATCTTATCAAACATCCTAATCACTATTGTGTCTTTTGTACAGGTCCATATCATTAAATATCCAAATCACTTTTGTGTCTTTCGTCCGGTTCATCTTATCAAACATCCTAATCACTATTATGTCTTTCGTCCAGTCCATCTTATCAAACATCATAATCACTATTGTGTCTTTTGTACAGGTCCATATCATTAAATATCCCAATCACTTTTGTGTCTTTCGTCCGGTTCATCTTATCAAACATCCTAATCACTATATTGTCTTTCGTACGGTCCATCTTATCAAACATCCTAATCGCTATTGTGTCTTTCGTACGGTCTATATCATTAAATATCCTTATCAATATTGCGTCTTTCGTGCCGTCCTTTCCGCGAAATATCCTAATCACTATTGATTAAGAATAAAAAGTACCATTTCAACAAACAGTTATATGGCATTTCAACGGTGTTTTCTTCAATTCATAATTATGTTTATGAACAAATTATATATTTCATCAGCAATATATCATAGCAATCTACATACAGTTGTGACGTATTTGTTGTCCAGATCAAACTTATAAGACATATATTTATTAAATAAGTACATTTCATCGTCAAGTCACCAGGAATATTCACATAAATTCAATTAAATTACCCAAAACATCGTGTGATACAAAATCTAGGTATGTTACATCAGTATATCAAATATATCACTGCAAAAAAAATTCACAAGAGCTAAAAAAAAAAAAAAAAGGAAGCTAATTTAAATGAATTACAGAGATTTATATGTGAATGCAAATGAAAAAAACATTACTAATGCTAGTTTCCCCACTTTAAACCGGAATTAATGTCATCAATTGTATCACAGAAAATAGGAAAACATATTTTTTCGAACATTTGCCGTTGAACATCCAATTTAAAGTCTGAAAAAATGACATCATCATACAAACAGTCAGTATATTAATTATAAGTGTTGGATGTTATTTCCTGATTTCTGATTGGACGATGAGATCGAGTCTTAGTTCAAATCCCTTTAACCAAGGACGAAAGAAACACGTGATACGAGTGATATTAGATATTTGAGAATTTCCATATTAAGTCAATGGTTGAAAACATTCATTGAGTTGTCAAACCTCTATTGCTGAATGCTACATGATAGACTTTTCATCAATATTTCCTTTGTAGAAAAAAAGTATTATGTATTGGTAATCATATAATCATATTGGTAACAGTTTTAATACAAATCTAGTAGATATTAACAAACGATACATATAAATGTCACCTCTCAATAAGAGTCAGCTACTGTATGGTTAAACAATTAATCAAACAGCTCCATGCAGCTGTTTCGTCCTTCTCCGTATTTTCAGTGATAAAAGCCTGAATTGAAAGCTTGGAGGCGACTGAGAAATCAAAACAGTTCGGAACAAATGTAACACATGAGATTGGAAGCTGAACTAATCTTAGCAGTATATCGATATTATAATTTTTCCCTTTTGTATGTTTTAAAAGAAAAACGTCAAATACTTTTCTTTGTTCCAAACCGTGCCGCTATTCGAATGAATTAAAAACGCGGGATTTAAAAACCTGTTGCCCTTATCCGCTTCCATAGATTTATGGTAAAAGATGGTTTGATGTCGACGACAAATACCAGTTAATCTGTGTCAATATTGACTAGGTCTGTAGTCAACTTAACATGGAAAGTCAGGACATTTTTCTGTGTTAGCGTATCTCAATCCTCCCGGTAGTCTAGGGCTCTCTGTGATTTAATAGCAGATAAAACGATTCCAGAAGTGTGATCATTGAATTAAGTATTAAATATTTTAATTCGTTTGCTACTCGAGTGATTTAGGTTGTCCGACTTTAAAGGAACCGATTAACCGGGCTAGTTATATAAGGATTTTTGGCACATAAATTGTCTACACTGGAGTCGAATGAATGTTTCCACACAGGCAAGAAATTCAACAACGGCAGTATATCTTACCTTGTTGTGAAATGGTGAAGTGCTAAATCACAAAGCATGCCTAACGTAAATACAGAGGTAAAAATATATCATACTCCCGATATGTTGAAGGGGTGAAGTCATAGCGTCAATACTTCACAATTGGCACCTGTCTTTTTTCTCATTTCGCACCACAAGTTGTTAAACGCAAATTGAAAGAGAGATTAAAATTTAAAAGGTTGATATTATGATGTTAGAAATAATCACAACCACGTTACGATCTTTAATTGCCCGTGTTTTATTTTAGAAATTTTTATTGTCTGTTATTGAGTTTCTTATTATGATTTCCAAACGGCAGGTTATGTTGTTAAGGACTCAACGAATACCATTATGTCATATCCAGTGTTGATGATGCATGAATGTTGAGATCGATGAAGACAGATGGCTCCTGTTCAGACAGAACAAACAATTACAGCACCATAACCAAAGCATAAGAGGCAGGAATGCAAAGGGATATGTTTAATCATAAATGACTTTTCATCATTGAAATGTCTAAAATTCATTAAAGTATTAGGATTCACACCTCAGTTTGAACAAACTTGCTTACACTGAGCTTTGATGTTCGGTTTCACCCCTGTCAGACTAAGTATTGGAAAATCTGAATTATTTACAAACTGAATTATTATATTAACACCATTCTACATCACAAGAATTAAACTGAAGACGTGATTAGCATTAAATATGAAGTCTAACCCATCAAAAGACCTACTTATCACCTATCTTGATACCGTTTACTATATGTCTGTAGAAACGAAAGTGTAAACCATTCATTTGTCGTTCCAAGGTATAATGTTTAAAAACGTATATGTTAAACCCTTGGCTGCAAACATAGCTATTTTTTTCTTTACTCATTCACATGGGAATCTGGTCAAACGTAGATACGATAAGTTACACTCTGTACATTTTATGCACCTTTTTTCGGCATGCGCCAGAAGTTCCCCGTTTATCTCGATTTACCGTGCGTTCCGAATTTTTATCAAGAGAGACATTAAATAGAGTGAACTACCTGGCTCCGTAACACTACCTATAAACAAATCTCCTGTATAAAGTTGTATACTTATATTATCTTTAGGTTGGTTGATGAGGGTCACCGATATGACGTCACAATTTCAAGGTCAAATCCACTGCGATCCCTTTTTAGAATAGAACAATTTTTTATCGGGGCCGGTAATGGATTACAAGGGTTAGTGAACATTTATTAGCCATGTAATTAAAACACTACATCTTTGTTGAATTATTATTGTTTGTGTATAAATTGAATTATGCTGATATAATTGTTAAAATTGTTTCAAGGAAGAGTTTCATTTTATGATGATAGAATTAACTACTTATCTAGAATCTCAAAAACATTGTCTGAAAGTCTGCATGTTTAAATTAAATCACAGATACCTAACCATCAAAACACAAAAAAACATGATCCTGAGATCGTTGTAGAAAGTTCACACAGTATGGCCTGAAATTATTTCCCTATTCCCTATTCCAAATTATTCTATTTGTAAGCGGTATGTATAATCTATTTTTATATGCCAAATTGATTAACAAAAGACACGAAACAGTTACTTTAACTACATAAGTAGCATGCGTTCGATGGATAGTTAAAATAAAACGCAGTTAGGTTTAAAATCACATTCAAGAAATATGTGACATACTAAAGATATTGATCTAACAGAATGACACGACAGTAACAAACTGTAAGGAAAAGTTACTTCCGTTTCCAGAAATCATACTGTATTTCAAATTTAGATAAATCATTTCGTTCGCTTATGACGTCACATTGATATTTGAAATTCACGTGCATGTAGATGATGCCAGATTGTTGTGGTTTAAATGACAAATGAATACAACTAATATTGAGCCGTTGAAATGTTATGGTATATGAAAGAAAATTACTTTTATCTTAAGGTAACAATGTAAGTTTTTCAAAAGTTTGATTTTGAAAATAAGGAAAAGGTATTTTGACATATATTGTTATGAAAATTCTAAATTTTATTTGAAACTCACTATCACTACTTTTTCAAATTTTCATTTTTCATTATTTATTTTGAAATGAACATTTATTCTTCTTTTTTATTTTTGTTACTGTATTGTTATGTATTGTTAAAGTATCTTTACAGTACCTAACGTTTCGTCCTAAATGTGTTGCACCTAATAAACAGGTAATTATACGGGGAAATATAACTCACAGGATGCATTTCCATCATCAATTACACCTTAATTAAGTAATTAAACATGCGAATTTTTATATCTCGTTTTAAGACCTGGATATTTCCTTCCAACGCTAAAATAGATTTTAACACGATACTGCAGTAATTGAAATTAATATGATATTATAAAAAATTAGTGAATTCCCTCCACGTTGTTTTCGACATGTACATTGTGTCTATGTATATGTACGGAAAATGACGGTTAGCAATATTCATTACAACGGTCGATAGTCAAACCCGTCTGAAACGGTCTGTTTTATCATGAAAAAAATAGCTCTATATTGTATATCTCAGAAATAATGCTATTTCGATTTAAAATCCTGACCTTAACGAAGTCTTAATTACGTAATTGATGGGACACGATTTCATTTTTTTTCCAATCATTTTAATCGTGACACCGTAACTGCACTCAAAATAGCAGGTGGTAGTTGTATTCATTTTAAGTCCTGTCAATGATGACATGTAATACAAAAAAATAATTTGTTTGTGTTTGGATTAATATTAACAAGTAAACAAGGTGATATTTACAAAATTCATTTAAATATACCAATAACCCCGATAAATATGTGTTATAAATGAGTTAATATTATCATAAATCATATTATTTATTCAAATGATGTTTTTATTTCATAAATAAATGGCTTTTGTGGCTTAAATGAAATATCATATTTTGTATATAAATAAACCGCTATATTAATTATAGATTTATGATGTGATGGAGTATGGCCAAACATGGTCATATCAACGTGTAGTGATGTTTAAATTATTTTCTCTGTTGTTGAAGAAAATGATTCAATGTTAAAAAAAGGTATTGGTGATTCAACATGGCATACAGATAGCAATGGCAAATCCTTGGAACTGTCGCAACAAATGACAGAATTTTATAAGATTTTTCTATCATCTTAGGAATTCTATTTTGTCGATAATTATTCAACTGATACACAAAAGAATAATACAGTTCAATAAAAAAATAGAATTTGATACAGTACAGCTGAACTATGAATTAAACTATATGAATTCGACAACATGCAATGTCTATCAAAGCCCTCTTGGCTCTCTGTGATATTCTGTCACAATCAGTGCAGTTTGGCCTATTGTCTTACGTGCTGATGAAAATGAAATTGAGCGATTTCTGAGAGACTCATACAATACTTTGAAGGGTTCCTTGATAAATAACTTTCAAGATTGGAGCTCCTACAGGACACTTAGTGAGGGGTTCAGGATATTGTGTATATATCTAGGTCTTCTTGATTCTTGTTGTGGTGTATTTTGTAACCTACGGAACAAAATTAAAACATTTTTTTATCATTGATCTAAGAATTTTATTTGTGTGTGAAAACAATAGCGTTTCATTATTAAGCACGCGATCATGTTATTTGTCATATCTGTGGTGTGTGTGGGTGCTTGTAAACATGTGTCGCTATCATTTCATCTACGATATCAACTTTTTCACAATTTTTTAATACTTTCTTAAACAATGAAAGTTTTAACAGTTACACCGACAATACCATATAACACTTGTGTAGAGATCATTTACTAATCGCCTGTAGCTAAACGACACTTAAAGACATTTTATTAATCATCAACAAATGATTGATCTGTACCTTAACATACATATTTTCGACAAAGAAACGGTACTAGCAAAATTAGCTAGATTTTATTCTATATTTAAGCAAACGAGTGAAATATCACATTTATTATAGTACGTCGGTTGTTAACATCAGACACCAAGATTTACTTGCTTTGTAATTATTGTTCATTTTATTATCATCTGATACGTGTAACAGACTTCTGTCAATTTAAAATATATTTTCATTGATCAGTGTTTCCATCAGCGAACCTCCAGAGACTTTCATAAAGCTACGTTGTTTGTTAATTTGACAATCTGTCACTCTTCAAATACGATCAAACTATACCGTGAAATCTACGAGTATACACCATTAAGACAATCCAGAAGATGAGTTTCGTTATATATTGAAATGTCCTTGTTACACACAGACCTACGAAAGAGATTTTTGAACAAGGCAAAAATGAAACAAAAACCTAGTATGTTTAAACTAATATAACTTTTTAATGTAAAAAAAAACTGAAAAGAAATTACAAAATTATCTAAATATATCAAGGCTGCTTACATTTTAAGAACCAATAGTTTGCTCTCCCCGGGTCTGTATTGTGTCTGTAATCATGTGTTTGTGTATTGTTATAAATGTGTTGTGTTGTAACTTTCCTGTATCCGATGAGTCAATTGACATAAGGTAAAACGAACTTGAACTTCTGATATACATTGTAGCGTGTTTGATATTACTACATTCTTTCCTCGAGTTTGTGCTCTGTATTGCTATTTTTCATGTTTCGGGGACACCATATGCTTGTTCTGTTGTTTCGGGAACCACACTAGTGGTAGTTTACAGGAGATACCAACAGTCGACGGCTACTCATCCTCTAGTAGGATGGTTGAAGGACGTGGTTTTCAGATTATTTAGCTTTGCCCAGAAGGGGACGCAATAGGGTGCCAATATATCAAAGTATGATGAGAAGAACTGCTTTACCAATGGTACGTGTCGGACGAGAATACCAGGTGTCGAGCTTGGACTGGAGACATAGAACTTGTATGAAATGACGGGTTCCGTCACGAGCTGGAGACATAGAATTTGTATAAAATGACGCAGTCCGTCACGAGCTGGAGACATAGAATTTGTATGAAATGCCGAGATCAATCTAGAACTGGTGACTTGAAGATTTGTAGAAAAAAATGAGACGTGTAGAAAAGGAGACAGAAATTTGTAGGAAATGACGGGTCCGTGTAGAACTGGAGACATAAATATTTGTAGGAAATTACGGGGTCCGTGTGGAACTGGAGACATAGAAATTTGTAAGAAATGACGGGTCCGTGTAGAACATCCGTTTTCATCGTTCAATGGGGCCTCAGCCTAGAATAAGACGTTTTCGTCTATGATCCTATGATAAAAGAGATGGTAGCTTTTACTGTTTATAAGTATTATAAATCATTATAAGTATAATTTTATTGCAGTACTTTATATTTAAAAAAAAACAATTGAAAGTCCTAACTGTATATGAATAATTAAAATAATTGGGTCATCTTGAATTTCCATCAATTTCTCTACACAAAGTTATTGATATATTGTACATATCGTAATGAAATAGAAATGCGCGAGATGACAAATTCTTGTACTGGTGCATTATTTGCCTTACGGAACAAAAATACGAATGATCTGATATATATTCATACTGATATTTAATTCTATAACGTTTTATTACAGCACTTTCCTTTTTTATTAATGGCCTGTGGCATTTACTACTTTTGGTTCAATATACATTTTCGCTATTCTATTGTATCCCCGTATATAATCCCGAAGAATCAAGTTTTACATGATGTAAGATATTTTCTTGTCGGTACGTTTGTATGATAAACCTTGCCTTCAAATGAAAATGAAGAAAAAGTATTCGCAAGCAGACGAGGTAAGATAAAAAGCAATGATCTTTATTCATAGTTATATATGCAATGGTATGCCAAACATAGTTGTATTTTCCAGTTCAGGCTAATATACGAGAGAGAGAAAGAGAGACACACGCATAGAAAGAGAGACAGGGGGAGAGAGAGAGAGAAAGAGAGGATGTGGGTTGGGGGGTGGGGGAGAGAGAGCGCGCGCGTGGGTTGGGGGGTTGGGGGAGGGAGAGAGAGAGAGAGAGAAAGAGCGAGAAAGAGAGAGCATGGGTTGGGAGGGGTGGGTTGAGAGTGGTTAGATGGATGTACCAATGGCATAAAAAAGTGAACAGGATGTGAACTGTTATTAACAAAAAAAAACACTTTAATTATGTTTTGCGATGTTTTTGGTAGTTAAGGACTAATCTAAAATCACATTTGATATAGGAACATGTGTTCTTGTACGATCTGTATCTACTTTGATGGTAATATCGACCCGGATCAGAGTCGACCCCAGAAAGCACTCAGCAGCGTTAGGGGATAGGTTCTTACTTAATGTAAAAATATATACAGATAAAACTCCGGACGGTCTTATTACTTCTGATTCCATATTTGATTATGTAAGATACATCATGTCGATAAAAAGTTGCTCATCTTATGAGAATGTACTCAATATTTAGGCGGCTTAAGAAATCTCCCATCCCTCGCTATATCATTGGAAATGAAAATTATCTATACAAGATTAAGCAACACCTAATATCATATAATTATACTTTTTGTAAATCGCTTACAGTACGAATTAAAACCATTCAACACCAAACCAAAAGATATTCACATAAAACAAAATCGAAGCTAATAAGTCCGGTTTATGCATCAAACATTACATAGGACACACCGTGCCCATTGTGACGTCATGATATTACTACATCAACACCTACAACCATACAAATCAATAGTGTCATAATCTTGGTCATACCTTGGTTTGGAATTATTACTTTCCGGAGTGAATCGTTCAGAATATCTCTTACTGTAGATGTCACCAATAGCTACTTTATCTTACTTAAAACAATTGACCATCGAACCAAGATCTAATGCGAAGTTATCCAAAAAGTGAGATCTCTCACCAGATAAGTACGCGTAAAGGATCCGCCGAATCACCGCCTACAACTCACCGTAAACTTACGCTAATAAAATTAGTGTCCATTTCACAAATCAAACAATTAATTTAAAATGATAAGGTTAATTATATCCTTTAGTCCTCATAGTCCTTAGATCTTACATCCAACCAATTATCTGGTGATCTGACCCCTGATCGCGTGGCTTTAATTGAGTGAAGTTAACCGGAAAATAACACCGTTAATCAGCGCAGAGACATTGTAACAGTGCCGTCCATTTCAGTATTAATATCGATACAATCACACTGATTATGTTGCTACCGTGAGCTAAACAACCGAGACTAACATGGATATGGAAGCGAAATAATTACCTAAACAATGTCACCTGATCGCCTCAGCATGAAGCTATGACAGGTCGTTAAAGAGTAATTCCCATGAAGTTTTATGTCCAGTCCAGCTTCCTTCACTGTGACAAATCTATCATTTAGTCTATAATCAAATTGACATTATGATTTTTTCCCCAGAACATGACAGACCTTAAAATGAGATTGACAGACAAAAGTAGGTGGTTTGTGCAGAATTTGGATTTTTGTTGTATGAAAATCTTTCTTTACATATCTCATTACGAGTAAAGTATGATAGATTTTCGTAACAAGATTACTTTGTAACAATTTTACATGAAAAACAACTTTTAAATTTTAAACGTCTGGCGTTGAATGTGAAGTGCAAGTTTTACTAATCAAAAACAAGGAAAGAAAATAACTAAAACATGGAAATTATCGAATTGAGTAGCCGAGACATTATAACTGAATATATCGTCTTTTTGTTCAGCTACAAATTGTTCTGTCTAAACGAAAACAAATTATGCTCGTCTGTACAACAACCATTACTCCATAAGAAAAGTCCACAAGTATTTCTATTTCTTTAAATACTTAAATTAATCAATTTGGGATAATAACAAACAGTTCCGGAAATCATACCGCGTGAATCGACAAACACCTAGATTGGAAATTGCATTTTCATGAAATAGGTACTAAGCTAACTGACACGTCTATTAATCTTAAAGCTACCTGTTTGTTACCATGCTCCTTATGAGATGCGTGTTTTCACCTAATCCGTACAGTCCGAAGGAATATTTATCTCAACCAATCATTTACATTACGGTTTAAATATATCATACATTGAACAACCTGCCAGAGTTTTGAACATCCAGACGTGATATAGCTAAACAGTACCCAGCATTCATGGATATTTTTCCCATTTAAAAAAATACTATATCCCTATCAGTATTGTGAGATTAGTCATAAGAAATGAAATATTTTCTCAATTTTAGTAAAGCACAAAGCTAAAAAAATTAATTAATATAGTAGTTCAAACTTATGTACTATATAGAGAGAGAGTATTTTAGTGATTAATATGTCTAAGTCTGGGGATCAGCATTTTCCCACTTTTTATCCGATCGCAAATTTAAACCTCATATCACACTTTCACGTATTTTATTAATATAACACCTTAGTTTTAAGCACCCTCTAGCTCCAAACACATTAATAATTGGACTTTCGTTTTGTTTGTTCTTCATCATTGTCTGTGACGTTAGGATACATGACTTAACTTAAACTGCTGATTAAGAATTAAATCAAAATCTTCTCCAGGATAATAGAACATCGACTCTCGTGTTTTATCTTTATCAATGTTTATGTGACTTTTAGTATCCTTTCAGTTATCAAAGTTTTAAAATCATTGATAAAGCTTAATATTCCCATCAATATTACTGATTGTGATCGATACAATGACAGCAAAATATTTTTAGTTTCAAAGAGACCTGATATATCGCCATTGGCGCGATATTATGCAAGGTTGACAGTCCGAATGTTAATGGTTGCAGAAAAACATTAATATCTGTCAAATATAAAACAGATAGGAAATTCTACAGAGAAGTTTGATATTTTTAAACACGTGTGATGGTTATAATCAATATATTTATCAAGTCCCATTTTTATGGATCGTACGAACAGACGTTTTGACCAATGAAATACTTTTCTAGTGGTTTTTCCGTGTTTCAGATATAGAAATATATTTCGACGTTGGTAGAGTGTGCATACAATACTGTACACATCTACTTAGTTTGATTTTTCATTCACCTTATCATTTCCGCCACAATTTTAACCGCCAGGGCTTAACTGTTAAAATATCATCTTCTATATCAACATGTTTTTATTTCTATATTTTCGATTTCTTAAATGAAGAAACTGTGAAATTACTATTTATAGAAAAACTGTAAACAGGTGTCATAAATATATTTTCTAGAATTTATAAGCTGTAATTTAAACGTTGCAGTACTGTGAAGGAATGCCTGAATTATATTACATACCTTACACACAACTCAGAAATGTATCCAGTCATTTGTAATTGTATACTTCATAAATTGGTGGACATGGTAGGCTGGACATTGTAAGTGATCACATCAACAGGTGTGTATACTAGGCTGGTGGTCATTGTAAGTGTTTTGTATATGGGTTTATGAGTAGTTATAAAAAACAGAAGATAAACGGACAGGAAAAAAGCGTTCCCACGGCGCAATAACATGTGCATTTGCACCTTTAGTGTATAATCATAAAAAAATTTGATTGCACAAATATTCCTATTTTCCAGTCATTATCAACCGAACCTGCATTTATACAAGGTAATTGACCATTCATTTAAATAGCTAGATAGATATATGGTTTAGAGATAATTCCTTTAAATTAGTTCAATGATATTGTGCCTACCTGACCGATAGATTTAACATATACTTATATCAATGTAGGCGATCGCTGGATAGTACCGTTACATCAACACATAAAATACGCAGGTGTTCGTGTCTACGGAATGTAGACTACGTTCAAAAATTGGAAATGACATTAAAATTACCTCCGGAAAAAAGATTGTTTATATATAAATCAAATATCTTATCAACGGTCTGATGGAAAAACATTTTGTGGAGTCAAGGTGTTTTTACGTTAATGCTAGTACATTACTCTATATAGAGCAAGGCGTTAGAATCACTCCCATTTTGGCCTAAGGCTACACATAGATGGACTATGAATAATAAGGACTATTAAAATTTTAGATTTTGGTAATTATTTGAATATGGTATATTTTATCTATGACACATACATACGTATATACGTATGTATATACACCGTGTTCAGTGAATATATATAACATGGGACTTATATGGTATTATTACCGTGCACATGATAGATATATCGTGAACACGCGAGATTTGATGAGGTCAATGAAACGTGTAAATGCGAAATTAAAACATAGCAAAAAGGCAAATGATAAACATTTTGATAAATTCTGGATTTGACAATAAGCGCCAAAAACATAAACACGAGGCATAGCGAAAAGATGATATATGTGTTACAAACACATTAGAAATAAGTGGCTTTAATAGAAAAAGAGACTAAGAAATTAGCTATACATATGATGTTAACATGAGCGCTATCAATAAGTAGTATATTTGATTTAAACATGAGCGTTATCAGTAAGTTGTATATATGATGTAAATATGATTATCAATAAGTAGTAGATCAGATGTAAATATGATTATTAATAAGTAGTACATATGATGTAAACAGGATTATCAATAAGTAGTAAATCAGATGTAAATATGATTATTAATAAGTAGTAGATCAGATGTAAATATGATTATTAATAAGTAGTACATATGATGTAAACAGGATTATCAATAAGTAGTAAATCAGATGTAAATATGATTATTAATAAGTAGTACATATGATTTAAACATGATTATCAATAAGTAGTATATATGATGTAAACATGAGCGCCATCAATAAGTAGTAGATATGATGTAAACAGGATTATCAATAAGTAGTATATATGATGTAAACATGATTATCAATAAGTAGTATATATGATGTAAACAGGATTATCAATAAGTAGTAGAACAGTTGTAAACATGATTATCAATAAGTAGTAGAAAAGATGTAAACATGATTATCAATAAGTAATATATATGACGTAAACATAATTATCAATAGGTAGTATATATGTTGTAAACATGATTATCAATAAGTAGTACGTATGATGTAAACATGATTATCGATAAGTAGTATATATGATGTAAACATGAGCGCTATCAATAAGTTGTATATATGATGTAAACATGATAATCAATAAGTAGTATATATGATGTAAACATGTGCGCCATCAATAAGTAGTATATATGATGTAACCATGATTATCAATAAGTAGTATATATGATGTAAACGTGCGCCATCAATAAGTAGCACATATGATGTAAACATGATTATCAATAAGTAGTATATATGATGTAACCATGATTATCAATAAGTAGTATATATGATGTAAACATGATAATCAATAAGTAGTATATATGATGTAATTATCGATGTAATATAGTATCCACCAGTCTGTTGATATCGTATCTGAACTTTAATAAACCATTTCACTAGCAATATAACATTGTATGTTCGTCAGGGAAGGGAAACAACCCTTGTTGAATATGAATCCCATTTACAAGAAAATAAAAATAAAGAACTGTTTATTCAAAGTAAATATAGGATACCGAAGGTTTGACATAACAGCGAGAGACTTGACCTGAGATATCGTAATTCGAAACACTGTTAAAGAGACATAACCATATACAGCACGCCAGCAAATTAATAAATTAATCTTTATCATATTTATTTATCATCAATTTTATATCGATATGATTATCTATAAGGTACAACTAAACCTAAGACCTGTTAAGTTTATTAAAACACTTTGTGAATTAGTTTAAAAGATATACATTATAAAGAAAATCGATATTGTGTGTTTTTCGTGTTTACCTACCCCGCTTTGTGGCCTTGTGTTGAGATAGGTATGCGGCAATGTCGTGAGTACTTAGAGATTACACATAGGATACGGATAAAGTAACTTGTTACAGACAGATTCGTCAACAATTCTAAACATGCATATTGTCAGCACTTTGAAGATAGGCTTTCATCTTTACCTGGCAGATACTGAGATGTCGTTAAACATTCATAGCAACCCATCAGCGTCTCGGATGACAAGGGAGATTTTTCAATGGAGACTTCGAGTGAAACACCATACTGTCACAACAATACTTATGTAGCTATATATAATTTAATGTTATCACCTTGGTACATTTAGACAACGTAAAATACTGCAACTGTAATTGAGACGAGAAGAAGGTTGTACCTGTTATTGTGTTCTTTCCTCTGAAAGTCCATACATGTGTATCATTGTAAAGCTGTGTTTATATTACACGTATGTCTCTAACGTATATATACCGACAATACATTTACTTACATATGTATATTAATAAGTGAGATATTAGACAATCAGGTAAAAAAACAGAGAAAACACCGACATGTAAACAGGATCTTAATTCAAACACAAATTCAATGAAACTAGGACAAAATATAAACAAAATTATTATTTACACAGATGCTATTGCAACTGTACAAGGAGACAAAGACTGAAAGAAATAAACACTCCAATATTCTGTCTTAGGATGAGCTACAGTTGAAACCCTCTCTGTTCGGGAAGTCTGCGAATAACAGGTGTTGTTTGTATTCATTTTTCCTACATGTTGAGAAGGTTTTGGAAATGCAAGGAACCAAGCAGAAGTGGAAATATGAGATCGTCAGTCTGAGTTGACTTCGCAACATTCAACAAATATAGGAAATTTTGTGAAATTCTTAACAAGGACTCAAAGTCTTTGTGGCATGAAAATTACTTACGAATGTCAAATGGTTTTAACAAAATTCCTATATGACTTAACAAATCCCATCAATGATATTATTGAAAAATAAATTAATTTTGCAACATTATGACTGAAGTCTAAACTTCTGTTGAATTCCTCCATATACACTGCACATAGACTTGATGTATAAAAACCTTGTTTAATCAGTGCATATAGTTCATCCGGTTTTTACTTTAACTATTTCCTATTTTTCTGACACATATCTACATTGTTATTATTAATTCTTTAAATAAAATAAAATAATAGCTAATTGATCTTTTCCTTTATTTCAATTTTGTTCTTTCCAACTTACATCTTTTATACTTTTCATTTTTTTTTAAAAAGAGAAAGATGCCTGAACACAGCTGCCTATAATATACAACAGATATATACTGTACATTTTAACTTGGTCCCACAGGTAAATAAGATCATCCCTTACACAATCACTATACAGGTAGATAGGATTTATCACTGTCAAGATTACGTTAGAACTCTTCAGTCTGTTTCATCCATACAACACTAATTGATGCCCAGGTGTTTCACGTTGAAACTAGATATAACAGCCAACAGCTCGCACACCCTCCGAAATCACAGGCAAAAAACATCTTCGTAACATTTGTTTTAAATGAGATATTTTCGAGTTTCTTTTTCCCTTTGAAGAGTGTAAGAAGTGTTTCCCACCAAAAGATAAATCCGTTTTACATAAGTATATTTAATAAGGGCTACTTTCTGAACCTCCTGGACAAGTGTTGTCCCAATCACTCATTACATATAACTCTCATATTTTGATTTTTTTGATTCTGAAACATACGAGTTTGAAATGTTTATTCGATCGTCAGGAACATTCTCAATTTAACAAATGCATTTTGTATTTGTAGAGAAACAAGAAAGATGAAAGTCTTAAAGCATAACTATTTCTAGTTGGATAGAAGTTCTAAGATCGTAACAAAAATTACACAATTACATATGTACCCATTAGACAATCGTTATGAATTGATGATAACATTTATAAATATAGCGAAGAGATAATAATTAGGAAATGACAGCACCCATACACTAAATAGTGAATAGTTACAGAGTAGCAACATTAATTAATCACAAAACTTGTACAACGAATCCGGCTATTGGCTGTATCAGTCAAAAATTAATTGTGATGTCATAATATGGACAATGACGCTACGTCATCACGTGAAAATAGCGTTACAGATTCAGATTCAGACAAATGGCTGCTACCCCTTTAATTTGTCCTCCACATTCTGACTTTAAAAATTATAAAAATTGTCAGAATATAACATTTCTGTGTTTTGTGATAAAACTTACCTTATTTTTTTCATTTCATATGTGGTTTTATAAAACTTGTTTCAAAGTTTGGTTTTTTTATACCCAAGGCAGACAAAAATAAAATATTAAAACTCGTTTCATAGCATTTCATATATAATAAAATTTATACAGTATCATATTATATATTACTGATTCGAAAACAGCTATATAATAAGATTTGTGTCAATGTAACCGCCAGTATTTCTATCAATATGGTTTGTAAGTGATAATTTAAACCATTGTCTGAGGTCAGCACGTAACAGCTGAACACCCAATAAACAACAAATAAGACACTAGGAAGATAAATATAAACAAGATAAACGTGATGGTCTCTACCGGGTGGACATTTCCCCGCGTTGCACGTGAGCCACTCGGCAGGAGATTTTCAATACAGCAAACATAGAATGACAAACTACCTTAGACAGAGTAACATTAAAATTGGGTCATATATATATAGTAACAACGGAACAACTCCAAATAGGGAAAGATATTACTCTGTTGATAATTATCAATAATGTAAATTACCAATAACAGCTGAGTCTGGAAAAGTTGTGATGAATCCAGACTAACATGCTAGAAATACAGCCTCAAGCATACAAAGCTATTTAGAAACAGAAATAAAGACCCTAATGAAAAAAAACATTGTGGAAAAACCATGATTAATAGTCGCTAATTCCGATCTCATGCCTTAACCCCTCAACTAGTGATAATAAGTCATGGCAGTTATTTTCACATCTAACCTGTCAGTCATATATGACAACGATGTAATTTTATAAGATAATTTGCTAATATATTAAATATGATGTATATCAAAACCTACATTTTACTTACATGTCTAAAGCTTGTTTATTCATCATATACATTTTTATTGAACTTTATGACAGAAATGAATCGATATTTACTGAAGACAAATCGGAAATATTCGTCAGATTTTTAAGCAATACACATTATATCGATAATTTTTTTAGCGCAAATTTGACCTGTATTTAATGTTATTTTTTAATGTAGAGGTAAGACATACCACACCTATCTCCCACAGAGTTTATTTTATGTTGGTATATGGTCTCTTGGTATCTAATAGGGTATTTAGTGGGCACCCTGGTTGTATCTATGTATGTTGTGAATTTTACGTGAAAGGAGACACAAAGGGTACAGGACATTTACATAGACACTGAAACACATAAACTTCTGTGATCCGGGGATATTTACCCTGGTTTTTGTGTTTATGGTGTTTCTATCAGGTAGTGATATGATAACTGCCTTAACATGTAAAAACATAACATAAAAAATTACAATCATTTCTTTAGGGAACTTATCGAAATTATTCGCTTGGACATAATCGCATCAGAAAACACATATGAAGATCTCCAGATATTTGTCGTAAAGACTTTAGCTGCAATGAAATATAAATTGTATAAGAAAACATGAACGTCTTCTTAATAACACGGTTGATTTCAGTGGAATTAGATGTCATACTGGCTAATGTTACATTAACAGTGAAAAACATCAAAAACGTTTTAAATTGAAAAATGTTAACTATTTTGTAAAGATATTCTAAATATTGAAAAACAGATCAATTATAAAACTGTTAACCCGTGTAGGCGTATGTTTATGATTTTGTATGATGATACTGAATATCTATATAAGGATGATTAAAACACAGCATAATAAACAGATTATCAAAGTTCCTTAAATATATGTTTATCTTATATTTTCTTTAAAAAGCAGCCCTTACAATAAGTTTTTAAAATTTTTCATTGAAATGTTAAACACACTTCATCTATACCGAAGTATTACTATATGTACAACTCCGGTGATGAAGATAAGTCTGTTTAGTCCTACCTAGTTCAATTTCTCGTTAAGTCTTAATTTTGCCCGTAATGGTCCATAATGATAAGGTGATAGGTAATTTCCTAGTCATAACTTTTGAACTGAATGTGTGACACCTAACATATACATCGGCAGTTCATAACGTTACCCAAATAAACCCGATAAACGGTTCCACATGGGTGGTATTCACATCTCAAAAATGGTTTCCATGATGTCCCAAACTGATAAACAGTTTCTATGACGTGATGGTCCCAAACTGATAGAGAGTTTCTATGACGTGATGGTCCCAAACTGATAGAGAGTTTCTATGACTCGTTAGTCCCAAACTGATAGAGAGTTTCTATGTCGTAATAGTCCCAAACTGATAAACAGTTTCTACGACGTAATAGTCCCCAATTAATAAACAGTTTCTATGACGTGTAGTCCCAAACTGATAAACAGTTTCTATGACGTGATAGTCCCAAACTGATAAACAGTTTCTGTGACGTGATGGTCCCAAACTGATAAACAGGTTCTATGACGTGATGGTTCCAAACGAATAAACAGTGTCCAAGACGTGATAGTCCCAAACTGATAAATAGTTTCTATGACGTGATAGTCCCAAACGAATAAACAGTGTCTAAGACGTGATAGTCCCAAACTGATAAATAGTTTCTATGACGTGATAGTCCCAAACTGACAAACAGTTTCTATGACGTGATAGTCCCAAACTGATAAACAAATTCTATGACTTGATAGTCCCAAACGAATAAACAGTTTCTATGACGTGATGGTCCCAAACTGATAAACAGTTTCTATGACGTGATGGTCCCAAACTGATAAACAGTTTATATGACATGATGGTCCCAAACTGATAAACAGTTTATATGACGTGATAGTCCCAAACTGATAAACAGTTTCTATGACGTGATAGTCCCAAACTGATAAACAGATTCTATGACTTGATAGTCCGAAACGAATAAACAGTTTCAATGACGTGATAGTCCCAAACAGATAAATAGTTTCTGTGACTTGACAATCCCAAACTGATGAACAGTTTCTATACTAGAAGTTTCGCCACGATAAATGTAACTATACAAAAAACTTCCTTGAATATTCTAAGATGCATTGCAGTTTAAATATTCATATCATAATTAAAACGCTTACGACAGAGAAATTTATATATAACACTATTACATTTAAACCTTATCTATTGTACATATATCTGTCATAATAAATACTCCCATCACAACATAAAGAGGACCTAACGGAGAGCCAACTGTAAAGTCACGTGTTCCGGAAGAAGAAGCATTTCCGGTGTGATTTCTAATACCAGGCACCACACCTGCTGTCACATTTAGGTCATGGCCAGTTTTTGAAATACGTAACAAATTGATAAATCTTTTTTATTGTCATGTGTAAAGTTCTCGTTAATTTCCGGTAAATAAACAGTTACCTATATTATATATCTATATCTGTTTTTCGATTAACATTTCTTTGTACAAAGACAAAAAAATCTATAAAATGAACGGAATTAAGTATGTACTGATCCTGTATCTGCTCAACGGGGAAAAACTATCATTAAATGTATGATTTTTAATTATACAGACTATAGAAGCTAAATAAGATTTCCTTCTTTTGTTGTGCAATTATTGCTGGGGGACGGGATCGGGGACGGATGTCCTTCTCTACAGGCGGTACCACGACTGATTGCGCTGGAAACCGATACATTATACTCTCTCTCTCTAATGTGTTATATTGTGGCTGTGTCTCAATATATCAGGAAAAAACCAGGTATCTAAATCGGATACAAAGGCTCAACCTAAAACAGATACATGTGTCGATGGCGGACTGGTGTTGTTTGCCTGGAGCCCGAGACGATTTAGTTGTAATTACAGCGGAGAGAAACACCCAACGGTAAGTCATATTCTGTGTGATGATAATTTTATAATCGTTTTATTGATGTTTCATTTTCTTTTATCTAAATCGATTTTACCGCTGGACGCAGGAGGTTATTATGAAGTAATGTATGTTCTGTATGACTTTATAATTGGTAAATAGCATGTCCTAATTGTAATAAATTACGCCCGTTATACAGGGAATTGCCTTTTCACGCCCCGGTGATACCAATTTATCTATACCTGGGGACAAAGTGTGAGAGTGATCTGGTCATAATTACCTGTATCTGTCTCCGTGTTTAACCACTAAACACAAAACAATGGCATGTTTAGTTAAAATATGTGCTTCAATCCCAGTGTTTGCACGGAATACTAATGGTCTGTCTGGAAAATATCATTGGTGAAGCGATAAACGTACATTGTTATTTTTGTCTATATTTAGTACCCTGAGCTGTTTCAGGTATAAAATTAGTCACCTGATTTAGCCGATAAAAGGGTTGTAGAGAACGTTACATAACGGTTTTGGAATATCTCTGACGTGGTATGTCGTTTGTGACTTAAATATCAATTAGAACTATAACAGTTAAAACTGTTTGATAACAGGTCGTGCCGATAACGAAAGCACACAATAAAAAAAACTAATCCATGTTTCAACATTAAAGAAGATATGTGATATTTGTAAATTATAAGAAACGATAAACAACAGCATGCTTTTTAACATTTCAAATTTGGCAGCCATCGTGCAAGACAAAGCTATTTTTGTGATCAATCTTTAATAAGATTTAGATTAGTGTTAATAACGAAACCAAGGTTTCAAGTTAATGAGTACAGTATTTTGGACTTTGCTTTGAAGACACCTAGGCAGTACCAAACAACTACAAGTGTGTGTCCCTTTGTTGTATACACAAAACTGGACCAGAAATCGACTGAGAACTGAGTACCTGTATATATATATTATGTTACACCTACATGCAGCTTACGTGTGCCCTGTAAGTCTGCCTTGCGTGAGTTCTCAACTCTAATGAATGACATATTATTCCATTTGTAATACTAGCTTTGTGTATGGGAAGACTTAGTCTCGCGGAAAAGTTGTAAAATGTATCGAGATTATTATCAAACGTTAAAATATGTGAATGCTGAGTTATAATTGTCATACTCAGTACTCCATCCCTGTAGTTTTAATAAAGATAAAACATTTTCCCGTGCTAAAACTTTTCTTTAGTTTCAATCCTAAGTTTTAATATAGCTGTCAATTTTAACACGCTTCCTACATACATATATATATATGTATTATCATATGAATTGGCTAACTTTCACTCCCTCCCTCCTCCTATCTGACCTTCACCGATCGGAATCTAGAGACACATTTTCAATGGCGGGTGTCTATTACCGTAGTGTGGTCCCTCCCCATCGCTCTACGTATCGGTTTGCCGAAATTACACGACGATAAATAAGACTTTAAAATCACTTACCTGAGAATATGGTATTCCCCTGTCGCCGATTTGAGTGTATCCGTACAACGTGAATCAGCCAAAGTGAATTTGAAATTTCCCGTAAATTGTTGCAATGCCTGTCAATACGTTTTTAAATATTGGTATACATTGTCCTTTTGTAACAAAAAAAAAATAATAAATAATTTCACGACGACGTCATACACATATTTCACTATGTTCACGAAATTGATATGGTACACCTACTTGGAAACCCTTCCTATATCTACACACTTATAAAGTATGAAAAAAATGCGGGTATTGTTTGAAACAATCCGGAATTATTAGACGGTGCCGTTTCAACAGTAGTGATGACAGCGCCCTCTGATGTCGATAGCAGCCAGACAGTGCCGAGTGTCATCGGAATATCGGATTTTATTAGGCCCGCGACCTTTGACCTCTTGGGTATGCTCACTGAGTTGAACACATACGATAAGATAAGAGTTCTGGGGTCATAATTAAAACCCTGATCTATTGAAAAGACTATATATCATATACTTAATGGCATTTAATTAGGTCCGTAATATATCGATAATAGTGATCAGGACTCTGATAAGCCTTTAAAGGTTTTGTTTGAAATTAAATTTGTTAATTCAAATTCGGTAATATAAATTAATTAGTTCATGTTTTTTATGAGGTATTGTTCATCATTATGACGTATTCAGTTTCGATCGTGCATCATTCCGACAAAATCTACTGTCTTATTTTGTTTTCAATTATAAGTTTTCATATAATTTCTCACAATTTAACAATCAATTTTATTTTTATTTTTTTTTATCGAAAAATTGTTTAAAAGATAAACGAAACAACATTTTTTCCCAGGCTCCTTCTTTTTTCCAAGCCTTACTTGCACTGTATCACATGGTTAGACAAAACTCAGTTTTCTAAAATCTTTATCCAATATGATGCCAATAACTTTAATATTGATGTATGTTTGGACATAGGTCGTATTTTGGTTTGGTAGGGGTATGATTTAATTAAGAGGTTGGTGGTAATGGGTCCGATTTAACGCTGTTTCAGTAACAACCCCGTGTGATACAATTAGTTTGTGTCAAACAAGTCGGTGTGTATTTATTAGGACGCGGGGAAATCGAAAGATTTCGATCTATATGTTTAGTTCTTACAAAAAGAACTCTTATATAAACTGTGTTTGTTTCTTTTAATAAATTGGAAATACAAACATTTCACCTAACACCTAGTTGATATTATTGAAACTAGTTTTAAATACAACATATCTTCACGTGGAGCTTTGATATATGAATCAGTGTAAGTTTCAAGGCGTATAACTTCTTAGTCAATTTCACAGTCAATTTCTCTCTCAACAAGAACATAGATTGTACACTGATGTATCAGTTGGCGATATTTGAAGAAAGGTCAATATTTGACCCACTTCACGCATGTCGAGACCGAGAACACTACTACAGCACAATGGATAGACCTTGTACATATCCTGGCAACGTTTGTTCCGAGACGAGATACCAACAGCTTTCCTATATGCTTTGTCACTCTGTATCGTCCATATTGATGTCAGACAGACAGGACAAATCTTCCATGCATGAACAATTTTTTTTAATAATTTTATGAAGATTAATTTCCAAAGCACTTTTCTCAACGATTGTTGATGACAAATATACTTGGATAAAATCACCATTTTATCTCAAATTGTTATCATTCATACTTTCTTATTTTCATTTATCTATTTGAAATTAATTAATTTTATTTCGTTTTATTTTTTTTACATTTTTTTATTTTCATTTTATGTGAAAATGTCAACGTTGATTTGTTGATGTAAACCAACTATTCCTATTGGTTCCATTTCACGAACGGACGTCGTATGTAAACTGGGAAAATGGTTATGTCCAAACGGTGAATGAGGTACTCCAGAATGATGACCAAGAACACTATTTTAAACAAGTATTTCTTTTAATCGAGATTGAATAGCAATTCTGACAAGTTCAAAAGATTGCGAGACAATCAAGAGTATTCGCACGTGATTACCCCCGGAATATGGTATTACGGAATTTCCAAACCCCGCACAATATTATGTTGGGACACTGATATTACAGCACTTTTTGTTTACCCAGCCAACTTTGTTGCAACGGATTGCATCATTTGCTGCATAAGTGGTTATGCTTGCAAGCAATCAAAACAAAACTAATGGGTATTTAAGATTCAAAGTCAATATATTTTCGTTATTAACAATCTGAGTGTAAAACTAACAATGCTTTGTCCACATCCGCGGGAGTCCTTCAGACAACTCATAGCTTCATACATCGTTGTCTGAATGTTGAATAAACAGTTTTTTAATCAATTGTCTGGTTTGTATTTTTTGTTAAATGAAACCATTTCTTTGATTTTGTGATTGAAGATTGTGGATGAAAGACTTTTTTTCCTGGCTGTGTTGTATACAGCTGATGGGAGTTAACTGAGTAAGAGAGCTTGGTCGTGGATTTTGGTTGACAAATAATAGCGATCTTCGGCTTTGATGAACATCTTCCCTTTTTCGAATACTGAAGATCTTATGTTACATCACTTGTCAAGTAAGTATGTAGTTTAATCTTGATTAGAATACTTGTCTATGTAAACGAATGGAATAATATTATCTAGGATTTCTGAAAGTTCAGAGCGGTAACAGTGACACACAAGTTTAAGGGGTAAGTTTGTGTTTATATGTCGCTGTAATGTCTTGGTATTTTTTTTTAAATCTGGGTGAATCTCATTTTTATAATTTTATGAATATAAGAATCTACAAAGTTTATTCCACGAAGCATCCGAACATGATATTACGTCATTATTTAATACGTTACGTCACAATACTGTATACTACAATAATCAGAATCTCCTGTTTTGTGTCTAATGTTTTAAGCGCAAGTTCATCGGTGAAAGGTCATACCCCTGTACACATTGATGTAAGGTCACACAACCTTGTACAACTTGGTGTAAGATCACATCTCTGTACACATTGGTGTAAGGTTACATCCCTGTACACATTGGTGTAAGTTTACCCGTCTGTACACATTGGTGTAATGT
Organism: Ylistrum balloti; assembly: GCF_031769215.1. Taxonomy (NCBI): domain Eukaryota; kingdom Metazoa; phylum Mollusca; class Bivalvia; order Pectinida; family Pectinidae; genus Ylistrum; species Ylistrum balloti. The sequence continues at coordinate 2,183,814 of NW_026782260.1, read as the reverse complement.
TATCCGTCTGTACACATTGGTGTAAGGTCACACCACTGTTCACATTTGTGCTAGGTCATACCCCTGTACACATTGGTGTAAGGTCAAACCCCTATACACATTGGTGTAAGGTAACTACTGTATACATTGGTGTAAGGTCACAGGTGTGTACACATTGGTGTAAGGTCATTTCTGTACACACTAGTGTAAAGTGACACCCATGTACACATTGGTGTAAAGTCACAGCCCTGTTCACATTGATATAAGGTCACATCTCTGTACATATTGGTGAAAGGTCAATACTATAAACATTGGTGTAAGGTCACACCCCTGTATACATTGGTGTAAGGTCACACCCCTGTATACATTGGTGTAAGGTCACTTCCCTGTACATACTGCTGTAAGGTCACATCCCTGTACACATTGGTGTAAGGTCACACCCCTATATACGTTGGTGTAAGGTCACACCCCTGTATACATTGGTGTAAGGTCACTTCCCTGTACATACTGCTGTAAGGTCACATCCCTGTACACATTGGTGTAAGGTCACTTCTGTACACACTAGTGTAAAGTGACACCCATGTATACATTGGTGTAAGGTCACTTCCCTGTACATATTGGTGTAAGGTGTACCTCAGTACACATTGGTGTAAGGTCACACCCCTGTATACATTGGTGTAAGGTCACATCCCTGTACATACTGCTGTAAGGTCACATCCCTGTACACATTGGTGTAAGGTCACACCCCTGTATACATTGGTGTAAGGTCACACCCCTGTATACATTGGTGTAAGGTCACATCCCTGTACACATTGGTGTAAGGTCACACCCCTGTATACATTGGTGTAAGGTCACACCCCTGTATACATTGGTGTAAGGTCACACCCCTGTACACATTGGTGTAAGGTCACTTCCCTGTACATACTGCTGTAAGGTCACATCCCTGTTCACATTGTTGTAAGAGCACACCTCTGTACACATTGGTGTAAGGTCACTCCCTGTATTTATTGGTGTAAGGTCACACTGCTGTACTCGTTGGTGTAATGTAACACCCATGTACACATTGGTGTAAGGTCACAACCCTGTACTCACTATTGTAAGGTCACTACTATACACATTTGTGAACGGTCACACCCCTGTACACATTGGTGTAAGGTCACACCGCTGTACACATTTGTGTAAGGTCACACCCCTGTACACATTGGTGTAAGGACACAACCCTGTACTCACTGTTGTAAGGTCACATCCCTGTTCACATTGTTGTAAGGTCACACCTCTGTACACATTGGTGTAAGGTCACATCCTGTATACATAGGTGTACAGTCACACCTCCGTACACATTGATGTAAGGTCACATCTCTGTACACATTGGGGTAAGGTCACACCCTGTGTACATTGGTGTAAGGTCACATTTCTGTATACGGTGGTGTAAGTTCACATCCCTGTACACATTGGTGTAAAGTCACATCTCTATACACATTGGTGTCAGGTCTACATCTGTACACATTGGTGTAAGGTCACACCTCTGTAAACACTGTGGTAAGGTCACAAACCTGTTAACATTGGTATTAGGTAACACTTCTGTACACATTGGTGTAAAGTCACATCTCCGTAAACATTAGGGTAAGGTCACACCCTGTGTACATTGGTGTAAGGTCACATTTCTGTATACGGTGGTGTAAGTTCACACCGCTGTACACATTTGTGTAAGGTCACACCCCTGTACACATTGGTGTAAGGACACATCACTGCACACATTGGTGTAAGGTCACACCCCTGTACACATTGGTGTAAAGTCACATCTCCGTACACATTGGTGTAAGGTCACTGCCTGTATTTATTGGTGTAAGGTCACACCGCTGTACTCGTTGGTGTAATGTAACACCCATGTACACATTGGTGTAAGGTCACAACCCTGTACTCACTATTGTAAGGTCACTACTATACACATTTGTGAACGGTCACACCCCTGTACACATTGGTGTAAGGTCACACCGCTGTACACACTTGTGTAAGGTTACACCCATGTACATATTGGTGTAAGGTCACAACCCTGTACTCACTGTTGTAAGGTCACTACTATACACATTGGTGTAAGGTCACACCTCTGTTCACATTGTTGTAAGGTCACACCTCTCTACACATTGGTGTAAGGTCACGTCCCTGTACACATTGGTGTAAGGTCACACCGCTGTACACATTTGTGTAAGGTCACACCCCTGTACACATTGGTGTAAGGACACAACCCTGTACTCACTGTTGTAAGGTCACATCCCTGTTCACATTGTTGTAAGGTCACACCTCTGTGCACATTGGTGTAAGGTCACATCCTGTATACATAGGTGTACAGTCACACCTCCGTACACATTGATGTAAGGTCACATCTCTGTACACATTGGGGTAAGGTCACACCCTGTGTACATTTGTGTAAGGTCACATTTCTGTATACGGTGGTGTAAGTTCACACCCCTGTACACATTGGTGTAAAGTCACACCTCTATACACATTGGTGTAAGGTGTACATCTGTACACATTGGTGTAAGGTCACACCTCTGTACACATTGGTGAAAGGTCACACCTCTGTATATATTGGTGTAAAATCACACCTCCGTACACATTGGTGTAAGCTCACATCCCTGTACACATTGGTGTAAGGTCACTTCCCTGTACTTACAGGTGTAAGGTCACACCCCTGTACACATTGATGTAAGTTCACAACCCTGTAAACACTGTGGTAAGGTCACAAACCTGTTAACATCGGTGTTAGGTCACACTTCTGTACACATTGGTGTAAGGTCACACCTCTCTACACATTGGTGTAAGGTCACGTCCCTGTACACGTTGGTGTAAGGACACAACCCTGTACTCACTGTTGTAAGGTCACATCCCTGTTCACATTGTTGTAAGGTCACACCTCTGTACACATTGGTGTAAGGCCACACCTCTACATCATGTTGTAAGGTCACATCCCTGTACACATTGGTGTAAGGTCACATCACTGCACACATTGGTGTAAGGTCACACCCCTGTACACATTGGTGTAAGGACACAACCCTGTACTCACTGTTGTAAGGTCGCATCCCTGTTCACATTGTTGTAAGGTCACACCTCTGTACACATTGGTGTAAGGTCACATCCTGTATACATAGGTGTACAGTCACACCTCCGTACACATTGATGTAAGGTCACATCTCTGTACACATTGGGGTAAGGTCACACCCTGTGTACATTGGTGTAAGGTCACATTTCTGTATACGGTGGTGTAAGTTCACATCCCTGTACACATTGGTGTAAAGTCACATCTCTATACACATTGGTGTCAGGTCTACATCTGTACACATTGGTGTAAGGTCACACCTCTGTACACATTGGTGAAAGGTCACACCTCTGTAAACACTGTGGTAAGGTCACAAACCTGTTAACATTGGTGTTAGGTCACACTTCTGTACACATTGGTGTAAAGTCACATCTCCGTACACATTGGGGTAAGGTCACACCCTGTGTACATTGGTGTAAGGTCACATTTCTGTATACGGTGGTGTAAGTTCACACCGCTGTACACATTTGTGTAAGGTCACACCCCTGTACACATTGGTGTAAAGTCACATCTCCGTACATATTGGTGTAAGGTCATGTCCCTGTACATATTGGTGTAAGGTTACACCTCTGTACACATTGATGTAAGGTCACATCCTGTATACATAGGTGTAAAGTCACATCTCCGTACACATTGATGTAAGGTCACATCTCTGTACACACTGGGGTAAGGTCACACCCTGTGTACATTGGTGTAAGGTCACATTTCTGTATACGGTGGTGTAAGTTCACACCCCTGTACACATTGGTGTAAAGTCACACCTCTGTACACATTGGTGTAAGGTTACACCTCTTTACACATTGGTATAAGGTCACAAACCTGTTAACATTGGTGTAAGTTCACACCCCTGTACACATTGGTGTAATGTCACATTCCTGTACACATTGGTGTAAGGTAATACCCCTCTACACATCGGTGTCAGGTCACGCCTTTGTACACATTGGTGTAAGGTCACACCTCTGTACATCATGGTGTAAGATCACACCCCTGTACACATTGGTGTAAGGTCACACATCTGTACACATTGGTATAATGTCACAACACTGTACACATTGGTATAAGGTCACAAATCTGTACACATTTGTGTAAGGTCTCATCTCTGTACACATTGGGGTAAGGTCAGACCCTGTATACATTGGTGTACGGTCACACCCCCGTACGCATTGGTGTAAGGTCACACCTCTGTACACATTGGTGTACGGTCACACCTCCGTACATCATGGTGTAAGGTCACACCCCTGTACACTGTATAGTCTGTACATATTGTTGTAATGTCACTCTGTATAGTCTGTACATATTGGTGTTATGTCACACTGTATAGTCTGTAGTTATTGTTGTAATGTCACACTATATAGTCTGTACATATTGGTGTAATGTCACTGTATATAGTCTGTACATATTGGTGTAATGTCACACTGTCTGTACATATTGGTGTACACACTGTATATAGTCTGTACATATTGGTGTTATGGCACACTGTATAGTCTGTACATATTCGTGTTATGTCACACTGTATAGTCTGTACATATTGATGTAATGTCACACTGTATAGTCTGTACATATTGGTGTAATGTCACACTGTATAGTCTTTAGTTATTGTTGTAATATCACTCTATATAGTCTGTACATATTTGTGTAATGTCACACTATATAGTCTGTAGATATTGGTGTAATGTCACACTGAATAGTCGGTGCATTTTGGTGTAATGTCACAATGTAAAATCGGTTCATATTGGTGTAATGTCACATTGTATAGTCTGTACATATTGGTGTAATGTCACACTATATAGTCTGTACATATTGACGTAATGTCACACTGTATAGTCTGTATACATTGGTGTAATGTCACACTGTATAGTCTGTACATATTGTTGTAATGTCATATTGTATAGTCTGTACATATTGGTGTAATGTCACACTGTATAGTCTTTAGTTATTGTTGTAATGTCACTCTATATAGTCTGTACATATTGGTGTAATGTCACTGTATATAGTCTGTACATATTGGTGTTATGGCACACTGTATAGTCTGTACATATTGATGTAATGTCACACTGTATAGTCTGTACATATTGGTGTAATGTCACACTGTATAGTCTTTAGTTATTGTTGTAATATCACTCTATATAGTCTGTACATATTGGTGTAATGTCACACTATATAGTCTGTAGATATTGGTGTAATGTCACACTGAATAGTCGGTGCATTTTGGTGTAATGTCACAATGTAAAATCGGTTCATATTGGTGTAATGTCACACTGTATAATCTGTACATATTGGTGTAATGTCAGACTGTATGGTCTGTATATATTGGTGTTATGTCACACTATATAGTCTGTATATATTGACGTAATGTCACACTGTATAGTCTGTATACATTGGTGTAATGTCACACTGTATAATCTGTACATATTGATGTAATGTCACACAGTATAGTTTGTACATATTGGTGTAATGTCACACTGTATAGTCTGTACATATTGGTGTAATATCACACTGTATAGTCTGTACATATTGACGTAATGCCACTCTGTAAAGTCTGTACATATTGGTGTAATGTCACTGTATATAGTCTGTACATATTGGTGTTATGGCACACTGTATAGTCTGTACATATTCGTGTTATGTCACACTGTATAGTCTGTACATATTGATGTAATGTCACACTGTATAGTCTGTACATATTGTTGTAATGTCACATTGTATAGTCTGTACATATCGGTGTAATGTCACACTGTATAGTCTTTAGTTATTGTTGTAATATCACTCTATATAGTCTGTACATATTGGTGTAATGTCACACTATATAGTCTGTAGATATTGGTGTAATGTCACAATGTAAAATCGGTTCATATTGGTGTAATGTCAGACTGTATGGTCTGTATATATTGGTGTTATGTCACACTATATAGTCTGTACATATTGACGTAATGTCACACTGTATAGTCTGTATACATTGGTGTAATGTCACACTGTGTAGTCTGTACATATTGGTGTAATGTCACACTGTATAGTCTGTATATATTGGTGTAATGTCACACTGTATAGTCTGTACATATTGTTGTAATGTCACATTGTATAGTCTGTACATATTGGTGTAATGTCACACTATATAGTCTGTACATATTGACGTAATGTCACACTGTATAATCTGTACATATTGGTGTAATGTCACACTGTATAGTCTGTATATATTGGTGTTATGTCACACTGTATAGTTTGTACATATTGGTGTAATGTCACACTGTATAGTCTGTACGTATTGGTGTAATATCACACTGTATAGTCTATACATATTGACGTAATGCCACTCTGTAAAGTCTGTACATATTGGTGTAATGTCACTGTATATAGTCTGTACATATTGGTGTAATGTCACTGTATATAGTCTGTACATATTGGTGTAATGTCACTGTATATAGTCTGTACATATTGGTGTAATGTCACTGTATATAGTCTGTATATATTGACGTAATGTCACGCTGTATAGTACAATAGTCTGTACATATTGTTGTAATGTCACATTGTATAGCCTGTGCATATTGGTGTAATGTCACACTGTATAGTCTTTAGTTATTGGTGTTATGTCACTCTATATAGTCTGTACATATTGGTGTAATGTCACACTGTATAGTCTGTATATATTGACGTAATATCACGCTGTATAGTCTGTATATATTGACGTAATGTCACGCTGTATAGTACAATAGTCTGTACATATTGTTGTAATGTCACATTGTATAGCCTGTACATATTGGTGTAATGTCACACTGTATAGTCTTTAGTTATTGGTGTAATGTCACTATATATAGTCTGTACATATTGGTGTAATGTCACACTGTATAGTCTGTATATATTGACGTAATGTCACACTGTATAGTCTATACATATTGACGTAATGTCACGCTGTATAGTCTGTACATATTGGTGTAATGTCACACTGTATAGTCTGTATATATTGACGTAATGTCACACTGTATAGTCTATACATATTGTTGTAATGTCACGCTGTATAGTCTGTACATATTGGTGTAATGTCACACTGTATAGTTTGTACATATTGGTGTAATGTCACACTATATAGTCTATACATATTGACGTAATGTCACGCTGTATAGTCTGTACATATTGACGTAATGTCACGCTGTATAGTCTATGTAGATTGATGCTGGTGTTATCGACCATTAGTGCCTTGTGTTGTGTCCCCTATATATGTACAGCCTATGATGTGGTACCCTAAAAAGTGTGTCTATTTGTGCTCTGATTGTATAACGAGATCATGTCCAGTAATGTCCCTAGTCTAGACCAACAGTCTAGACAATATTTTTGTGATCTTACCTACATGCTCGGCGTAAGATTTGAGGTGACCTATGAGTTTGAACCTACATTTTATTGCTGTGTACACCGATAGTTCGGACACATAGTGTTTGTTATGGTAACCAGAAGTCTGGTCCAAACTGCTTTTGTTTTTGAGGGCTTTGAATCTCCAAATCTAAACTTAAAAAGTATGGTTTTGGTACCCATAAGTTTCGACTCAAATTATAATTTGTGATACTCGATAACCTCGACCCAAAATGTGTTTTGTGATACCTATTAGTCTACCAAAATTATATTTACAATAACCAATGGTCTCGACTCAAGAGGGTTTGTTGGATCAAATAATCTCGACCCAAAATGTATTGTTTTATCTAATTATCTCAGCTAAAAGTGTTTTTGTTGTATCTAATAGTATCGAACGAAAGTGTATTTGTGATAATCAATGCATTTTCCCGAAAGCGTGTTTTGTGGTAATTAATATTGTCGACCCAAAGTGTGTTTTGTGGTACCTAACAGTATCGTTACAAAGTCTGTTTTGTGGTAGTCGATAACTCTGACCGATAATGTATGTTCTGGTGTTCAATAGTTTCGACCGGAAGGGTGTTTGTGTTACACAATAAACTCAACCCAAAGTGCGTCTTTGGCAACCATGGTTTGTTTTGTAGAACATAATAGTCTAAACTCAAAGTGTGTGTTGGCTATTAAAGCATCTCGACCCAAAGTGTTTCGTGGTACCCAATATTTCTGACCAGTAGTGTGTTTTGTTATGCACAATAGTCTCGACCCATTGTTGGTACACAATAACCTTGACCCAAAGTGTTTGGTGGTACGAAGTTTTGTTGCACCCAAAAATTGGTGTGTTGTACTCTTGTGTTTATGGTACTCAATAATTTGAACATACAGTGCGTTTCATGGTACCAATACTATCGACCAAAACTGTGTTTTGAGGTACCCAAGATTTTTCATCAAAGTCATTAGGTGGTACCCAGTGGTCTCAATCGGAATGTTTTGTGGTATCCAATAGTCTCGATCCCATATATGTTTTTGTTTGTACTTGATAATCTTGATCAAAAGTCTTTTTTGGTATACCATAATCTTCGCTCAAAGTGTTTTGTGGTTCCAAATGATCGTGGTACCCAAATGGTCTCGGTTTTAAATGGGTTTTTCAATACACAATAATATTCACTTAAAGTGTTTTGTGGTACCAAATAATAGTGGTACCCAAATGGTCTCGGCTCAAAATGGGTTTTTCAATACCCAATGATATTCACTTAAAGTGTTTTGTGGTTCCAAATAATCGTGGTACCGAAATGATGTCGACTCAAAATGTGTTTTTTGGTACCCAGTAATCTTCACCCAAAGTGTTTTGTGGTACCAAAATATCGACCAATTGTGTGTTATGGTACCCAATAACACCCAGCTATCTCGACTCAAAATATGTTTTGTAATACACCATAATCACCCGCTAATAGCGACAAAAATGTGTTTGGTGGCATCAAATAATCTCGTTCTAAAGCGTGTTTTCGACATCCAATGATCTCGACCGGAAATCTCTTACGGTACCCTGTAATTCCAACTCAAAGGGTGGTTTTCATACCAAAAATATCACTCATAAGTGTTTTGAGGTAGATTCGACCCAAATTATGTTTTGTGGTACTCAATAGTTTCGCTTCAAAGCGTATTTTTGGTACTCTCCACTTTACATTACTGTAAGTGTAGTCTCATTCCAAATTGTGATTTCTGATATCAAATAACTGTGACACCTTTTTGTGGTGTCAGCTAATCTCGACCCAAACGTGCTTTATAGTTCATAGAGGTTTCACACAAATGGTATCTGTGGTGCAAAGTAGTCTTGACAAGTAGAGTATTTACTTGTACTAAATAATCTCGAACCAAAGTGCGTTTATAGTACCCAATAGTCTCGACCCAAAGTTCGTTATGTGGTTCCCAATAGTCCTGAACGAAACGGCGTTTTATGATACCAAGCATTCTTGGCCCACGCTGTGTTTTGTGTTACCCAATAGTTTTGATCCAAAGGTGTGTTTTTGCACCTAGTTATGTCGATCTAAAGTGTTTTGTGGTTACCAACTGTCTCGGCTCAAAGTGTGTTTTTGGAATCCAATAATCTTGACCTAAATCATGGTTTTGGTAGCCCCATTAGTTTCAGCCCAAACGGTTTCATGATTCTAACGAATATCGAAAGTGTGTTTCCGATACCAATTTACGTCGACCTCTTTCTGTTTTTAATTTTTGCTTTTTTGTTTTTGAATTTTTGTTTTTGTTTCGTTTTTTGTTTTGTGTTTTTTGGCGTTTTTGGGATTTTTGTGATATCATGATTTGGACATCAAACGTGCTTTTTTAGTTCCTAATATTTTCCATTCTTAGTGTGTTTGGGGTGCGGAATAATCTTAACCAATTAAGTCTTTATTTGTAACAAATAATCTCGGCCCAAAGTGTGCTCTTTTTTGTTCCCAATGGTCTCTACCGAAAGTGTGTTTTTTATTCCCAAAAAGGCTCCACAGAAAAAGTGTTTTGTAGTACCCAATAGGCTCGACCGAAAGTATCTTTTTGTTTTTTTGGTTCCAAATATTTTCTGCTGAAAATGTGTTTTGTGATATCCAATGGTCTCGACCCAAAGTGTGATTTTTGTAACTGTGTGTTCAGTTTCATGAACTTTTTAGATAATTAAATCAGCTTGTTTTTTTCTCCCTTTATTACCCAATCAGAGCGACATTAAACACTAAGCACTTTGATCCCGTCCCTTTCTCAATCTATAGATGTTTTATTGTTGATACAATGATATAAACGACCCAAACAAGACAAACATTCAACAACACATGTTTTTGTCCACCGTCTATCAGCGGCGACAGACCAAAACTTACCGTAAAAGCTAGATACATAAAGCTATGTAGATCTAACGGTGATAGGATATGACTGGGAGATATGAATTAATTCCGACAGGAGTGTGACATTCCTGTACAGCTGAATAATCGTGTTATAAACAATATGTGCGACATTCACCGTAATAGTATTATTTACTGGATCATCAAACAATAATTTTACAGCATATCTAACGTGTTGTTATTTAACTTCGCGGAGGTTTCTTAAATTTCATGATGGTGAAACTCAAATTTGAGATAAGGATGTATTTTTTGTACTTTCGGTATATATTCAATCTAGATGCGAATGTTTCACCTACAGCCACACTTCAAATACCTTTAGGAAATAAAGACGTGAATAATTTATCAACATAAATATATGATATTGCACCGTCAGTGTGTTTGATATTGAGACATATACCGTTAGTATACCAATCGGTTTGACATTTAGATCTGGGTGCTACTTTGTAGGAAAACGAATCAATGGTTTCCGAGATTATCATACCTGTGTAACTATGTGGTTCGACGGTTTCCGTGATCCCTTGGTTTGTTGTCCCTTGTACTCATAATTTGTCAGTCCCTGTGGTTCCCTTTGCTACTATGACTTGTCGGTCCCTGTGGTTCCCTTTGTCACTATGACTTGTCGGTCCCTGTGGTTACCTTTGTCACTATCACTTGTCGGTCCCTGTGGTTCCCTTTGTCACTATGACTTGTCGGTTCCTTTGGTTCCATTTGTCACTCTGACTTGTCGGTCCAGTGGTTCCCTTTGTCACTCTGACTTGTCGGTCCTTGTGGTTCCCTGTGTCATTTTGACTCGTCGGTCCTTGTGGTTCCCTTTGTCACGATGACTTGTCGGTCCCTGTGGTTCCCTTTGTCACTATCACTTGTCGGTCCCTGTGGTTCCCTTTGTCACTTTGACTTGTCGGTCCCTGTGGTTCCCTTTGTCACGATGACTTGTCGGTCCCTGTGGTTCCCTTTGTAACTCTGACTTGTCGGTCCCTGTGGTTCCCTTTGTCACGATGACTTGTCGGTCCCTGTGGTTCCCTTTGTCATTTTGACTTGTCGGTCCCAGTTGTCTAATTAGGTTTATCAGTCGCTATGGTCGCCTTGGTTCGTCGGTTGCTTTGGTTTGTCAGACCCCATGGTTTCCTTTGGTCACCATGATTTGCCGGTCTCTTTCATTTTTGATCCTCATGATTTTTCTATCCTTTTAACCCTGTGTTTCGTCGGTCCCTTTGATTTGTTGGTCCTAGAGGTTTCTGTAGTTACCTTAGTTCGTCGGTCCCTGTGATGTGTTGGCTCCCGTGGTTCCCTTGGTCAGCATGAGTTGTCAGTCCCTGTGGCTTCTGATCACTATTAATTGTATGTCCCCGTGGTCCCCGTGGTTTTCGTTGTCACCTTAGTGCATTGGTCCCTGATGTTTTTCCGTCCCCGTTGTTCCATTTGTCACCATGGTTTTGTCGGGTCTTGTAGCTATGAAAAAAATCATTGCAATTAAAATTTTTAACTATTTAGCATTGGAAGGGAGATAACTCGCACAATAAGTATGAAAAGATGCTTTCGCCTTTTACTTACATTCATTCATTGAAAAAGAAGTAGTATGAGCACAAAACAAAACATCATTATTCTCCAAACAGGCAGAGAACAATTGCGATACAATAAATAGCAAATACTGTTACGGATCACAAACCATGTTTTATCAAAGATAATTTACATTTCGATATCTTGATACGGTGTTCCAGTTTGTGGCTGTTCCATCCATCATACCTATTCCACGTGCTTCTCACGTGTTCACAATGCGATATACAGCATAATATAACTTCATATTAAATATATAAGTACAAGAAGAATATTTCAAACCGTTATCGAGTGACACATGTAAGTATAATTACCGAGGTTTGGGTTTTGTTCGTTTACACAATGTTTCTACCAGGGTTTGAAAAACGTTATTTTTATAATTAATTTTTCCTCTTTTTTTTCGTTCTTAAAAATAAAACTACTTTGGATTATGATGGTAAAAACAATTTAAATTCGCTCTTTTGTCGCCATACCGCTATACATATCATCCAACTTACGTTTAACTGCAATTTCGAATTCTTATTCCCGGCGCTAAGAATAGCATGCTTGGCAGTCATGTTTTTAAGTCAAATTATCACTTAACTTCGTTTAAACCTGATCTCCGCCATTAAAATTATTTAAATGAAACCACTGCGAACTCTTAACTCTGTAGTTTATTATTCAAATATTGATAACTTTCAAAAGGACATAAATAAGTATAAAAAGGACAAACGCTGGTGTTCATATGATAGCGAAAAATGTATTTTAAACAAGTTCAATATTTGGACTAGATTGATGATTTTTAAAGAACACGTTGTAAATATTCTATTAATTACGCTGATGGTATTTATGAGAATTGCTATAAGACAGAACAATCTCGAGTCGGTGGTCGGCTGTGTTTTTCTCTGTCGTCCTTCGAGTTTCGGGAGATAGATCTTGAGTTTGTGTGCATTTCTTCACATTGCAAAATACAGGTAGTTTTTCCTGTTTTACCAACAGGAATTTTGGGTTTTGAATATTCTTTCTAACAGCCATTTTGTAAATGTATGTTTTTTATTGTGATAAACATTTGGGGTTTTTTTCGTCGATGAAGTTTTGCGCCGTGTCACTTAAGGAAATAAATTACATTTATACTAAGTAATTTGTTTCTAATATGTCAAATACGAAATAGTTGCACGTGCGGAATAATTAGTACAGTGAACCAGTGGAATAACTACCATTATACAAATGTACCAACACATACCCGGGTCAAGTAACACGATGTCCCCTATTATGTCTAGTGTAGATTACATACCTACCTAACAGTAGGACTATATCAAAGGAAGTCATTTGCTCGGAATTATATGCACATAGGATAAAACATTCAAATCTTACCTGAATCAAATAGGTTAAATCATTGATAAGGTAGCTTACAGGTGTCACGACTAAGAACGCGGGCCGTTTTATCACAATATATAAATCCCAAGAATTTGAAAGTTAAACACATGGATTGCTCAGTCATATGCCAAAGGTCATAGTCGGAGATTGTCACATACTGACGTATACCAAAGTTTATAACAGGCGTCTATTTCACCAGATTTTTTTAAAAATAATTAGAAAACAAAACAAAAAACAAAACGAATAAAACAAATTAAAAAAGAAGAAAAAAAACCAACCCAACTAACAAAACAAGAAAAATGCAACAAAAAAAAAACAAAAACAAAACAAAACAAAACAAAAAATCAAACAAACAAACAAAAATTAAACAAAAAACTTTGAATTGACGAAACAATCCGACATGTTTAAAATTTCACTTGGGTTTCACTACCGGTAACTTCTTTTTGTGGAATATAGGGTTTATAAACAATGTAACATTTTTATCAAAGAAGTTTGATATTATAAGAAAATATACAACTCCCCCCTCCCCCCCACCCCACCCCAATTTATCTAGAGTATGATGCATACAAAGTTTAAAACTGATCTGTCTTGTATAAAATCATTACGTCGGTTAATGTTGCTGATGAATTCCGTATTTACATCACAGTAAAATGAAAACTGGTCCAGATTTTAAAAAGAGAGAATGACATCGAGACAGACAACTTAGAAGACATCAACTATACCGTCCGTTACCAGTGTATGTAATACTAGCACGTGCTACAGACGAATCTTTATGGCATTACAGACCACTGATTCTGTCGATGTGACTCTCATCACTGTCTGTTCTGTGATCAGTTCGTTTATGTGTTTGTTTGTTAAGTGTGAAACAAATGATAAGATGAAGCCTCCACCCAAGCTCCTCTGTGTCATCTCGGCGCTTGTCTATTGGAAATTGACATTAAATTCCAAACTAGATCAGTTAAACGTTTACACGGAATAGAAATATAGCCAGATGTTTATTTTTCTCCAAGTGTCCACACCACAATGACTGGCATTTTGAGCCTCAATTATTAACGCAGTGCTATACTCAGTTATCAATGTGTTGTCAGTTCGTGGTCCAGGTGTGAGATAGGATAGAATCTATACAACCGGGGCGGAGACACTGTTCGGCAGGTATGTACAAATAATTCTGATTTCATTCTAATTTTTTTTCATTTCTTTCAAAAAACGATAATTTAAAATCTCAACTTCACTACCTTTTATGGTGTTATTCTAAAATGTTTCTACTTTTCATTAAGCACAGCTCAGCACACATTGTATACTCCGTAAATCTCTTCTCTTTTATTCTAAATGAAATGTAGGCCTACATAGCATTTATAGACAGATGGCTATTCCATATGCTTTCGGGCAAGTTGCATGCTTTGTTTAATAGAAAACATATTTTATTTCCGATTCTATAGTAAATATATTTGTAAGGTGACATTTACGACAACAGGTCTCATTACATAAAGATTCCTGAAGCGTAAATAACTTAGTAATGTTTCAAAACGATATTCCGGCAGGGGAGCTTCAGACTTTCGACGAACCTAGGTACTGTTTCACACTTGAATAATTAAATAACAGTAAAATTAATTCACAATTAACCGATGATCCTCCGTCGCTTAATTCAAAAATGTTTTAAAATTAATCCGAAGATCGCGATGCTAAGTAACCCGGATGTAAACATCGTGATGTAGCAGCTTGTAATTATACATAATTATAGGTTAAATTCTCTATTTAGCTATTACATTGTTTTATAAATATAAAGCTGATGTAATATATTGATTTCATGACACCTAATCAAAAATTTGATATAAAAAATAATTACATCGTCTACAGTGTCTAAAAAGTCACTGAAATATTGTACAATTATTGACCTATTTTCGGGTGAATACGAGAATTTATTAACCCAAGAAAGCGATATCTCTCGAGACAGGATAGGTCAATAAATGTTTGATAATTTGACGACAACCCTGGCTCGATGAAAAAATACAACAGAAGTTACTTTATTGTTACATAGTCTATTCACATAAAACATGCCCGGCGGAGTTTCTGACTTCATGCGCGTGAAATCTGCTTGTTTCGTGTAACATAGCTAAATATTTCGATCTATGGCAGGTGTTTTGACCAATCAGCAGGAAAAGTAAATGTTAGTCATCAAACAAAACATTAACCCTTTTGTCAAAATTCCTGTCCGTATACATATTCCTAATTACACCTGTTTCACATATTTTCATAATTAAATTAAGTCACAAAAATTCGGGGTTGATTGAAGTTCAGGGACCTCTTTTATTTGGAATCTGAAGGTCTACCTCAACCGAAAATAACAAAAGAGTTGTAACATTTTAACGTCTATATTAGTGAACTTTGATTGGCCAGGACGTCGATAAATAACGGAAAGTAATATGTTACATACGATAGGTGGTTGCTAGGTATTAATGAAATGTGATTATATCCGACCTTACCATAGATTGGAATGGGATTTTAGAAATAACTTCGCCGGTTTAGTGAGTAAATTGTCTCAATGTCAACATTCAATATTGTTGCAGCGTCCGAGGAATCACCTTAATCTTGTTTATGGACCCATAAACTAAACTTGTAATCCCAAACAAACTGAAAATGTTTAGACAAACTATCGTCATATCAACTATTCGGCAAGCCAGAGATATTTTGAAATTTCTTTGTAAAAACAACGTCACGAAGTCTAGTTCGTTGATTAAATACTTATTGTATTGAGTAAGAATATATTAAGTACATACAGATAAGCAAAAAAAGTTCGAAACAGCGAGAACATCGATTCATAAAAGTTCGAGTCATAAATGTGAAATTAGTAGTATTGTATAGGGGAAAAAATCGGGACTTGGCAAAAAATTCGAAACATCGAGAAATTCGAATCATCGAAGTTCAACTCATCGAATTTTTACTGTATGTACCAAACGAATATCACGCAGGAGCGATGATTAGACACCGATATGGAACACTTATCGAATTTTTGACGACGAAGAAGAAACATCGGATCTGGGAGCCAAATTATACCCATCCGAGCGTTCTTAAGATAGTTCCATAAACTGACCATGGGGTTACACATCGCCATATAAATACTTTATCACGGCACTTTAATGTGTATCCTCACACTGTACATGAAGTTAGAACATGATATTTGATAATGCAATATCTACCTCACGTACAAATAAGTTTTAATCAATATCTCCGTGTTACTTATAGCCATAAATGTTTCACAACGTTCTGACATTTTTTCGCACTTCATTCACATGATATCGACGGTGTGTCCTTATACGAAGTCCCTTTGTGACGTATTTCATGTGACATTTTGTCGATAGGAGTATCTTCACAGCCATGTGTGACAGTGAGATTGGCCAGTCTGGAATGTGGAAGAGGTATACACTGTCCTGATGAGACCGATGACCAAATATTTGTACAGGATTACACGTGGGTCCGTTTTATCTGCCTTACAGAACGGGATTATATGTAACACTTTTCTGTGACACGTCCAGGTAAATGTTGAGTCATTAATGCTTTAAACTTATGGAAATATTCATATTTCTCACATCTCGCACTCAACGAACTGATAACAAGACAAAAGTAATACGGTTAATTTGTATGTAAGTTTACATAACTATGGAAGCCTTTACGTGTATAACGATATGAAAATTCAATATGACGCGTATGCTTTTCCATACGAAACTGGGTACACATTTTCAACACAGTTTATCTATCTTATAATTATTACAAATTATTCGAATAAACAGAATAGCATTTCTTATAACACAACCAGTAGAAGATTCGAGTGTGACATTAAGGTAAAGAGTACTAGCACTGACATATGTAGTAGTGTCCGAGATTGTAAGGAATCGACCAACTTTTTCGGCTGTACTCTTAATCCCATGTACACCAAGATATAAAATAGTGTCCGAGATTGTAAGGAATCCATCAACTTTTTCGCCTGTACTCTTAATCCTATGTACACTAGGATATAAAATAGTGTCCGAGATTGTAAGGAGTCCACCAACTCTTTCGGCTGTACTATAATCCTATGTACACAAAGACCGAAAATAGAGCGACAAGATGTACGTAGAATTATAATACAGTATCAATTTAATGTTAACTAGTAAAGATGATTTTACTGTTATGATGGTATTTTAAGGCACAATTTTGTGTTGCAAAAAAAATCGACACGTGACTCAATGAACCAATGGTATTGCTTTTTAGTGGAAATTTATTTTTACTTGACACTTTGAGACAAAAACCAATATATTTTAATAAGAATTTGAAGATGATCAGGATATTGTACATCCGGTCTATTCTATTACGACCAATCAGTGATACTAGAAAGTCTGGGAATTCGGCGGGAACATCAGGACAACCATACTTAAATGGTTAACGTAGAAATGGAGAGATATGTTTATGACATAACTCATTCAAGTTTATAATTTTTCTAATATGTTATGGTAATTAAAATGTACATTTGTATATAGATTTTATGTTCTGAAGGTATTTGAATGGCTTTGCGAGGTATATGTCATAATTTGTGAAATTTCCAAAGACAGTTAACCGACATATTTAAAAGCTGACTGTTTCCTGTATGAATTCTCCTCTCGTGTCGTCCGTCTGTCCTGTAGTATCCTCATCGTGTAATGGATAATTTCAAAGTTTTAGCGTCGTTAAATTTGTCTGCCAGATTTTCTCTGTTGTAAGTAATGAAATGCTGCCTGTTACTACATTCCACTCACGTACGCTCCGTAATCAGCTTCACCAAAATGCTTGACATCCTGGTTTTTTTTAAAATTTGAATTGCGTTGTTCTGATTTTGTCTGGGACCACACACTAACAGCTTACCATTTAACAACCATGTGCACTGTATTGCAAAATAAAATCATTTGCGTTATTGCGTATATATATATAAATCTTAGACACAGAATTGATAATGTTGGAGGGAACTATTTGTTTTGAGGAGACGAGTTTATTTCTATTTCGAATTACAGAGAATATTTTTTGTTATACTTTTCCCCGAGAACTATTTGTCATTCGGTGCATGCCTGGTAATTTTCTAAAGTAACATGCGATCGAAGTCTAATAATTTGATATCAGACATTTTGACAAACAATGTTCTCGAAGTTTCCATTGGACCATTTGGCAAAGAAAAAGACCTGAGGAGCGTTAATGTTGAAACTTGTGATCAAACCTCTTGTCACTGTTTTCATGGTCAAAATATCGTAGTAATTTCCTGTGAAAATACTCAGGTTGTAATATTCGGTCAAGATCTGTTCCTGCTATTTGAAAGCATTCCCTTTTCACGTTTATAAGAGGACAGTGTTGCGACTTCCTTACAGCCAGTCGATGATTCTACTATAGACACAGTGAGACTGAGAGATTAAAACCACAAAGACTCAGACTGGAGTCTCTAGAATTGATAGGGACTCTGTAAAGATTCTACAATATATAGACAGACTGTAAAGATTCTACAATATTAATAGAGAGACTGTAAAGATTCTACAATATATATAGAGATACTGTAAGGATTCTACAATATATAGAGAGAGTCTGTAAAGATTCTATAATATATATAGAGAGACTGTAAAGATTCTACAATATATAGAGAGAGACTGTAAAGATTCTACAATATCTATAGAGAGACTGTAAAGATTCTACAATATATATAGAGAGACTGTAAAGATTCTACAATATATATAGAGAGACTGTAAAGATTCTACAATATATATAGAGAGACTGTAAAGATTCTACAATATTTATAGAGAGACTGTAAAGATTATACAATATATATAGAGAGACTGTAAAGATTCTACAATATATATAGAGAGACTGTAAAGATTCTACAATATATATAGAGAGACTGTAAAGATTCTACAATATATATAGAGAGAGACTGTAAAGATTCTACAATATATATAGAGAGACTGTAAAGATTCTACAATATATAGAGAGAGTCTGTAAAGATTCTACAATATATATAGAGAGACTGTAAAGATTATAAAATATATAGAGAGAGACTGTAAAGATTCTACAATATATAGAGAGAGAGACTGTAAAGATTATACAATGTATAGAGAGACTGTAATATATAGAGAGAGATTCTACAATATATATAGAGAGACTGTAAAGATTCTACAATATATAGAGAGAGACTGTAAAGATTCTACAATATATATAGGGAGGCTGTAAAGATTCTATAATATATAGAGAGAGACTGTAAAGATTCTACAATATATATAGAGAGCCTGTAAAGATTCTACAATATTTATAGAGAGACTGTAAAGATTATACAATATTTATAGAGAGACTGTAAAGATTATACAATATACAGAGAGAGACTGTAAAGAATTTACAATATATATAGAGACAGAGACTGCAAAGATTCTCGATATATATAGAGAGACTATAAAGAATCTACAATATATATAGGGAGAGACTGTTAAGATTCTATAAAAACGATAGGAAGAGTGTAAAGATTCTACAATATATATAGGGAGACTGTAAAGATTCTACAATATATATAGAGAGACTGTAAAGATTCTACAATATATAGAGAGAATATAAAGTTTCTGTAATAGATAGGGAGACTGCAAAGACTTTTACAATAGATATAAAATAGCTCTGAAAGTTTTACAAGAGCCATAGGCAAACATTAAAGTTTCTGCAAAAGGAAGAGACAGTTCTGTTACTACTATAGATATAGGCAGACATCGAGGTTTCTACTCTAGATATAGGATGACTGCAGGCCTTTCTACCATCAACAATCTACTATAGATATAGGCAGACATCAAGGTTTCTTCTCTAGATATAGGATGACTGCAGGCCTTTCTACCATCAACAATCTACTATAGATATAGGCAGACATCAAGGTTTCTACTCTAGATATAGGATGACTGCAGGCCTTTCTACCATCAACAATCTACTATAGATATAGGCAGACATCAAGGTTTCTACTCTAGATATAGGACTGCAGACCTTTCTACCATCAACAATCTACTATAAATTTAGACAGACATCAAGGTTTCTACTCTAGATATAGGATGACTGCAGGCCTTTCTACCATCAACAATCTACTATAGATATAGGCAGACATCAAGGTTTCTACTCTAGATATAGGACTGCAGACCTTTCTACCATCAACAATCTACTATAAATTTAGACAGACATCAAGGTTTCTACTCTAGATATAGGACTGCAGACCTTTCTACCATCAACAATCTACTATAAATTTAGACAGACATCAAGGTTTCTACTCTAGATATAGGATGACTGCAGGCCTTTCTACCATCAACAATCTACTATAGATATAGGCAGACATCAAGGTTTCTACTCTAGATATAGGACTGCAGACCTTTCTACCATCAACAATCTACTATAAATTTAGACAGACATCAAGGTTTCTACTCTAGATATAGGACTGCAGACCTTTCTACCATCAACAATCTACTATAAATTTAGACAGACATCAAGGTTTCTACTCTAGATATAGGATGACTACAGGCCTTTCTTCCTGCAACAATCTACTATAGATATAGGCAGACATCAAGTTTATACTCTAGATATAGGATGACTGCAGGCCTTTCTACCATCAACAATCTACTATAAATTTAGACAGACATCAAGGTTTCTACTCTAGATATAGGATGACTGCAGGCCTTTCTACCATCAACAATCTACTATAAATTTAGACAGACATCAAGGTTTCTACTCTAGATATAGGATGACTGCAGGCCTTTCTACCATCAACAATCTACTATAGATATAGGCAGACATCAAGGTTTCTACTCTAGATATAGGACTGCAGACCTTTCTACCATCAACAATCTACTATAAATTTAGACAGACATCAAGGTTTCTACTCTAGATATAGGACTGCAGACCTTTCTACCATCAACAATCTACTATAAATTTAGACAGACATCAAGGTTTCTACTCTAGATATAGGATGACTGCAGGCCTTTCTACCATCAACAATCTACTATAGATATAGGCAGACATCAAGGTTTCTACTCTAGATATAGGATGACTGCAGGCCTTTCTACCATCAACAATCTACTATAGATATAGGCAGACATCAAGGTTTCTACTCTAGATATAGGACTGCAGACCTTTCTACCATCAACAATCTACTATAAATTTAGACAGACATCAAGGTTTCTACTCTAGATATAGGACTGCAGACCTTTCTACCATCAACAATCTACTATAAATTTAGACAGACATCAAGGTTTCTACTCTAGATATAGGATGACTGCAGGCCTTTCTTCCTGCAACAATCTACTATAGATATAGGCAGACATCGAAGTTTCTACTCTAGATATAGGATGACTGCAGGCCTTTCTACCATCAACAATCTACTATAAATTTAGACAGACATCAAGGTTTCTACTCTAGATATAGGATGACTGCAGGCCTTTCTACCATCAACAATCTACTATAAATTTAGACAGACATCAAGGTTTCTACTCTAGATATAGGATGACTGCAGGCCTTTCTACCATCAACAATCTACTATAGATATAGGCAGACATCAAGGTTTCTACTCTAGATATAGGACTGCAGACCTTTCTACCATCAACAATCTACTATAAATTTAGACAGACATCAAGGTTTCTACTCTAGATATAGGACTGCAGACCTTTCTACCATCAACAATCTACTATAAATTTAGACAGACATCAAGGTTTCTACTCTAGATATAGGATGACTGCAGGCCTTTCTACCATCAACAATCTACTATAAATTTAGACAGACATCAAGGTTTCTACTCTAGATATAGGATGACTGCAGGCCTTTCTACCATCAACAATCTACTATAGATATAGGCAGACATCAAGGTTTCTACTCTAGATATAGGACTGCAGACCTTTCTACCATCAACAATCTACTATAAATTTAGACAGACATCAAGGTTTCTACTCTAGATATAGGACTGCAGACCTTTCTACCATCAACAATCTACTATAAATTTAGACAGACATCAAGGTTTCTACTCTAGATATAGGACTGCAGACCTTTCTACCATCAACAATCTACTAAAGACATAGGTAGACTGCAAAGTCTCTGACAGGGACAATGTTTTAAAAAATGTCTGACTTAGATATTATGTCGCTACGAACTTTCTGTCATAGATTCATAGATGCAAAAGTTTGAAAGTTTCAATGGTAGACACAGACGGTGGCAACGTATCGCAGTTGGCACAAAATGCGCCGAAGTTTCTGCCATAGACATGGGGATATTGCGAAATTGCTACCAGAGACGTGTATATAAGTGTTTATTTTGTTTTTACGGTGTTAACGTCCTCACAACAGCCAATGTCTTTAGGGGTATATATATCAATAGGACACTAAGGATGGAAAGCAAAACAGAAACGGAAATAGCGCAATGCGTAAGATAGTAAAGAAAGGAATATCAAGATTCCAAGTGGCAGCAGATCTATTAGACGTATCCTGAATAATGATAAGCTAGGAACATTTTATCAAAAGGATAATAAACCTTATCATCTGGAAGTTATATTTCTATTCCAAAAGTCAAATTAAATTCAGTGTTTCATCATTTTTGACCCCGTTTAATGATTAATCATTTCATAAATATTTCGTAATTGATTTATATATTTATAAGTAAGTACATTCGGAAACCCTTTCATCTTATACAGGTTGTACCTATTAACAAATATCATTGAAATTCTATCCTCGTCCCCGCCTGTACTTTACAAGTCCAAAATAAATATTACTAAGTCAGTTTACCGAATAGTCTTGTTCACAGATAATAGAATAGATACATTCACATCTAAAAGGCGGGAGATACCGGAAGGTTGTTTAGCATTATTTTACCTCCAATTAGAGAAGAGTGAAGTGTTATTTCGAAGGAAAGGGGCTGAATACGAACTTTATTGAATTACTTTGCCGATTGAAGGGGAGGATATCTTGTTCAACACAAGAGGTAAAACCATTCAAAATTTAGTTTTTGAAGTTTAAATTGATTTTAGTAAAATATTTGTTCACTTTTTGTAAATATAAAATGGTTATCGCCCAGCCAGTGACCTCGTAGTTATAGAACCAATATTGAACACTTAACATCTCAATTTACGAATAATCTTTTGTATTCCGTTTTTCAAGAGGTTTACTCAATAAAAAGTCGTCTGTGTATACTTTAGAAGAACAGTTTAAATTGACAGCGGCGATAGCAGTGCCTAGTCCTGGCGAGAAATCAGGTACTCCATGAAACTCATTTCTATGTGGTGCACAGATCACCTAAAAAGGCTATTCGGACATGATGTCAGGCTTCCCTGTAACACATTCAATTAACCAGCCACTTGTTAGCTAAATAACCATAACACCGAGATTGAATACAGAAATACTTATACTTACGTAAAGCTAATAGAGACATTATGAAAATGGTACGTTATTTTAAAATTGCTTTCATTCGTATGCAAAATTAAGTAGTATTTAAAAAAAAACCTCCTAGGAGGGTCGGATCAATTATAAATAAATATCTTTGAAGTGGAAATTCTATCCAACTTTACTATGATCTTGATAAGCAGATGGCCATTTGTGCTGACTTGATTTATCGGTTCATGTCTCAGATATATATGCCATTTAATTCAACAGTAAGCCTAATTGGCGTTATTAGAGTAATTTTCCTTTTTTAGGTTAAACGACATGCATATTCAATATCACGTTTTCAATACTGCAAAATAACAGTACTTTTTGCAACAATATCATGTTGCAAAATATATTTTTTTAGCGAAATTTGCAAAATGTAAAAAATGTATTCAAATTTGTGGTTAAAATATCACATTTAAAGTAACTTGTTTGTAATTTTGTTATAAAGTGTACAAATTAATGGTTTGGAATGTGAGGGACCACACATGGAACGAACGCTGAAGAAGGGCTATCTGGATAGGGTGTTACAAAACATTGCTTGGTCTAATTGTGTCCAATCATGGCAAAATAACTCTCGTCGACTTTACAAAACAAACATTCCTTTATCTTTTGATTAAACTTTGTGAATGGCTACGACAATAGTGGGTTGAATTGTCCGTTATTACTACAGACCCCGCCATCAGTACACCTAAACGGATCTGTGATGTCACTGGAAAGAATTGTAGACCAAACCTAAAGTTAATTATAGGTTTGGGTCTCCGTAACTACACCCTCCACAACTGATAGCTAGTTAACACTGACAGGGGTGGGCTGGTGTTAAGTCGGGGAGAATGTTGTCATACAATATAACTCGTCTTACTTCGATATAGCTTTATATCTACTATTATATATATACACCCAGTACGTTATCCTACATGTTTTATTACTAGGGTCCTTCACAGCTGCCGCGTGGAATTCCACAGATTTCTTACCCACTTCACATTCGTGGTGTTTATTTCTTCCAGTTTGGCTTCATTTTTAATGCAGTTTTTATTGTACCATCATTGATGATACGCGTCGAGCAACAAAGTCTTCTTCTCATAACTGGCAATAACGTCATGTTATAATGTTCATTAGCACATTAAGATTCTACGTCTTACGAACATGCAAAACATAGTGTCTTGTTTTCCTCTTTACTCCGTATAACATAACGAAATAACTAAATCTAACAAAAACAACCATTGGTGAAGGATATTCATAGTCATAGTATTTGTATTCTTATCTTAACTTTAAAAAGTATCATGACTACAGACATTGGTATTCGTAGCAGGATTCCTAACATTAGTTCAAACACTTAGGCATAGTTTTTTTTAAAATCTTCCCGAGTCCTTCCAGAGAAAAGTACAAATCTCATGCTTAGCAGAAAGAACAGACCGTATTCCATTTGAGAATTTGTTTTACATGTAATGAAGTTTATTATCCTAATTTCTTTAATTCGGGTTCTGTGTAAAAGACGTTATTGTTCGATTTTATTTATTTAACTCTGACCAAAATGACCAAAGAATCTGAACTGAAGCCAGGAACGTCGATTGATTACGTAAATGGAAAAGTTTTACGATTTCATTAACTCTCGATTTTATTTACTTGACTGACCAAAGTGACCAAAGAGTCTGAACCATGGACACAAACGTGCGTCAATTGATTACGTAAATGAAATCGTTTTACGAATTCTCAGAATCTTGATCAAGGTATGACTTGTTGGTAAAGAATGTATCATATGTGCAATGACAACATCAAACGATGTCGCGATGATGCACTCAACACAGAGTGACAAACCTACCCTTTTCGCAAATTAATTATGCAAACGGCAATCCCTTTCTTAAAGCCACCTTTGCTGGTAAATGGCTCATTAGGAAAGCACCCTAGGTCAGGGAGAAATATATTAAGGCCTGTAATTAGATGTTAGTTTACCTTAGAGACAGCTTGTGATTCTTCGGGATACTATGAGCTCACCCTTCTCATAGTTAGCAGTGATTTAGTACTAGGAAGGGTTGATATCAGGACTATTACTGTGCTTTAACGGCAGTCATTCCACTACCCTTGTATGAAGAAGAAAAGATGAGGTGACATACTAATTGTTTACCTCGCGTATCAAAATGGTTTAAAGAATTAGTTGTTTCTGGTTGGATTTTCCCATAATTATATGATTTGCCGTCTTACCAGGCTTTGCCACATCAAAGGGTTAGCGAGTATTGATCCGAAAGACTCGACAAAAGAACAGGCAAAGATACGCACGAGGTACCAACCTAACGATCGCCATCTTTGATTGTATCCAAATCTCCTGTTACAACGCGATAAATCAGAATCAATCTACCGACGGCAGTGCCTCGTTCTCCACTGGTTAGGAATAGAAATCTTTTGTCAATGAGCACGACAGGTCATTACAGGTCCTCCAGAGAAAGTAATGAATTTCTTAAAACTAAATTGAATATCGTTTTATTGAGTCTTGAAATATATCGTATTGTCCAATGGAGAATTGTTTGTTTTATATATAAAACCTGCGGGAATGCGTGATTTTATTTCATTTTCTTTTGTTTACATAAGACTTAAACGAGATTTTCTTTAATCTAAGGAAAATCCTAGAAACACGTCTTACCAAATGTATTTAACACACACATCCATGTTATAAATTATGCTTTTTTGACCAAAAAGTAACATACCATTATTTATGTCGGTTGAATAAACTGTTTGTTTAAAGGAATTATAACATTTCTCAAACAAAAGGGATGTAAACATTTTAGATAGCATGTATTTTCAATCAATATCCAAAAACATGTGTGTAATAAAGTAGAGGCTGTTTCAAATCACACTGTCTGACGCGACAGACACTTAAATGCGATACCGTGGTGCAGGTGATAGTCAAACATACAGAAGACCTTGTTTATTTGCACACCCTAACCAGTGTCTAATGTCGGGAAGGAAGCGGGTAAGACAAAGACGACTTTGTAGTACTATATCAGATGCCATGATAAGATAGTTCGGCTGTGAGATCAGATTAAAACTCCTCCTGGCACCATATCTAGTCCTACTTCCTCCTCCTACAATCTTGTAAGTGGAAGTCAGAGGAGACCCTGATTCTATCAGTTATGGCAAGAAAGTTTAAACATCCAAGGTCAACAGCAGGTCAATTAGCAGCCGATGAACAAATACCAGCTCAGGTAATGCTATTGGTTGCCATTTTTCTAAATAAATTTTGATGGAAAACTTTTTACAATTTTTTGAAAAAAGGATAATCAGGATTTTTAGAAGAATGTTTTCAGCTCAATGTTCGATATCGGAGAAGTTCAATATTTGGTTCTGCTGTACAATAATTATCAGTTTGATATGATAGGAAATATTTTGTAAGCCTCATCAAGGTACTTTGCTAATTCAATTGCTTTGCCGTTGGTATCACAGCATATAAACCATTGAAAATTAATCAGATAAATATAAGATATTTGATTTAATGGTCTTTCACTCGTTTTTAAGATTGTTTTTATTGTTTTCATCTATTGGTCTAATTTATGTGAATTTTTGAGAAATATGTTCTTATGAATACAACGATAAAAAAGGAAAAGTCTTTAGTCTTTGTAACAATCCTTCACTGAATTTAGTCTGGAGAACATTTCAACATATCGATATTTTCATAAGTTCTATGATTATTTGTCACGCCGTGAACAATCTTCCTTTATTACAGTTTCTGTAGTTTCACTGAACGAATATTTATTTTTGAAAACTTTATACTCTGATCACGTTAATATTTGACAATATTTTTTCATTGTGCGATTAAAAATCAAAGTAATAGACCTTTTTGGAATTATCTCACAGCGCAATATTCCTTCTCGTTCACTGATAGGTATCCAAACATCCGGATTACATACCTTCAATAACTGACATCAAAAGAAACAGGATAGGGTACCAAGCATTATCTGGATATCTATTCAAACATAACACATATATTATGTCATCTTATGTTTATTCAAAATCTATTTAACAAGTCTGCTCTTCAGTAATGCTATCGGATCCGTCTTTGTATGTTTTTTTTGTGATTGTATAAAACACTTTACGGTGAATAGCAGCGACAATATGATTGTGTGTTAACATGTGTCTCGTCGTGTTTGAAGGGTCCCTTAATCTCCTATTGTCAGTGTCTACCGCTGCTTCTGAATCTGTAACGTATTAGGCCAGGATGATGAGAGAAACTCTATCCACCCTTGTCTGCTGGAGTCTGTAGGTGACTACGTGCAATACGTACGATATTGACCTTGAGAAACGCCTAATTGTACATCATAATTTTATATGATTTTATACCTTTTTCTTTAACTAAGCAGGACGACTTTTCACGTCTTATCATAATTATATAATTGAGTCCACATCCATTCCCAGGATTTGAGATAATGGACAAGACTTACTACCTATTGTTACAATACTCTATATCTTACTCTGATTCTAAACTGGTGCTGAAAGGAGCAAAATGGATTGTATTTGATTTCATGCTCGGATTCAACCCCTTTTTATGAAAAGAGCTATATCATCATCAGCCAAAATAACTGCAGAGGGGTTTATGAATGTTCCGCTATAAGTGGTGCTTTCTTAGACGTCCGTGTGAAGTCACAGCTACCTTTTTACTAAGAGCAGGAAATTGACACCGAAGCAATTCATTTTGAATAAGTGAGGAAGGAAATCATTTACATGGCTAACAAGCTTTAAAATCATGCACGATGCTCCTTATTGCAAACGCCTCAATGTTTGAAGTTATTTGCACAGTGCTTGGCAAATAAGACACAGGTCTGGCCATGTTTGAAGTTATTTGCACAGTGTTTGGCAAATAAGACATACGTCTGGCCATGTTTAAAGTTATTTGCACACTGCTGGCAAATAAGACATACGTCTGGCCATGTTCAAATGTATTTACACAGTACTTGGTAATTAAGACACACGTCTGGCCATGTTTGAAGTTATTGGCACAGTGCTTGACAAATAAGACATACGTCTGGCCATGTTTAAAGTTATTTGCACACTGCTGGCAAATAAGACATACGTCTGGCCATGTTCAAATGTATTTACACAGTGCTTGGTAATTAAGACACACGTCTGGCCATGTTTGAAGTTATTGGCACAGTGCTTGACAAATAAGACATACGTCTGGCCATGTTCAAATGTATTTACACAGTGTTTGGCAAATAAGACATTCGTTTGGCCATGTATTGAAGAGTATTAAGGCCATCAAAATGCTAATGGTCATATATGTTATAAACAGCATTTTATTTTCCACTGGGATAGGAGAGTAGGAATATCACTTTAACATATGAAAAATTCACAATCGAGAAGTTAAAAATCATCGCGCTTATCATTTACCATTTCGGGAAACTATTCTTGTTAGTTGTGTTGAAGAAGAGCCCGTCATGCCTTTGATTTCAGTTTTTACTGGTGTATAAACTATACATGGTCTATAGATATTTCAAGTTACCTAAACATGAAAATGAAGATGAAACCAAGACATAATCAATATGTTTTATAAGTGATCTTGAAGGATTTGGGAAAGCCTGTTTGGATAAGTTCTACTGTGAATTCAGTAAAAAAAAAAAAAAACAGCCTGTCATACAGGAGGATGTATGTTGCTGTTACAATTGGTCCTTGATGTCATATGAAGCTTTTTGTGCTGGTTGTGTTGATGGTGTTGTTATAAACCTGGTTCTTATTGAAAACGTAAGATTACTTGCTTGATTGATGGTCTCGTTGATGAAGCAAAAGCTGGTTATCCTTCTTGAACACCTGGTATTATCATTATACGTTTCAAAGGCCTCCTTGTTAGTTTTTCTTATATTTTTGCTTCGCTAAACCAATGATGATGACGATATTTCTCGGAATAATCATTATTTTCTATTTCTGTGAAGATTACTTTGTTTTCATGGTGATAATGTAGATGACACTTTTTCTCTGAAAAGATATAACTAGACCCTGTTTTTGTGAGGGTTGGATGAGTTTTCCATATGATGAGGTGAACTGCTTATTTACATCTGGATGATTTTCTTCTTTTATATCGAGATTAGATGCAAATGCTTTATTCGATGTCTTCGTCGACCGACAGTTCATCTGGAATAGTTTTTCTTTATTCTAATGACTACACTTTTTCATATTTTAAGGACATAACTATCCCCGATTTCTTTGAGGCTTAATGTAATATGTATAGAACCCGTTCCGATTTGTAAAGAATGTCATTTTCCCGCAGGTTTTCGTTCCCATCTGAAGAACGCTGTTGTTTCATAACGCTTTAAGACCTCTGAAGGACGCCATCTTATAATCTTACTATGAATTTGATCATTTGTTTCGAATTCATGGTATTTACTCACAAATATTATATGTTGTAAGACGTGGTGTTTAAGGCTCTTTGAATGGCACTGTGCGTAAGACTCTCTAAGATACTGTGATAAAGACTTATCGGTGTGTGAACGAAACCGGGTCCTTTCATCAGCTGGAAGGTTCTTAACAATACATTTTCACATAACAGGTCACAAATGAATATAAAGTTGATTATAAAAGTCAGCCAATCGTAATGATCGGTACTGACCTGATTTTTAAGATTTTTCGGTAAAAATAATGTTTTTACAGGGGATAACCATAATTTAGAATGATATCTAGACGGAAGATCAAACATGAACTTGTATTATCTGAAGATTAAATAATATAATATTGACAAAACGTAGTTGTACATGTGTGATGTTAAGTAAGATGTTGAGAGATTACAAGCTAATATTGTTTCATATGAGTTAGAGGGAAAACTTTACCTCATGCAGTTTGTAGTTTTACCATGTGTACTGAAAACAAATAAAGAATAGGAAGTAACTCTGTGGTGGTGGCTTTGACACGAATGGGCATGTGACAAGTATTTGTATATTTAACAAATATCTGTGTGACTGATGGTTGTTACTGCAGTAATGACAAGAGTTTATTTGATTTGAACAAAAATTGCTGTGACTGAGACAATTATTGACGTAATAAGGTAGTAATATGTTTGAATTGAACACACCTTAGCCTCGCTGTGATAACAGTTCATATTTTACCCTAGTTTCTTCGACATTGTGTTTATGATATGGTTCTCTCAACATGTGTTTTTTTTTTTTGTATTTTGTCTATAACAAATGATAGCAAGAACATTATTGTAACCAGATCTAACACTAGGTCGATATGAATACTTAATTAGAACTTAATTATTCGCACGTGCAATTTCCCTTGTTTAATCCTTCATGTTTTTTATATATTAATGAGTGACTTTGTTATAGAAAAACGTTGACTGCTGACTGTCTGACCAGTATGATTGATAGGAGATTGTGTGGTAATAGTGGTAATAATCTAGGGCCATCCCGCCACCTTTACACCATTAGTAGAGTAGTAATAAAGTAAACGTATCTCTGGCGTGATAGATAGAATCTAATTCAAACCATATTATTTTAATTCATGAAAGAGCTAGAATCAAGGGCAATAACTACACTTTGCGTTAATTAGATTAGTTTGGGGCAGAGTATACTGACTCAGTTATCGTGATTCAGATTTGACTGATGAAAAATTTACCATACACATGATTTATATAGAGAATCCCTTGTATAGGACGCGGTGAGATAAAACATGATGATGGTTTCCCCTCTTTTGTATACAAAGTCATTAGGTTTGGAGTATAGGAGTGTGTATGTGATACCAATAGTAACGGGACAAAATGCCGAGATAACAGTCTTCTCCTTTGATTCTCAATTGGTTGTTTAGGTTAGATCCCCCGGTGTCGGTCGATAGGGCTTTCAGTTTGTGTTCACAGTCGGCTGAATGAAGGGGAAATGTATTTACGAATCTCTGTGTCTGCTAAATGCTTGCTTCGGATGTAGAATATGACTAGTAAGTCACCATGTTAACATATACAATGACAGACTTCACACGTTAAAGCGTTGTTCAGCACTGACCACACCCCCTAAACTACCCATCCCCGAACACAAAACGTGGGTGTTACAACGCTTACTGAGCCGTCTCTCTTACAAACTATGACAAACAGATTTAAAAACCGATTTGGAGGGGCATAGCTTCTCGTGCTGATCCCGGACACGTAGTGGCCAAGTTTACCTCGGATGTACTCGGTAGCTTGGCAAATACTTGCATTTATATTTCAAACAAATTGGATAAGTTATATTGGGCTTCAATATCAAGAATAGAAGAAGACGAGATATCAACGAACACATATACTAGCCGATTGAACAGAGGACTGTATACTTATCTTGTAGACGTTACTGGATTAATGATATGAAAACCTAGAGACGGTTTTTAAATTCATCTGACTTGGAACAGAACCAACAGAGTTTGGCTACGGCGAAAGTAATTGAAATAAATCTAGTAAACACGTATTCTTGAATTTGTGAAATTTAGATGTGTACTACATTAGTTACTGATTACAGAAGGTTTTCGTTGCATTATAATGGGTTGTATTAGTGTCATGTGTTTCTGCCGAGATTCCTGCACGTAAACACACCTATAGGTAAGTAATGAACACTCGTTATTTACAATAAATTGATTGTTTGTGAGAATTTGTATATGTTGATGCAATGATTTACACACACACATTCCTGACTATACCACGTGGAATACTTAATCGATTCAATGGGTTTGCGAAAGGGTTTTTACAATATGAAATTACAGAACATCGTAACTCTGTAATAGATATGCTAGTGTGATGAAGCTGGTTTTATGTTTTGTATTTAAGATCGCTTGGAAGCACGAGTGTGTAAATGTATGCATGAATTTAATCGTGTCAATTAGATAACATCACGAGGTTATGTAACCTGTGTATCATATGATACACTGATACCTATATAACACCTTCCTAACTACTGCTTCACACGTATTAACTTAACCGATCTTATTTAAATTTCTTCCTGGTTTTTTATTTAGTTACAATATATATTATGAGAAGTAAATAAATGTTAGATTAAATCTTATTTAATGTTTACTTTTCCAGATGTTGGAGAGAATAATGAAAATTGAGATGAAGGTGGATTGTTGCACGTATGTAACGTTATGTGACCAGTCTAACCTTTTGAATTATTGGGACCAACAGCAGTTTGTTTAATATCATCAGTTTGTGTGACTTGCTTAAGAAATATTGGTGAGGACAAAGTGTTGCTTAACGAGTACTATTCGAGTAGTTAGGCAGACCCTTGGTGAGATAACAACAGTTATACAGTACCTATTGTGAAACAATGGATGTAACCAATACAGGTACATGTAGCAGATGTAAAACAATGCATTGTAGCAATATAAATCCGGAGGGTCGTCGATGGACATCTGACCGCTGTGGCCGAACAAACATCACTCAGTCTTTATACCATTCCAATACGGGGAGGACTCTAACTCTAATACTTTTGCTGTTCATACAGTATTCCTGGTGAGTACATCTGTAATTTATTGAAATATCCTTAGTATGCATCGCCGTGATTTTTTAAATATCTAAACAATTCTTGGTGAAATTCATTTCAATCAAAAGAAAAAATTCTTTCTTACAATTTATCTGAAATATTCCAGGTGAAAAACTTTGTATTCAATGGAAATGTTTTTCAGTGAGAACTTTTGTAATTTATCGAATATTAATTGCCACGTGATAAAGCTTTGCTAACTATGTGATTACCTATGAACGACTCTTTTTGATGATGAAGCAGTATCGTTGGTTTTTATCTCTATTATTCATTCAGCATTAGTATTTCTTTTGATTTGATTTTTATACCTTAATTAATTTTAGTTATTGTTTGACAGGCATATTTGTCGGTGCTCTTGGATTTTGTCAAATATATAATAGTACGTTTTGGAAAATTAATACTGTTCAGCTTCTTTGTACGTGTCTCTTCTCACCTTATAGTACCTTAAGTTCTCTCTCTGGAACGTGTTTTATTTTTTATTTCACATTTCCGTTAAGTATGTTAATATTGCTGGTTTCATAGCTTCCTAAATAATTTCATATGATGTGGAATGCAATTTAAACGTCTCAGTGGTGTTGTTACAATGTATTTACTTGTGAACATTTTAAAATTTTGTTGGTGAGAGTGTTCGTTCCTGTTTCTTTTACTATTTGAATATACAACCGTCTCATGGATGACAGCCAAACAATTTAACTTAAGCATTCAGTTACGTCATGGCAATTATAATAAACATAATGGGCAATGCAATTGATGATCGGAAAGGAAATATCTTTTGATTTATAATTAAGATAGTCAACGTGAGCATAGAAAAAGTTTTCAAATTTCTCGTCTTTTGTTCTAAATAAAAAGTCGTTTGGGTGTATCATTCTCCGACGTTCAGACCAGGTTTTTTTCTTTTTTATGTAATTAAAGCTCTGTTGTAAAGGATCGAAAGGTCTTTATACATTGACTTTAACGCAAACAGTACAAAATATACTCCTAATATTTGATTGTGTGCATGCTAATATTCAGATATTGCCAGAACTATATTCATGCGGAAAATTTTTAGTACTAGTAGTGATACGACCAGGGAGTTTATGTCTTTCTTTGTAATGAAAGGTTTTATTGACTTATGTGTCTTTTTTTACAGTCTTCGAGATTTAAGGTTATATAACTCTAAAATGAAAGATGCTATTTTTGCAAAATTCGAGATGATCGCAGGTGGTAGATACTGCTGGTGAACTTTAGCAAGCGGGGTTTGCAATAAACTGCATCCCACGTTTTGATTCATTCAAAGAATGACATAGTTCAGAATATGCTTAATATTATTTTGAAAGTATTCTGCATAGGAAATTATGAATTTTATTCATTTTAGGATAAGTTATTCTCCCCATCTGGTTTGTCACTATGCTGTTGATTGATTGGGATATCCCTTAGTTGTCTGCTATATTTCAACGGTATAATCCCTAAGTATTACTTACGAGTCCTAGAAGGACGAACAAGCTGTATGATGTGATGTAGTATCACTGACGAGTTCTAGAAGGACGAAACAGTTGTTTGATATAGCATTACTTACGAGACCTAGGAAGACGAAACATCTGTATGATATAGCGTCA
This sequence comes from Ylistrum balloti, assembly GCF_031769215.1. Classification (NCBI taxonomy): domain Eukaryota; kingdom Metazoa; phylum Mollusca; class Bivalvia; order Pectinida; family Pectinidae; genus Ylistrum; species Ylistrum balloti. The sequence continues at coordinate 2,149,128 of NW_026782260.1, read as the reverse complement.
CTGACGAGTCCTAAAAAGACCGAACAGATGTTTGATGTATCATCACTGACGAGTCATAGAAGGACAAAACCATGTATGATGTAGCATCACTGACGATTCCTAGAAAGACATATGACTAACTTAACTTCAAAACACAACAGGACATATATATACCACCGCGTCAGTATTCGTAAACATAAAGCCTTATAGTTTAGTACATAACGGTGTCATAAACGTTTTGTAGAGTCGATTGAGGGGTTTTAACAATAATTTTTGTTCATCAGGGAACAAGAAAAGGTAGGTAATAATTTTGGAGGTGATCATATCGTTTGATGGGAGGATACGTCTATATTAAGTCGACTATTATCACAAACCTATTATCAGAAACGTGTATCTGGTATGTGATTATATGTGTATCAGGACACAGGCAGCAGTTAATGATTTTCTATGGTAGGTAACCAGCATTAATGAAGAACAGCATCATAAATTATAGAGCATACAGGGTAACTATGTCAGTACAGGAAAGTATCTGAATGTTTACTAAAACGTTACATGTTAGTGTACTTTTAAAGTTGATATGACCTTATCTTATTGATCGTTTTAATTATTATGAACCTAATTTAAAACAATAAAGAGAACGTTCGCATTAGATGGTGCAGCTTTTTTAAGAACGACAATTTGATATTTTTTTCTTTTAATGTAAGGCCTTGCATCAGAGAAAAAAGGCTTAGGAAACGGTCAGATGCAAACTCTGATACATAAGGACATCGTTTCGGTCTATCTACAACATCAAAATTGTTGTAAAGCACAAGAGTCTTCGTGAGGGGTACCCTTTATCAGATGTCGTTATCACTGCCTACATCATTGATGGAACTTTTACCTTTATCCTTCGGAATACCTCTATTTGACTCTTGTAATAGCATGGCTAGACCACCATGTATCATACGCACGCACTGATGTTGGCACATCTGCTTGATACAAGGTTTGATTTTAAATCATGCTGTAAGTTTAAGCCTATATATAATGTGAATATTTTATCGTTGTTTTGGATCTTCTGTTACAAGTTTAAACAAGTAAAGGGTAAAGATGTTTCATAAAAGAAATAATAGACAAGAGTTTTCATACGCATTACGTTGTATGGCGTTATAAAGGGACAACAATATCAATGGTCAGTAGACAATATAAAGGGTCACATTGTAAGATGAAGTGTTGCGGACCAGAATACCAAGTGTAACAATGGCTAATCTTGAGGAGGAGAAAGAGTGCAGATTATTTCGGAGATTGAATAGAAGTGGGATGTGCTCAAGATTTAAGATACTGCCATGTAGTGCATAGAGGAAGGTTTTCAAGTTTTATCAAAATGGTTGTAATATTATTGTAAAACTAAAAATGATGAAATAGGTCAGTTCCGTTGATAGAAATGTCATGATATTAGTTGAATTCGATAAGGGGATATAAATCGTTGATTCTCACCGTGAAAACGATTAAGTTATCCACTGAGTCAATCGATTATTTACTATAAAGTACAGTAGACTTATTGAATGTCGATTTATTTATTTATTTATTTACTTATTTATGTATGTGTGAGTTTTGTTCGTGTGTTCCTTGTATTTGTGTATTATTTCCTGTAGTTTGTGGACACAATGAGGAATTATAGGTGAAGATTTTGGTCTGAAGATGAGGAAATTGTATGCATTTTTGTCGTGTAGTAAAATCTTTACCCTTGGCTTATGCGTAACACATATCGTGTGTATGGGGCTGATAAACGATCTGTGGGTGCAAGAAAGTGCATGTGTTTCTTTGCATGCAAAAGTGATTAGAGTTCCCCTACAGTTAAGAACATAAAATAATTTCACAATTACGTTTTATATAAGATGGTTTTAGTTTCGAGTTGAAAATGTCGATATAAACACCATAATGATTTGTTTCACTGCCTTGTGTAATACAGATAGCGTTAAACATTTTAGGGAACATTATTCTTCTCCATTTCTCTCACTACTGACACGTACGGGGCCATATCGCCTTACCAATCCCTTATGCCGTAGAAAAATCTCTAATTCAAAATGACATCGACACGACTTTGGATTCTAAAATAGATATGTAATCGTGTGTTTATATCAGTGGGAACGAGATGTTATAATTATAGGCGTTTTATTTAGCTTAAATACAATATGGTGTAAACAGGAGGTATATGTTCACTAGAGTGGGGATGAACATGTCAAGTCACGGGGTAGCATTTTTTATTTACTGATAAAGCACTGTACAATCATTAATTTTCTAGAGAGATTTATTTTAGGTGAATTCCATGGTACTCTTAATCCGCGAATTTATGTGTAAACGAAACATTAAATGCAAGCAAGATTTGACTTGGAAATCAAGTGCCATCGAAAATAATCATTCATGGAAGACCACGAAATTTTAGTTCCACGATTTTACAGTAGGTGTATTGATACTTGTATACTGTTTACTGTTACCTTTTTGGTGTCCAACATCTGTGCGGACGGCATATCACACTCAATACTGTAACTTTAAGAGGAGAGGCAAAAACTGTCTTATCATATTGAATTTTAGTCAATACGAATCTAATGTTTTTGATTTCATATCCATTTTGAATCCCAATTATATTCAGAAATGTTACATATATTGCTACTTTACAGTTTTGTTAAAAACTTTAATAGGTAAAGTTAGATGTGGGTATCAAGGTATCAACTTTGAATTGTACATATATATAATGCGTACTTCATATGTGGTAAAATGAACACCAGATATGATATTTCTATATCTTGTCATGAAGTATTTTTGGTAAATTTGTCGTATTCTTTGGATTTCTAAACTTGTGTTATAAATTCATTTTCAGTTACAAATCAACATTACTATCCCTGTTTCGTTTGCTTTCTTTGAATTCTCTTTCGGTCTTATTTTCATCTAGTTTGTTTTTGCTTCGGGCTGTTCATTATGGTGTAGTCCTGGATTAGGTGTACATATATTTGATCTTGATGTGTCTAAACTTAAATGTAATCAGAGACATATACAGGTATGTAATTTCTGGGGTAATGGATTGTTTTCGCACCTGTAGCCACCAACAGACAGTTCTTGTCACTGTGGTTTTTATACATACTGCTGAATCATTTCTGTGAAATAACAGATTTATTTTGCTTCAGGTCATGTTACAAGTCTTTTATTTCAAGTTATCCACAGATAACAGACGAAGACAGTGACAATCTTTAGGATTTCCAAATCCACAGATTGAAATTACAAATCGCGTCAGCTGTATTGCATTCTTGAAACAGTGACCATATGACCATATGTATTGCGATATTTCGCCGGGATAGAATAATTCTTTTATATTGTTAAAGATGGATCTGTACCAAAATTATATTGCTTATCAGGGTCATGTCTATTTCGTGGATATGCACCGCGTAAGTTTTCGCGACAGCAGAAACATATATTTCAGGGGATTAGACGATGTATGTGTTTATAACGCCGGGTCTACTACTACATGTTACAAAGTTTTCGGTTTATTTCTTTGTTATTATGTCATCTAAACAGTGAAATAGCAAAACCCTTTTTTTTGGTCTTATTCTCTTTGTACTTTTTCATGATTTTCCGTGTAAATCTTTCGCTTGTTCATATTTTGCCTCATTGAATTTGAGTTTGGATTATGATTATGTTGACATGTTTGTCTTTTCTAGCTGTTTTTCTTTTTACAAAACTTTATCATACTATGGTAGAACGTAATACCGATGAATAGGTTTACTTGATACAGTTATGTAGGTGTTTTATGAGAGGGGAAGATTTTGGTTCTAAAGATGGAGGGATGTCCTGAACGACCTCATGTAACCACATGAACAACTGTTTGCACAAGGAGGTATAATAGCACATATGTTGTGAATATAAAATGATAGCACGTGAAATTGACTACTCACCAACCATGCGGTGAGTGTATCAATGATATCAACATATACCCACCCACTCACGCGACCCACACGCTGGGAGCACCAACACGAATGGATGAATACATTTTCAATTACACGGAAAATGATTAAAATTTGTAATTGATAATATTCATATTTTGTAAATCAACTCTGTGTTACCGGAATGTGCGATAAACACAAAAGCGCGTTTTTAATATTGCCCTTCCTTTTGAAAACATGAAAGTCCGTGAGGGCGATCTTCTTTCATAAAAATATACTTCCGGTTTTGAGAAACTTTGATCGATGACGTGATAAATAGGATGCTGTGAGGTGACTATACAATACCGAAATATCTAGATGAAATTGATATTTTTCATAAATATCAGTGTCTAGCAGTTTACAGTATAGCACACAACGTTGTCCATCGTCATTCCTGATCTTGATTGAAATTCAAATATAAGTAAAAAAAAAAGATGGTCTCACTGTTTCAGCGGAATAAAAAACGCTAAGATAGATATATATCAGGTGCATTTTAGGTGAAGAAGATAAACTGCTGACGAGAAATAAGGATATTTGTAAGTAGTCGTTTGATAAACTTAGTTAAACCATGGTTTAGATAAAACAATTGACGGAACCTCATAAAGTCTTTCCTTAGATTTTAAATATCATTCGACCAGATCTACGTGGTAATTTCAAGAACCTCATTCATACAGTGGAGCCCATAATGCATAATCCCAATTACAAATTTCGCACTGTAAAGTTAAGCCCCGGAATTTTAATTCCTAATTCAAATTCAAGCATCACTTTGCTATTGCGGTTTCTGACAGAACATTTTATATCTTTTTGTAAACCAGATTCTAGCTAGAGCTTATCATATTCCATGTTATGTTTTCAATACCTGTGTTGATAACTAAAGACCCAGCACTTGCTATGAAAGCCTCTTGATTCTAAACTAAAGACTAAATATCGGAAACGGAAAACTATACATTAAAGATATTTGACTTCCATGTACTGTTTTATTCGCTGAAACCCGAAGCTCAAATTTGACAAACAGAATTATCAAGAACAAAATTCTGAAATACAGGACTAAGGAAATGTTTGATGCAAACTGAGACAAAGGGCAACGCATAGTCAATTCTTTATCCTTCTTAAGCAAATGTTATCAATATAAGACAAGACGTTTTTTTTAAATTTCATATTATCAAATTGTTTTCCATGCAAGACAAATGAGAACACGTAAATGTCCATTTGATACAAACGTAGATAAGTATTGAAAATAATGGATTAATCTCGCATGCTTTGTAATGTAATAAACAAAACATAAAGACACATTCAAGTGAATAACACTTTTTATTAAGAACATTTTTGAATGAATGTCACTTTTTGATTCAATTAACTTAGTGATGCAGTTTAAAATGTACCCATGTTCTTGACATTCTTTCAAAACTAAGCATAGCAAAAATGAATTGATTAATCAAATTTTGGTTCCGTATGGTGCATGACATTTGTATGTACCTTGATCATTTTCCTTAATTGCATGCTGGTTTCAATTTTGGGCCCTTAACATCACTGGCGAGTCGTAAGACAACGAAACGTGTGTGGTGTAGGTTAATTAGCTCTACTTTACCTCATTCTAAATTTGTTAGAAAAAAAATATTATTCGTCTTTTGTATAATCTTAAAAGATACATTTCACGTCGAGTTAGTAATTATGGTGCATTATACAAAGATTTCGACTACTCGGACTCGCCAGTGATGGTAGGGGTGGAAAACATGAAAGTCCTGGAGTGGATGAGTTTAGGGAAGTAAAAGTCAGACAAAACACTGATATCAAAAACAAGACCGTCAACAAAATTAATTTAAAGTACTGAAAATTCTTTAAATACTCAAGTAAGGTATGGAATGGTATGGAAATAATGTATATTGTTTATTCTCGGAATGCAATAGTGAAATTTATGTAATTCCAGGGGGCACAAGATGACAAGTCAGTCGAGCTGCGCATGATACCGATAGTGTTATAGGCCATCAGATAATAACACTCATTATAAAAACACCCCGTTGTTAATCTAATCAATGCTAATGATAGAAATCCAATTTAAGGTGGCCCAGCCCCCTTCAACCATTACCCTAATAGGATTAGCGTTGTTGGACCGTTAAACACCCAATTTACTCCTTGGCTGACATATATTGGTTCCTCAGATAGGACAAGAAGGTACCCAGGGTGGGTGGCCTTTGATGAGAAATCATTTCGATGACTCCCTCATGTGTGACTAACGGAGAGATATGACAATGGGACCATAAACATGGGGACACATACCCCTTAAACAAGCAGTAGATACTGGTAAACAAGGGGAATGATAACCCACTCAGGTGCTACACAGATCGTATCCAAATCTCATCTTGTCCATTTAACAAATTAGGCTATCGATGTATAGAAACTGGTAAAACTAAATTATCTCCTATTTGTAAAAAGTAGTGTTTAGGTATGGAATCACCTGTACAGGTGAGTGTGGGAGTTTTGTGGGGTCGTTAACACTGTATTGGGACGGTCAGCTACATAATGGCTGATACTCAGTGCAAACCAGTATCCCCTACTGTCCCTGAATGATGACACATAAGGAGGTCACGGTTCACTGATAACTGATGGCCCGTCTATATTGTGTACACGGCCAACTCCTGACACAAACAGATTTCTCAACTCAACGCTATTTTGTCAGTTTAACTGAAGAATGATATCTCAACATCGTTTGCAGGTTACCTTTTTCTTTATCATCATTACAATTTAGGATAAGATTTCTATGAAATTAAAGTTGTCACTAGATACTGTAAAGTCTTCTATTTACTAATTATGTATAAAACATGTTCTTGTTGACACACTGATATGACTTAAAGGTTTCTGTACCTATAAACAAGTAAACATGTTATCTATACCATTCCATCATGTCTCGGTCATGAAATATAGTTACTTGTAATTTACTGAGTGCACTTTGTATTTGGATTGAAAAACTTAATTTCTTACTATTACTAAAGATCACACATCAGCAGGCTCTGGTGTATCACCCTATATATATGAATACATTGATGATAATATAAAAATCTGTCATCTTTTGGTGAATGACTTTACCAGTAAAGTTGACACCAGTTGATTGGGTGGTGTTCACATTTCATAATGTGAACAGTGGTGACATTTTTATATTAGTTTTTATTCAATGAAGTTTGATTTCGCTTTAAGAATAGGGAGGGGAGGGTGAAACGATGCAGATTAGTTTTATTTTTTTTACATGTATACATTGTGTAACGCTTTTGGTTTTAAATTCTGGAATATCTTTCATTTATTCAAACTATGAGCTTGAATACGTGTAAATATATATCAATATAATAAAAGCGATATTTCACATAACAGGAAAATAAATCAGCGTTATATAGAACCATCCTTTAAATAATGCGTTTAATAGAGTCAATCTATAATTAATACGTTTAATAGAGTCAATCTATAATTAATATGTTTAATAGAGTCAATCTATAATTAATATGTTTAATAGAGTCAATCTATAATTAATATGTTTAATAGAGTCAATCTATAATTAATATGTTTAATAGAGTCAGTCTTTAATTGATATGTTTTAAAGAGTTATTCTATAATTAATATGTTTCATAGAATCATTACATAAATGAAATATATTAACATGTTTCTAGTATTTAATCATGTTATATTAAAATCTCGATTTCTGTATCTTGGTCATCACTTGTCAAGCAAATACAACAACGGTGAAGTTAAGTTTCGTCACGGGTTATAATGAAGGCAGTGTCAATGATGACGCGACATTCTGTTTATGTACTTTACACCAAACATTGAAACCACATGTTTGTGTGGACATTATAGTTTTATTTCCTCTATAACGTTAAACCTTTATGGTGTTATGTGGACCAGCCCACACACTTGGGTGACCATTTTCTGACCAACAGGAAATGAGTAACACATTTATTGTCAGCTTGTAACGACATGTTGATGTCGACACTTAATATATATTTGTAAAAACTCACAAAGACTGTTTACCCCGTTTTTTTCTCATTTCTATTCGGTAAATTCATTACCAATCCTGTGTAAAGAAATAAATAAAATAAAAAACGACGGTTGGTTGCTACAATCATCTATAGAAAGGTTAGGCCCAGCACTACTTTGGAAATTTAGGTAACATTGAACAACAGAGACAACATCATTACAATAACGATAATTGATAATAAGAGCAGAAATATATTGATCATGCATCTAATGAAAGAATATAACAGTAAGGAAACTAGACAGAAAAAGTTTGGCATGAATCAAACATTTAGCAACAAACACAAATAAACATTAATGAAACAATAACATATATATGTATTCATTTATTCGTGAGGGATCTTTCGAGACTGCACATTTATAAAGCGTGGTAAATATATAGAGAATATATGATCTTAAAATATATGCTGTCTTTTGGCAAGGGTGAAGATAAAAGATTCGACAGAATTACTTTCTGAAATTACTTAAAAAGACGTTTAATAATAAAAATAACTTTTTAAATAAGCGATTTTATATGTGATAAAATTAATAAAATTGCTGTTATATTCGTTCAAGTGTGGAACTATATTTTTGAGCGGAGCTATTATTTTGGCGTACGTCATCAGGCAAAATTCAGCAAAACGTTAACGTCAGGTAAACAAAGAAGGGACAACAAAATAGTTGAAGTTTTGATGGTGAGTGATTTCCAATCAATGTTGCAGGATAAAAGGAATACATAGTCAATGTCATGAAACATAAACTGCGTTTTTGCTCGAGACAGAAAGACAAAAGTGGCTGGCCCGAAGCGCAGGATAAAATGATATAATGTCTAAGCAAAGAACTTTAATCGTTATAACAGTGCGGAGGCTTAATTAGTAGATAAATTAAATACAAAGATTCCTTTTAAATTTCATTTTCTTAAACAAGGCTGTAAGAAAAAAATACTCAGTTAATATAATTTGAATTTTCTTCAATTCTCTTATTTTAAATCTCCATTTCTCATATCGAACAGCTTTAAAGAGAAAATAATCCACTTGTTATGTATACAAAAAAAAAAACACATGCATTGCTATCATACTGGAAACATAGATATTAACCGTTGCTGATAATATCACTGAAAAGGCCAATGATACCCGTGAAGACGCTTTTTTCCTTGCCTCATTCTGAAATAGGAGACATGACTTAAATCGCAAATTAGTGAATTCACGAATTTTCCGCAGATCAGGTTCCATGACAAGAGCTTCGTAAGAGGTTTGACAAACACATTCCTTCAGATATGAATATTGTCCTCGACAGAAAATCAGTTGATCAAACAAGAAAGCAAAATCTTTATATGTAATTTACATTTAATTGATTTGAAAAAGAATTGTGCCCATCTGAAGGGCGCTTTCGTGCTTTTAGACATCACTTAATTAAAACGGTATGTTGACTTTATAATCGTTCCGTTTATTTATGATTTAAGAAGTCAAATCCTGCATTTCAGAGCATCTCATTCAACAGAGATTTTACACAGTACTTTGACTAAAGCACACCAGTGGGCTTGTTCAAACATCTCACGTTTGTAGGCAGAGAAAAAGAAACTCCATTAAAAAGATAACTGCTAACAAAGATTTGAACCGCTCATTGGAAATTCCACATGACTTGGACAAGGACGAAATAACACACTTATACGTGTTGTTGGTAAAAAGAGAAATGATTTGTTTTCTGACCCTATAAACGGAACTCTTCAAAAATAATTTTCACTTATATTTTGTTTCTCTGTCTGTCAGGATGTCAGGCTCTCTCTCTCTCTCTCTCTCTCTCTCTCTCTCTCTCTCTCTCTCTCTCTCTCTCTCTCTCTCTCTCTCTCTCTGCTACGTCCTTGTTGATTTAGAAGATTACACAGAAATTGATAGGAGACAACCATTTTTGGTATTATTGTACTGATACTGCCCTAGCTCACTCAAGATACATTTTTAGAAATATATTTATGAATTTCCGAAAACGTATAAAAAATTATTACCAATCATTCTTATTACAAACTCTTGCGGACATCAAGTTGAAAATGCAGCTATCGGACTATGATCGTGGTCTGCTGGAGGACTTACTAGAACAGTTTCTTCTGTTAGGAAAAACGATATGTACTTAAATCATCCTTGAGCTTCTGTTAATTACGATTTTTCACCACACGGACTTCGGTAACGTTATATTATGTTTTTCACAACGACTTATGTAAAGTCAGTTTTGTATGTCACAAGGACATATGTGAAAGAAATTATGTATCTCACAAGGACATGGGCAAAGTTATATTATGTATCTCACAAGGACTTGTGTAAAGTTATATCATGTATCTCACAAGGACTTGTGTAAAGTAATCAATTTTTGAAATTCACTTCGATTAATAACGTTATGTGGCGTAATTAACACGGATTTTCGTAAGGTTATATTTTGTCATAACAACGCTACAATTTTCCTTCACAGGGGCATGAGTAACGACATTCTACAGTTAAGTCTACCCTAAGATCCTGTCCTCGATCATAACACAGTCTGTAAAACACACCAAACCTTGTCTTAGATATGCTGCATTTTCTCTTCACAGGGGCATGAGTAACAATATTCTCCAGATAAGTCTACCCTGAGATCTTGTCCTCGACCCTTACACACCCTGTAAAACGTCTCAACCTTGTCTTCAAAATGCTACATTTTCTCTTCACAGGGGCATGAGTAACGATATCCTACGGTTAAATCTACCTCCGGAACCTAACCTCGACCCTAACACTGTCTGTAAAACATACCCAGCCTTGACTTCCCGTCAGTATGAACACTGCTTCCAGCACCCGGATGTGACAGCATCAGCCATTCAAGGCATTCAGGTCGCGATCCACGAATGCCAGCACCAGCTAAAAGACCATCGATGGAACTGTTCTACATTGGAAAAGAAAAATAAGAACCCTCACGCAAGCCCTATCCTCGGAAAAGGTAACTTACCAAATTATATTTGTATAGAAGCACACTGCATTCTACTACATTGCTCGACATTTATGTTGGTTCCCACTAAATCTATTTGTTGAACTGGAATTAGAAATAATTCAAGAAGCCCATAAATGGGTATTTTAAGTGTATAGCTTCAAATTATCAGCGGTTCTGTCTCTTGTCAGGTATTATTTTTTTCTCGTCTAGAAAAAAACAATTATGATTTTATTTCTTTTTGACAATCAATCACATTTTATCGATTTATTGATTAAATCCTTTGGTAATGCAAACAACACGACACCTTCCTTAAACCATAAAAAAGACAATTGAGAAGATGTTAATTCGCAGCTTTATCATTAGTCTCTTTCGACAATATAGTCTAATGAGAGTAGGAAATCTTAAAGAGTAGCCATTTTAAAAAGACATTCAAGACGTTGCCATAAGCACGGAATAAAATCCGCCTTCTTTACCAAACATCGTTCCCTGTTCTTGTCTGAAAAAAAAAATAAAAAAAGTTTTGTCACACTGAAACTTCATAGTTATGTAATCACAGAAAATGCTGTTATACTTTAATATACAACAGTTACGGTATCAAATGTTGAATTTGTATTAAATTTTGCTTATCAGCTCTACGTCTTTCGTACAATTTTGTGTCTTCTACTACCAGGCAGTCAAAGACTTTTGAGTTAAGTCCCTGACATTATTTAGTGCATAATAATATATATCGAGTACAAATAGGTATATTTAAAAGATCTATATCCTAGCGACATTTCAACATAAACTCGATATCAAAACTTATAATATAATATTGTTTCACAAAGAAAAGAACGTTGTTTATCTTGCACACGCGCTGACGAGCTGATGTAATCGTAAAGATGGTTAACAATTTAATTTTTAAAACATCAAGTAAGTGGAATGTGACAATTAATACTCTAACTATTTTGTGGAATGTAAAATATAACGCATTTTTGTAGAGTTTGATCATAAACTTCAACATCATTTTGAATTAAACAGTTGAAAAATATGTACATATATATTCCCATTTCTTAATGCTTCAAATACAGACGGGTTTGTAGTGGTAATCGGTAGAATTTATAGTAGTGTGTCTATTGTAAATAAACAGCTAATTCACACCGTTGACGGCTTCATTTTGAAACTAATACCTGAAACCGGGTTGTGTTAAACAGGGACGAAATCGACACCAACTACCATGTAATTTCAAATGTCTAAATCGGAAAGTTCCGACCAAAACATTCCGAAGGTATGACAAAATACTTTTATATGGTAACAGCCCCTATTTTAACTATGATGTGGAGGAGCCAATGGGGAAACTTGTCTAGACTTATATTTATCCGAGAATTTCCAAGCACCAGTGACTTTGTGTTTGGAATTAAGATTTCCAAAAACAAAGATAAATGCCTTTCTTATGAATACAGAAATTAGTACACAAGGAATTGAATTTTCAAGTAATAACATATATCAGATTAGGGTTTAGTACAAATAGTTCTACAACACCTCGGTTTACCCAGTTTATAGAATCTTTTACCTGATTTTTGTCAATGGGGTCACGGTTGAATGGTTTTATCTTTCTGTTTACAGTCGAAGTACAATTAGGATTTTAAAGTGAATGATTGTAAATAAAAGCAGTAAACATGAAATGTTATAAAAGTTTATTTCAATGAAGGTGATACCTGTGGGTTTACAACCCACTCACCAATCCCCAGTGTTCCCCGTATATCGGCGTGTGGATCTCGGCACTTTTGTGTCTGAATGGCAGCAACGTATCAACTACGCATTGCTAATCATTATACCAATGTTTATCAAAATATAAAAGACCTAGCTGTCACACCTGTACAGCGGATTTCTTTGATCTCAACACTCTACAGGTAATACAACATACAGTCAATTAATTGGTAAACCACAAGTATCCAGATGGATAAATAACCTCACATTGATCATTTCGTAAATAGAAATTCCCCGTTGATATCTTCAATTGGGATTGAAAAATAAACACAGGGTCAAAGCCATCCAATGTCCACATTTTGTCACAGTACAGGAACTTATAATGTGTAAAAATCTCATTTGTATAAATTGACTGTTATGTGAATACAATATGCTTGTATCATTAACGTCAACTGACTGAAAATGTTTACTTGTATCAAAATCCCTTTACCATGAAAGAGAGGTGTACTGTTGTGTACATTGTAGACAACAATATATTAGTACTGACGTATAATTGAGAAAGACTTTAGGAATATTTTATCCTTAATTAAATAATCATTCTTTTCTTAATATGAATGACATTTTCCCCATTTAGTGTTTTCATAGAATATTGGTCTAAAGCTAACTTTGCTTTGCTTTGTCGTGATGGTGCTAAGTTAGCGTGGACTTGCTAAATGAAAACGTCATAGGGTACAAATCTCTTACGCATCTAATGGAGCAAACTTAAATACCGGGGAACAAGATGTCCATTCACGTTGGACAAATATTGAATGTTCGATAAGAAGGTTCAAACAAGCTTGGATGTCAGTTATAGAATGAGAAAAATGTTTTTGATATTTTAACAAATTGTCATTGTAGCCACTTCAATAAACATTTGCATAGAAAAGAGAAAAGTGAGAAACGGCAAGGAATCCATTATACATGGCCTGATGGGATGACCCTTGCATTCCTAGTCCATTACACTATTTATATATATCGATATTTTGTGGTAACAAGTGGATATTAGGGCGCATGCTGTGTCAGTTATACAGTGACAATACCATCATTAACACGACCCTGGTTATCTATCGTGTGGAATTCCAGCCAAGTAAATATGGTGTGTTGATATTTCTTTACTATTTGTACTCTTAGGAATGTCAAATATACGTCTATGTATCGATATGAAGGTTAGAGATTCTTGGACCGCTTACAGAGAGACACATACCAGGGACATATTGGCATGATCACGTGACACTCAGTTCAATTCTAATTAATAAAAATGTTAACGAGACGGGTTGATAAAATATAGCTTCCAAGTTTTTTTTACATATGTAGTTGTATCTTAATGGCGTTTGGGAATCATTGGTTAGTAGTATCCGGAAACCTAAATAAAGATTGTACAAAAAGGTAAAAAAAAAGTTGATAACACCTTTTAATACAAATTAAGAATCGGATACTGTAGATCTTAATAATTATATATGCTGCATTCTATACTAGTTCGTCATTTTAGGACTCGTCGGCGATGCTAAGGGCCTAAATGTTTTGTGAATATTTTATCTGTAAGCAGCAGTTCAATACTGTACAATTGTTATTTCTTAGATGTAATTTATTCGCTAGATTTAAGGATGGAACGAAGTTACAAAAATTAGAAAAATCTTGTAATTTGAAATTAAAATCTATAAAGAAATCTAGGGTCCATTTTATAACAGTTTCTTTAGCTTCAAGCTTTTGATAAAAATGCCAAACTTTTTGAGGTATGTTATCAGTATAATTTGTTTTAAAACTGCTTAACATACATACGTTATAAATGGCAGGCTTCAAAAATAAATATATCTATGTGTAGTTCGGTTACTATATTCACAAGAAATTTTTATCGTTGTATGTTTCAGGATTATATTTTAAATATTGGAGCTTTTTTATTGGGTCATTTGTTACCGTGTCACTATGACTATATTTTTTACACAAATACGCATGCGCGAATATAACGGACTTGTTGTTACATTTTGCCTTCACACAACACGTAAAACACGCAGGCCATGTGGTTACCGAATCCGTCTGATGTCAGCTTGGATTTCTAAACCCTAAACGTGTTGCTACCAAATGTGATGTTAGGAACTGTTAATTGCCGTTAAACACCTAATTCGATACCGTCTGGTGAACAATTAGTAATCCTGCTAGAATCTGGTAGTCATTATGACGGATGTTTTTTGTTTAGGAATGATGAAGCTGTAAATCTAGAATTTAGGAATCTTGTGTATAATTGAAATCATTTAATGATTAAAAATCGATAACAGATGGCAGCTACAGTCTCAGAATGTCCAAACACAAAAGTGTATATAAAGTCTGTACATAGAGGTATATATAAAGTCTATAAAAAAAGGTATATGTAAAGTCTATACAGAGAGGTCTATATAAAGTCTATACAGAGAGGTCCATATAAAGTCTGTACAGAGAGGTCCATATAAAGTCTGTACAATAAGGTCTATATAAAGTCTATACAGAGAGGTCTATATAAAGTCTATACAGAGAGGTATATATAAAGTCTATACAGAGAGGTCTATATAAAGCCTATACAGAGAGGTATATATAAAGTCTATACAGAGATATAGGTCTATACAGAGAGGTCTATATAAAGTCTATACAGAGAGGTCTATTCTATATAAAGTCTGTACAAAAATGTCTATATAAAGTCTGTGCAGAGAGGTCTATAAAAAGTCTATACAAAGAAGTCTATATAAAGTCTATAAGAAATATATATGAAGTCTGTACAGACAGGTCTATATAAAGTCTATACAAACAGATCTATATAAAGTCTATACAGAGAGATCTATAAAAAGTCTATACAGAGAGGTCTATATAAAGTCTATACAGGGAGGTCTATATAAAGTCTATACAGTGAGGTATATATAAAATCTATACAGAGAGGTCTATGTAAAGTCTATACAGAGAGGTATATATAAAGCCTATACAGAGAGGTATATATAAAGTATGTTCAGAGAGGTATATATAAAGTCTGTGCAGAGAGGTCTATAAAAAGTCTGTTTACAGAGAGGTCTATATAAAGTCTATACAGAGAGGTCTATATAAAGTTTATACATAAAGGTCTATATAAAGTCTATACAGAGAGGTCCATATAAAGTCTATACAGAGAGGTATATATAAAGTCTATACAGAGAGGTCTATATAAAGCCTATACAGAGAGGTATATATAAAGTTTATACATAAAGGTCTATATAAAGTCTAAACAGAGAGGTCTATATAAAGTCTATACATAAAGGTCCATATGAAGTCTATACAGAGAGGTCTATATAAAGTCTAAACAGAGAGGTCTATATAAAGCCTATACAGAGAGGTCTATATAAAGTCTATACAGAGAGGTCTATATAAAGTATATACAGAGAGGTCTATATAAAGTCTATACAGAGAGGTCTATATAAAGTCTGTGCAGAGAGGTCTATATAAAGTCTATACATAAAGGTCTATATAAAGTCTATACAGAGAGGTCTATATAAAGTATTACATACAGGTCTATATAAAGTCTATACATAAAGGTCTATATAAAGTCTATACAGAGAGGTCTATATAAAGTATATACATAAAGGTCTATATAAAGTCTATACATAAATGTCAATATGAGTCTATACAGAGAGGTATATAAAGAGAGGTCTATATAAAGACATAGAGGTCTATATATAGAGAGATCTATATAAAGTCTGTTTAGAGGTCTATATAAAGTCTATAAAGGGAGGTCTATATAAAGTCTATACAGTGAGGTCTATATAAACTCTATACATATTGGTCTATATAAAGACAAGGAGAATAAGTCCAGATTTAATGATTAAAAATCAGATGAGCTACAGTCTATATATATAAAGTCTGTACATAGAGGTATATATAAAGTCTATAAAAAAAGGTATATGTAAAGTCTATACAGAGAGGTCCATATAAAGTCTATACAGAGAGGTCCATATAAAGTCTGTACAATAAGGTCTATATAAAGTCATACAGAGAGGTCTATATAAAGTCTATACAGAGAGGTCTATACTATATAAAGTCTGTACGAAAATGTCTATATAAAGTCTGTGCAGAGAGGTCTATAAAAAGTCTATACAAAGAAGTCTATATAAAGTCTATAAGAAATATATATGAAGTCTGTACAGACAGGTCTATATAAAGTCTATACAAACAGATCTATATAAAGTCTATACAGAGAGATCTATAAAAAGTCTATACAGAGAGGTCTATATAAAGTCTATACAGGGAGGTATATATAAAGTCTATACAGGGAGGTATATATAAAATCTATACAGAGAGGTCTATGTAAAGTCTATACAAAGAGGTCTATATAAAGTCTGTACAGAGAGGTCTATATAAAGTATGTACAGAGAGGTATATATAAAGTCTGTGCAGAGAGGTCTATAAAAAGTCTGTTTACAGAGAGGTCTATATAAAGTCTATACAGAGAGGTCTATATAAAGTTTATACATAAAGGTCTATATAAAGTCTATACAGAGAGGTCCATATAAAGTCTATACAGAGAGGTCTATATAAAGTCTAAACAGAGAGGTCTATATAAAGTCTAAACTATATGAAGTCTATACAGAGAGGTCCATATAAAGTCTATACAGAGAGGTCTATATAAAGTCTAAACAGAGAGGTCTATATAAAGTCTATACAGAGAGGTCTATATAAAGTCTATACAGAGAGGTCTATATAAAGTCTATACAGAGAGGTCTATATAAAGTCTAAACAGAGAGGTCTATATAAAGACTATACAGAGAGGTATATATAAAGTCTATACAGAGAGGTCTATATAAAGTATATACAGAGAGGTCTATATAAAGTCTATACATAAAGGTCTATATAAAGTCTATACAGAGAGGTCTATATAAAGTATATACATAAAGGTCTATATAAAGTCTATACATAAAGGTCTATATAAAGTCTATACAGAGAGGTCTATATAAAGTATATACATAAAGGTCTATATAAAGTCTATACATAAATGTCAATATGAAGTCTATACAGAGAGGTCTATATGAAGTCGGTACAGAGAGGTCTATATAAAGACGGTATAGAGGTCTGTATAAAGTCTGTATAGAGAGATCTATATAAAGTCTGTTTACAGAGGTCTATATAAAGTCTATAAAGGGAGGTCTATATAAAGTCTATACAGTGAGGTCTATATAAACTCTATACATATTGGTCTATATAAAGACAAGGAGAATAAGTCCAGGTGTTACGGATGGGTAAGCGTCTTCTGCTTCATCGACCACACCCGTCATGTAAAGTTTGGTCAATCCAAACAAGTAATGTCTCTTCTCAAATGAGAACACAACCACCAGACACACCAATAAGCATCGAACCATCCAGCTTCAATCCCAGAAAAAAAAAAAGAAAAGCATTTTCCAACGGCACTTTTATAACTAGATAATTCCAACATGTGTACAATGTTATCACATAACACGATACAAAATAGTAAAATCATCATGGTCAATGGGCATGTCAAGATATTCATATTTCTGTCTATGCTTTAATTATCAAAACTTTACAAACCTCGATAACTATTGAATTTTGATAGTCGTTTGTGACATAAGACAGACAAATTATTTCAACCTTCTCAAATATATCACAAAGAAAACTTATCTTGATATACCGACACTTCAAAATAAATGCAGAACCGAGGCCTATTGATGAAAATGTTGTGAATGAAAATTTTAGTTTTGGAAAAAAAAAGATGTGAAGTATTTAAAACAAGTACGTGCAATGTTACAATGACTCTATGTACACAAACATACTTAAATAGAAAATCATTTAAATGTCTGTATTTAGGACAAAGAACTTCTTCATAACTTCCTTTGATATTCCCGCTAATTTTAGATAAATTAAGATTTCTTTTAACCGACTGAGACATTTAGGAGGTGAATGGTTTGACTTACGAGGTAGAGTTTTGGTCAAGTGATGAGTATCTCAGTGTGCTAGTGGGCTATCTAACTATCTGTATAGCAGGTATTTTTACAGATACGTGCTAGCAGTAATTTTGATCCTTGACCCTTTACGATCTCTACGAGATTGGACGAGATATTGTCTCGGTGAAAGATGATTGCGGTTGTAATGTGGTAATGTCAAATCCATCAGCCAATCAGAGGTCTTAAAATTAGTGTGGTGCGGATCTGTGATCCAAAACCATTGATTTTATCATTACATGTATCTAGTGTTAAATTTTATATAGCATATTAATCAAATCACTAATATTATTTCATAAAAAAATTACATATTTGTCATCGAATGATAGAGATAAATGGCAGACAAGTTAGAACATATACCTTTGGCAGGAAATTCGATGGAAGAAAAAAATTTACGAATTCTAAATCTGCACTAGGTAAAAATGCAAGGAAAAAAATTGAGATATTGCGTAATTTGCACCTGCAAAGATCAAAAGTCATGCCTTTGATACAATGCATGATGACGAAAGATTTGGAAGTATGTCACATTCCAGATGTTAAATACAACAGTGTCTACCTTAACCGCCTTTACATATAAATTCTAAAATGATATATAATGATAAGTCAGTCACGGATAATTTATACGGATTTGGATATTTATTGATTGTTATAAGGGAATGACAATCTATCACCGTTATCGCTTTATCATTTAAAATATTTCCAATAAATTGATTTATTGGTCTATACCTCATTAGGTTGGCCTCGTGATTTATATACTGCTGTTATTTCGGGGTTCTTTTGTGAAAATAAATCATATTTTAAAGAATTAAGTCACTAAATGCACTTTTCGAGAACAAATTTCTGACTCTTTCTATTTTTTAAAAAAATTAAATGAAAAAATTCTATCCATTGTTATTAGTTCTGTTATTTAATGATCACTTTTGTAGTAATTCGTGTATATTGTAATAACAAAGGAGACAGCTTCGGTTTTGAGCACAATGTCACAATGTAATTTGTATACAAACATAATATACTTTATACAGGTCTACATCTTTTGTTTTCAGAAGATGTGTTAAGTTTGTTTTCTCCTAAATTTAATTTTTGTTTAAATTATTGAATTACCGCTGTATACAATGTGTGTATATGTACATATAAGTATCATACCCCCTATAGTCAACGCTCTGGTATGGCATCATTTACTATTACGTTATGTACTAGCACAATAACTATATCAGACGTAGTTTCGTATCTTTTTATTCTCAACATTTCCGGAAGTTGACAATTTTTAATCCTTCCTTTCCCCCAGTTACGTCTGTTTAGGTAATACAAACATCATTGTTTTAATTTTGAATTTAAATTAATTTTGAACTGAAATTAATTTTGAACAATTTCATCTCCCAGGTTTTCGGGAATCAGCTTTCGCCTATGCCATCTTGGCGGCGGGAGTGACACATCAGGTAGCCAAGGCTTGCAGTATGGGGAAGTTACAGTCTTGTGGATGTGACATGAGGCAACACGGGAAGGTCAAGGACAAATGGGAGTGGGGCGGTTGTAGTCACAACGTCGAATTCGGAGAAAAGTTTTCCGCCAAATTTTTGGATGTGAAGGAAAGAGCAAAGGACATTCATGCCAAAATAAATTTACACAACAACAGAGCAGGTCGTTTGGTAAGTGTAGCATGTAAAGATTTTCTATTGCCTGAACTAGGTTTTCCTCAATAAGCACTTTATCAAAATGGCTTTAACAGATTCCGAGGGCCCAACACTGAATCAGAGAGGGATTAATACCTACCCTACATCATCTTACGTGTTTACATGTGTAGACTCACAAGTGTCTTGTTAGTTATAACGCAAGATGAACGACATGAGTCGAGTTTAAATTGTATATTAGTGGTTACAACACAGGAATCTCAAGAGGTTTTATTCCGATCAACTGTTCCTGGCGGGATGCAAGAAATATTCAAATTACCATAGACTAAAAATACAACAACAGTAGAATCGTAAAGTTTGAAATCAAACCTTAATTTACATTTAATGACTACGTAAGTTAAATGCCACATTGTCTACGTGTGATGTACTTGAATTTCCGTCAGACCTAAAGCAAGGCGGTTCCCCGAACAGTCGTTAGACGAACATACGGAATGTGTTTAAAGTTTCTCGTAGTCTCTTCATCAATGAAAACTCAAGAGGTTGGAGAAACAGACTGTTGCAGAAAATTGAGCTAATTATACGGCCAATAAATCGCCCGTCTGGCACGCGCGGTATCTATGGTGATAGCACGGTCACGCGCCGGAAACCTACAACAAATATGGCGACCGCAGACGAGAGAGCTCATGCTGTGAATGAAAGTGTTCTTTCAATCTTCCTGCTTTCTTATATTTTTTTCTTTTCCGTACAAAATCCATTTTATGTTAACTCGTATTGTCAACATATGAAGCTGTAAATATTCTACTGTAAGGGAGTTTCGTTGTGTTTTAAGACAATTTTGCCTTGCCATCATTCTGTGTCACTTTGCGGTTAGGTTGTGCTTACAACTGTTCATTAACAGATGGTCACAAATATACTTACACTTACTTAACTTAGAACCATCATCGTAAACATGGCGTAGATCGCATTTACTATAGATCAGGGAGGATATTGTTTCCAAAAGGAAAACGGGGTCTAGAGAAGAGAGGGGACAAGAGGACAACGGGGTATATGAAAGCGAAGGGAAAACAAGACCGCAGGGTCTGTGGGAGAGCGGGGATAATTGGACTGCTAGGTCTGTGGGAAAACGGGGACAATTGGACTGCGAGGTCTGTGGGAAAACGGGGACAATTGGACTGCGAGGTCTGTGGGAAGCGGGGACAATTGGACTGCGATTTCTGTGAGAGAGCGTGGACATTAGGACAGCATGGACTATAAAAAGTATAGTTGGTAGTTTGAACTAATTGGTGATATTGTGATATATGTAATTTGAAGAAACTATGTGATAGCAAGGGTGATGTGACAGCGGGATTCATAGGACAAACAGCTATTTCACCGAAGGATGCATGGGAAAACGGGAATTACGGGGCATCGGGAATGGCACAATTGAAGGTATATGGGATAGCGGGAACAAGGATTATGGAGAATGGATTGTGGAAAGTGGAGCCGATGAAACGGCGATGACTATTAATTAGCTGAGAGTATGAGAAAGGCCATGATGAAACTATGGTGATTGGGAATAATAAAAATCAAGATTTCATTCTCCTCGAACCAGCTTCTCGTTAATCGGACGAGTTGTCGGTCAAACTTGTGATATTTACATCGATACCAGTTTCAAAACAGCCGGATTACAAGTCTCGCAGTTGGTTCGGAGAGTGTAATGTGCCGTTCTAATTACCCCTAGGGGTTTATGTATCAAACCTTATTTAAGAACCATCGAGACTCTTGTATAAACGGTTCCGACAAAAAACGGCCAACGTAGTCTGTGAAAAGTATACCAGTGTAACTCGATTCTTTATCACGTTACCTAAATCTCGTTTGCCATTCTTTGATTCGAGATTTTATGAGGGTTTTTCTGACCGAACCGCATATATGCAGTCGGTTGTTACTTGGTATTAAAGAGCACAATTCATCTCAAGGTTTGGCGTTACAATGTCAGGGACTATCTATTACACAACTATAAGAACGTTGTAGACATAATTTCTCCGTACTTTGATCTTAAAGATTACTTCTCCACAATAAATATAGTAGGGTCGACCATGAAGAGCCGCACCATTGTAAAGTACATATAAACCATGAACATAGTGTATATACAAGTTCTCTAACGGAAAGGACGTACAAAACACGAATATATAAATGTATACTAAGGTACGCTTTAGACACAATGTTTTGAAAATCAAACCTGTGCCCTCCCTTTATACTTAGTAACCAGCGTGTGTCAGATAAGACTTTTTTTTTAAAATCTAGTGTCCTTTGGTGTGTTCAACCAATTTGAAGAACTTTGCTTTGAGCAAATGTAGATGTAGATAAGGAATTATCGTGTACAAAAATCATTTCTAAATTCATTAGTCAACTAAAAATGGTGTAACCACTTGAAATAAGATTTTAAATGAATATAGGACGAAACATCTTTTGTTCCGTTTCTTAACCACCAAATCCCTCTGTATGGAGATCATTCTACCAGCTATGAGTGGTCAGCTGATAGCAAACCCCGGCGAGGTTGTTATGAAAACCTTCATTAAGTACTAACCACACTTTGCTCTTTCCGATGGCCGTCATGTCATTATTTGGTTTTGTGAAGTCGTTTTAAAAAATGATATAACGTTTTTCTTGATGTGACATTTATTTTGCATTTTGGTGTCCATGTGAGCTCGTGTTGACTCGATATTCCCGTGATATGATAAATATATTCTATATAGCATTATTTTCATCATTACAGTCTGTTATAAGAAATGTTCGCCGGAAGTGCAAATGCCACGGGATGTCTGGGAGTTGTGAGATTCAGACATGTTGGAAATCTACACCCGATTTCCGGGAGGTTGGAATCCGGCTAAAAAAGAAGTATGACGCCGCGAGAAAGGTAAAGGTAAAGAGAATGACATTATTCTATCTTCTCACTTCCTTTCATGGGAATTAAAGGGCGGACGGAGTATGCCATTGCTTACAATCTACATCTTTATGTCTAAGGGAGGCAACTCCTATAGAATTTTAAGACATCTCGAAATTTTACTGTGTGAATGGATTAATCTTACCAAATTCTTTATTTCATTAAAGATCAAAACTCTGATATAAGAGATCTCCTGTGTATTCATTGTTTGTAAATATTCTAAGTTATTACTTTTCAAAATTGTACATAACAGTTACCAATAGTGTCCTGTTCTGTATTTTCCAGGTGAATATTCTCAATGCGGCCGCAGCGAGGTACCGTCGAATTAGACGCAACACTCGAAAGTCAGATCTGATATTCTACGAGAGATCCCCTAATTATTGTGACGTCAACCCTCGCGTTGACTCCATAGGAACCTCTGGTCGACTGTGTAATAAAACTAGTTCCGGTGTGAACAACTGTCAAACGCTATGTTGTGGGCGTGGCTACAACACCCTCCGAGTCAAACGTACTGAAAGATGCGACTGCAAGTTCCACTGGTGTTGTTACGTCGTGTGCAAAACTTGTTCGTACAATGAATGGGTGACAGTATGTAAGTGATAACTGTGGCACTGACAACGAATACCTAACGAGATTTTTGTATACAAATGTGAACATTTTGAAACTCGTCATCAACTGCAATAACATATGTTATAAGGTTATATCGCACGACAGAATCGATGACGAAGATGACAAGAATTCTTCGAGATATATTTTTAGATAAATGTTCTCGTTTGGTGTTTCCTAGGTGGTCTGTGACGTTATGGAACGCATATAATATTAACAACGAAATCGGGTGATCAATGCTATAGAAAATAAAATGGCGCCGATATTTTAAATGGAACAAATATTTGTTACCTGAAACTATTTGTACTCTTTCTAAGTGCTATTATAATACACAAATGCCGATGTCAACAATGACAAAATTAAAAAAAAAGTAGTACCAGACAAGAACACTCCACACGAAGCAGGAAGTGGCTATAAATGAACTCTTAGCAAGTCACACCTCACGAATTACGCGGGAGTGCACAATGCATGGTACCAAGTCACACCTCACAAAATTGGCGAGTCTTCAACTAATTGTACCAAGTCACACCTCACGAATTACGCGGGAGTGCACAATGCATGGTACCAAGTCACACCTCACAAAATTGGCGAGTCTTCAACTAATTGTACCAAGTCACACCTCACGAATTACGCGGGAGTGCACAATGCATGGTACCAAGTCACACCTCACAAAATTGGCGAGTCTCCAACTAATTGTACCAAGTCACACCTCAGGAAATACGCGGAAGCCTGTAATGAACTTTTCCAGGTCACATGTATACGGAAGCAAATAGTGAACTTTGCAAAGCACGACTCACCTAAATGAACTTCTAAGCCACACCTCACGAAGTACGTGCCAAGTCAATCCTCACTAAGTAAGCAGGAACAATTAGTGTTCCAAATTACACCTCACGAATTATACGGGAGTCATCAATTAAGTGTAGTCCACCAAGTACACGGGAGACATAAATGAAATGTACTGATGTACACTTCAGGAAGTACGTGGGAGTCGTTGATGAACTGTACTAAGTCATGATCACTCCTAATTTAGTACATACATATGTATCCTATCAAGTCACGTGATAAATCCACAATGTACAGATGCATTCCAGGAAGTTAACCTTTAACCCAATGACATCATAGATACGAAAACAGTATCTGAAGATTGTACATTTTAGTCTCTATTTAATGTTTATGGTATACAATGTACTTGATAACCTTTATTACATTGGTAGTATGTTTGAATTGTCCGTTAATATGGAACGTTTCACGAAAAGTGAAACCCTCACGCGTAATTCGGGGTTTTAATGACCCCACCCGTATTTACATACGCGTGCACGTTTCATGTTGCGCACGTTAACCCGGCCAGAGATATGTTATATCTAAAGAAATATATGAATTTTATGAAATTTTTGAATAATATAAATTGTTCACAAGATATAATTTATGACTGTAGTAATTTGAACAATACTTGAATTTATCATGCCGAATCTACCGACATACAAAGTAGATTGTTGTGTTATAAATCATAAGAATTTCACGTCCTCCACCTGACTGGACGATGTTTGGTCGGTGTGTTATATAACAACACGGGACTCCTGAACATCCATTTAACAATATAACAGTCATTCTCTAACCTCGTCATCACATTTCCATTGTGATGCTACATAAACAGTCAGACTTTTATATTGTTACAACACTCAAGCAAATGTTTATTTGGCTTTTTTTATCATCATCCTTATTATTATTTATTTATTTAAACAATCACGGTTTATATTGCTTTTTTAAGAGTCCATAAGTGATGACCATGTCATCCTCGATACTACAGGCGTAACCATCACTTTCGCTTTCTGCACTCCTGGGACATGTCATAGCAAAATTGAAGGTACAAGCGAAGTAATTTGATTGGTTCGAGGAGAAAAAGACTGACCAATCACAGGTTGATACGCTCCTTTTGGAAATTACAAAGAACGACACTCCATTTCAAAGCCAGTACAACATACCGTTATCCGACCGCGAGATTCATTTGATTTACATCAAAGAGTCAAACTAATCTCTTTTTGTGCACAAAATGTCGCACATGGAACCTTCAATTTTACCATGACATGATCCAAGGATGCAGAGAGAGAAAATGTAACCCCTGGAGTATCAAAGATGTGAACATGTTTGCACAAGAACTGGATAAAATCGAGCATAAACATCAATGTATTTGCAATTATGTCAAAATTTCTGTTCAGAGATAACCGTTTGAATCGTTCCCCTAGAACCTTACTGCCGGGATATTCTAGAAAAATATCAGTTTTAAAGCAGGTCAATCTCAAATAACTTAAAAAGTTTAAAAAAAAAATGTCCTTGTGACCTTTTGGGATTGAAATACCGGTAGTTAACACAAACGAAAATAATTGTTTCAATATTATCCACTATTGAATATCGGTAGTATGTGATATCAACGTAAACAAACCAATAATTTGTTTCCTGGGTTTATCGTCCTCTTAACAGCCAGGGTCATTCCGGGACGGGGTCTCTATGCAGTAGTTGGTGACTACCTCAATGAACAACATACGGGAGGCCAGTCGGAACTATCCACGGTGAAAGGGGTATAGCACAACCACGTCAGTTTCTCATATTCAAATAAACAATAGATAGCACAAGTGTCCTGTTTTTATCAATTATGTGTTGTTGGTGAATCTTCATGACTTTACTCCTCTGATAGTTATAGAACTATTACTTTATCACCGTGCTGTTTCCAAGTGGTCTACATTGGTTATTGCACTTTAAATGTGTACATGAAATAATTATCAATATAGGATGTACATTTCTGTGTATTTGATAAATGTTTTAATGTTTGAATGATTAAAAATATCTTTTTTATCGTTGTTAATGTTTTTAATATTGTTAATGTATCTTTTATCTGGCACTTTTAGTTATACAACCAATAAGATAACTTTGTAAACATAACAGCACTGGATTTGCCTGAGGCATGTGTAATCAATGTTGATAAAATTTATCTCGTCCCATAAGTTATAGATAGAATTTTAAAAGATGTAAAGATGAAATCAATTTTCTCTCATTTCTAAAATATGTTTATCAATATCCCTTACATGTTATATATAGTTTATTACTCGTCACAGGTGACTGCGCATGCTTTTGAGATAAATGTAATTGTGGCATGTCACGTGTACTTTTTACCAGGTCACTAATCCGACGGACGAGTACTTACCAGGTCACTAGTCCGACGGACGAGTACTTACCAGGTCACTAGTCCGACGGACGAGTACTTTTTACCAGGTCACTAGTCCGACGGACGAGTACTTTTTACCAGGTCACTAGTCCGACGGACGAGTACTTTTTACCAGGTCACTAGTCCGACGGACGAGTACTTTTTACCTTGTCACTAGTCCGACGGACGAGTACTTTTTACCAGGTCACTAGTCCGACGGACGTGTACTTTTTACCAGGTCAGTAGTCCGACGGACGATAACCTTTTACCAAGTCACTAGTCCGACGGACGAGTACTTTTTACCAGGTCACTAGTCCGACGGACGTGTACTTTTTACCAGGTCACTAGTCCGACGGACGAGTACTTAGTAGGTCACTAGTCAGACGGACGAGTAAATTCTTTTTACTTTGTGCAGGTCACTAGTTTGACGAATAAGCAATTATATAATCGTTAGACGACGGAGGAAATTCGTACTTTTTACCAAGGGACAAGTGTGCACTAGGCTTCTCTGTAGTCCGACGGACGATAACCTTTTACCAGGTCACTTGTCAGACAGACGATAACTTTTTATATATTCAAAACCGGCTGTTAATTTTCAACTTGAAATTTATAACATCTACGATATAACAACATTTCAAAAATGTTTTAAAAATCATCATTCATTATATATGAAGTACTTTTTACACAGGTCACTAGTCCGACGGAAAAAAGGACTTTTTACCAGGTCACTAGTCCGACGGACGTGTACTTTTTACCAGGTCACTAGTCCGACGGACGAGTACTTAGTAGGTCACTAGTCAGACGGACGAGTACTTTTTACAAGGTCACTAGTCCGACGGACGAGTACTTTTTACCAGGTCACTAGTCCGACGGAGGAGTACTTTTTAAATTTGTTGCTGCACATGAGGAAATGAAATTCTTCACTTCAGTATAATACTAAGTGTACTTTGTGCACTTAGTAACACATTTTGATAAGATAAAAGCGTGAAGACTTTCCTAAATTTGACGAATAAGCAATTATATAATCGTTAGACTCACAGTAAACACCAATAAGGCCGATTTTAATGAATAACAAATTCGTAGTCATCAGATCCAATGCAGACTCAGCATAATACACAAGTGGACAAGTGTGCATCATGGCTTCTCTGTTGTGATCTCCAAACTGAATCCTGTCATTTCTTAACAGTCGAAAATATGTACACTGTATATAACCAACATGTATTTCAATGTTCCGCACAAGCCATTGTCTTTTGCTATGACAATTTCATGGAAAATATATATTCAAAACTTCAAATTTGGCTGTTAATTTTCAACTTGAAATTTATAACATCTACTACGATATATAACAACATTTCAAAAATGTTTTAAAAATCATCATTCATTATATATGAAGAAATGTTTTCTGCGAAACACAGGTAAATCTCATGTAAAAATCCTGGTGAAAAAAGGACAGTTTATAGAGAATGGTAGATAAATGCCATTGTTCCCTAAAACTGTTGTCATTCAGAGAAAACCCCCTACAGACATTTGTCCAACAAACTGTCCACGCCTTTCTGGGAAGATGGAAGTCACCAAAACATGTAAAGCTACTGGGAAGATGGAAGTCACCAGACCATGTAACGTTACTGGGAAGATGAAAGTCACCAGACCATGTAAAGTTACTGGGAAGTCACCAGACCATGTAAAGTTACTGGGATGATGGAAGTCACCAGACCATGTAAAGTTACTGGGAGATGGAAGTCACCAGACCATGTAAAGTTACTGGGAAGATGGAAAGACACCAGACCATGTAAAGTTACTGGGAAGATGAAAGTCACCAGACCATGTAAAGTTACTGGGAAGTCACCAGACCATGTAAAGTTATGGGAAGATGGAAGTCACCAGACCATGTAAAGTTACTGGGAGATGGAAGTCACCAGACCATGTAAAGTTACTGGGTAGATGGAAAGACACCAGACCATGTAAAGTTACTGGGAAGATGAAAGTCACCAGACCATGTAAAGTTACTGGGAAGTCACCAGACCATGTAAAGTTACTGGGAAGATGGAAGTCACCAGACCATGT
Organism: Ylistrum balloti; assembly: GCF_031769215.1. NCBI lineage: Eukaryota > Metazoa > Mollusca > Bivalvia > Pectinida > Pectinidae > Ylistrum > Ylistrum balloti. Next base: position 2,120,158 of record NW_026782260.1, on the reverse strand, counting down.
AAAGTTACTGGGATGATGGAAGTCACCAGACCATGTAAAGTTACTGGGAAGATGGAAAGACACCAGACCATGTAAAGTTACTGGGAAGATGGACCAGACCATGTGAAGTTACTGGGAAGATGGAAGTCACCAGACCATGTAAAGTTACTGGGAAGATGGAAGTCACCAGACCATGTAAAGTTACTGGGAAGTCACCAGACCATGTAAAGTTACTGGGAAGATGGAAGTCACCAGACCATGTAAAGTTACTGGGAGATGGTTAAGTCACCAGACCATGTAAAGTTACTGGGAAGATGTAAGTCACCAGACCATGTAAAGTTACTGGGAAGATGAAAGTCACCAGACCATGTAAAGTTACTGGAAAGTCACCAGACCATGTAAAGTTACTGGGAAGGTGGAAGTCATCAGACCATGTAAAGTTACTGTGATGATGGAAGTCACCAGACCATGTAAAGTTACTGGAAAGTCACCAGACCATGTAAAGTTACTGGGAAGGTGGAAGTCACCAGACCATGTAAAGTTACTGGGAAGATGGAAGTCACCAGACCATGTAAAGTTACTGGGAAGATGGAAGTCACCAGACCATGTAAAGTTACTGGGAAGATGGAAGTCACCAGACCATGTAAAGTTACTGGGAAGATGGAAGTCACCAGACCATGTAAAGTTACTGGGAAGATGGAAGTCACCAGACCATGTAAAGTTACTGGGAAGTCACCAGACCATGTAAAGTTACTGGGAAGATGGAAGTCACCAGACCATGTAAAGTTACTGGGAATGTAAAGTTACTGGGAAGATGGAAGTCACCAGACCATGTAAAGTTACTGGGAAGTCACCAGACCATGTAAAGTTACTGGGAAGTCACCAGACCATGTAAAGTTACTGGGAAGATGGAAGTCACCAGACCATGTAAAGTTACTGGGAAGATGGAAGTCATAAGACCATGGAAAGTTACTGGGAAGTCACCATACCATGTAAACTTACTGGGAAGATGGAAGTCACCAGACCATGTAAAATTACTGGGAAGATGGAAGTCACCAGACCATGTAAAATTACTTGGAAGATGGAAGTCACCAGACCATGTAACGTTACTGAGAAGATGGAAGTCACCAGACCATGTAAAGTTACTGGGAAGATATAAGTCACCAGACCATCTAAAGTTACTGGGAAGATGGAAGTCACCAGACCATGTAAAGTTACTGGGAAGATGAAAGTCATCAGACCATGTAAAGTTACTGGGAAGATGAAAGTCATCAGGCCATGGAAAGTTACTGGAATTTTCGTTCAGTTTGTTATTTTAGTTGGTTTATAAAAAATCATGTTCGTTTAGTTGTCAACTTACATCAAATATATTTCCTTAAATCTTATTCTGGACAAGCTTACATCTCTTTTGCCTGGCCTGACACTATTCCCTAATAAATATATCTCAATATATTTAGGAAGTCAATGCAAAAGTAAAAAGGCGTGCAAACATCTAGATCCCTACATAAAAATATACCGATACTGATTTTTTTCAAGCAGAAACCGGAAATACAGACAATATATATATACAGTCAGGTGTATGAAAACATTCTATTTGAATTATGCGTAAGTCGGTTAGAATGATGTATATATATATGTGTGTGTTTGTGTGTGTGTGTGTGTGTGCACGTCCATCACGATCTATACGCCCTTTGTCCAGTCCCCGCTATCTCCTACCTGGTACTGCGTACTCCGACTTCATGCCTCGACAGGACAACACCGTACCTGTTGAGTGTCACTGTCTTACAGTATCATCTCAGGCTGGCGTCCCTGGTAAGTTATTTATCTTTAAATTAATCATATTCTGTTACCACGATTAATACTTTCGCCGTAAACTTTGATAGAGCGTGTGAGTTATTATATACCTGTTCGTAAATAAGGTTATATTACTGTATTTGTCGTTTCAGGTCTTCGGACCATGGTCATAAATACCATCAAATTTTGGTTGTTCCTCCTCGAACCACACGGCTACATAGACAGATATATATATATGTCTTTAGAAAATTTAACTTTCAATGAAACAACCGTTATCAATGATGGGCCTAAAATAGAACATTAATTGATGCCAAATTGCAAAGATGATTAATTGGTGGAGTTCCCGAAGAACTCGGAGATCTAACGAATGCAGATATCATTTTATTATAATTTCTTCTGTAGAAGTCAACATCCATTTACAACTGTAAAATGGTGAAAGACAATTTTAAAAGTAATACAGATAGTAACAGACGCAGCATCTACAAAAATTATCTTAAAAAAACAACTTCAAGGAAATAACATATTACTTTGCAGTTAAGGCATAAAATCAATTTTGTAATTGATAATCGATCAGTTATCATACTTATTGGCAATTATTGATTATGAAACTAGACTTGATCCTCACAACATATTATAAATATATTGAACAAGCATTCAGAGCCAGCAAAGAGCTAATGATTAAAATTGATACCTAGGTATCCCATAATTCCGTTATTTCCTCTCATGTTCCTGAATAGAAATTTCTCATATTCAGACATATTTTGGAAAGTTGAGTGAAGAACTCGTTGATGTCATTTTGCTTGTCTGTCTCGGAGAAATCTAGAAGCTAAATCTATATGTCAGGTATAACAGGGGACTTTTGAAATAAAACAATGACACAGTGTTTTCAGGTCCCTCGCCAATAGAACCCACTCATTAGCCCAGTCACAGTCATGATGGTGTGCTGGAAATCGGTTGCAATTACATGATAGATCATCATATAATCTCCATCGATCGATGATCGACTCATAATCGATTATCGGAAGGATATGCATTTCCACTTCTGTAATAATAAATTGATAACATCATATTCAAATGAAGAATTTTAAAGTTAGCGTGTTCTGTACAAGTGCATGATATTTGTTAAGCGCTTAAGCGGTAATGTTGACCTGTCTCGTTCAACCAGACGCTTGATCACTTTGTAACGTTTGAAGACAAGATCGAGATTCGAGACTTTTTTCTTCTGAAGACGGGGAAACGTGAATGTCACTTTTTATTTTACAGACAATTGATCATGAAAGATTGTAGTCACTTAATTAGTTAACTAGCATAACCAACCTATACTAGAAAAGTTGAAAATCGGAACAACACTAGTAAATATGAAGGATGTTGGCACTCGGAAAACATCCTTATCAGACCTATCCAAAGAAGTGCTCTGTGAGTGCCATTTAAAAAAAACCAATAGGATGGTGTTGTTTTATTAGAAATATAACAAGGCAATCATACCCTCTGTCATATAAGCAATCTTTTTCTTACCTGGATTTTTTTCTGAGATTTACCTGAGATTAACCTATCTTCATATTCTAGAAAATATATCATTTATGGAAACGGATTTATATAAGTTGTTATCAACTTGTTTCCAATTCCTGTTCCTTCGATGATATACTTGCTTTATATTTCTGTTTGGAATGAAATAAAGTTTACATTAAATATATCATTTCTGGTAATTGGTATCAAATCTACTTATTTATCAATTAAAAATGATTAATAGTCAGTTTCATTTAATTTTATTAACCTTTGGCCTAAGGACCATTCTTAACAACCTGTGTACACAAACACAAGGTACAATGTATATGTGAATATAGTCAATAATCTATGATATGATAATTGTTAGCAAGAACTTATTTACAACAAATTGAATAAATTTTACGGAATAGAGTATCACTATTTTAAAGTTGACATTTTTTCTCACTTATTTTGCATCAAATCAAAGACGACCATGTACAATAAAGGGAATGTATACATGGCTTTGTAGCTACATAGTAGAGCCTTGCTTTTTTTGTATTTGACAGTCGAACCACACACCTCAGATATTCAGCTGGTTATATATTGTCTACATGCCAATCCTCTGTCTGACCAAATGAGCTACTACAATCCTCAAGATCATTCATTTCTAGACTGTAGTCAGTGTTGTCCATTAGACTAAGCACTGACCAACCTCATTAGCCAATGAAAAGTGAAACTCATTTTCTCAAGAATAATACAAATGATTGTGAAAATTACTTCACTGTCAAATGGAACAGGGTTTTCAATAACAATCAGTCGCTGGCAAATTTGACCGTTTTCATTAGATGTTGGCTAGTTGTTTTCAACCGAAAATAGTCAGAGAAAAAAATCTGAAAAGATTTTCGCTGCATGTTGGTCACATCGCAAGACTAAAACGTCCAAATAGAACGCGCCACGAAGCTCCCGAACGGGCGTTACCAGAACGCTTTACAGTAAAGACTTCAAAGCTCGAAGATATATGCATTTGATGGCCGTTGTCCGCCTCCAAATTAAGCGTACTGAAACATTTCCTGGTATTACATGTTTCTTTGGGGAGAAACCAAAAGGTTAGAAAGGTTTTGCATACTAAAATATAGTGTAAAATAATTTATGATTTAAAACTTTGGTATTTTATCGTGTCTATTTCTGCTGTCAAAATAAAATGTTGCACTTGTTAATTCCGTGATCTCTGACTTTTTCGTTTATGTAGACAAATTTGTTCGTCTATTTTTTTAAATGTAACATTTTAGGAATAATTCCTGTCTCACATACAAATATTAACTGCAGGTCTTTACAGGCGATATTAAGGTTCACTGGATACGCAACGTCAGCTGATTAAGTCGGTCGATATTTCATAAACAATTCCTGGTCTAGCCAGTCAAAGACTTCAACTGCTTGGACCGCTATTAACGAAACAACACAGATATACGCTGACAGAATTTAATTTCGCAATCAGTTTGATTTATTTAACGAAAAAAAAAAACTTTGACAGTTCATCAAAAAACGCTTAATCAAGTAACAGTTTGTTATTGTTATTTGGCATGCTTTATGTTATTGACAGTCCAGATTTCCCCATGTCAGTATGATAAAACTAATGTCATGATGTGTTTTCTTCACTACTGATAAGATTGCGATTCCACTGCTTTCTATAAATAGATTAGACTCACTGATCCGACAAAGTCATGGCTCATGACCACAGGAAGAGTCTGATGTGTATGTGAGGTATATCTATTTTTTTTACTAAGATTTTTTGTAAACAGTGTTCTACACATTATTTATAGGAATATTTCAATAATATACTCCTATTTCATATTTAACCATTATTTAAAAAAAAAATGATGAAATTGACTGCTTCTAGAATTTTTCCATTGTCCTTACGAAGTAGCTTAGAACCATTTTCAGGCGGCAGCAGGAAGTGGCTGAGTTTTCCGAGAGATCTCGATCTCGCGACAATATGACAAGCGATATAGAGTAGAGTGCTATCAAGGCTTTAATGGAACAAACCGACTCTATCGGGATAGAGCCCGAAGGGCCAGCTGACGTCAATATTGAGGAATATAAGCCCGATTATGAGCAAAACACAAATGATGATATCGCGAAAGTTGTTAATGGAACTTTGCAAGCACGAGACGCAGAGGGAAAAATGCACGCACTGGTGGGTCAATATTTTCAACCAGAAAACTGACAATTTCGTTGTGCAAAGAGTTTATACAGAAGTTTGGCATACTTTGCGAAATACAACAAAGGATACAGACACCACACTAAAACGGTCACAGAATTACGTTCTCAGAACCGTACTCCTTATCTCAATTTTTAGACAAACTATTATCATGTTCCAAATAAGGAAAACGCCTTAATTTAATGACATCAAGAGTGTTTAAAACTAACGAATAACACATTAATGTTTCTACAGATAACTTTCACGGACATAAAATGTAAACTTAATTTATTTTACAACAATTTTGAAACAAGCTTTAAGCTTTTATCAATCACTCTTGTTTGCTCGAATTGAAGCGCGCGAGAGGTCTTAATGTGGGAGAATTCTGACTGCTAAGTGAAAGGCGAGTGCGTTACCAGTTGACAACCATATAGAGTGTATATACAAGTATACAAGTTCATGTATGCATACAGTTAACCTAACAATATTCTGTAATACAATGGTTAAATTGGCACTGTGAAATACAACAGAATTCCCCCAATAAATTTGGCAATATCTTTCCTTTTTAGTTAGTCTTAAAGTGGTACAGTTTTTTTTGCACAGGTCAGATCCTTATGTTTATTTCCATATGGCAAGTCCAAAAACATTTCAATAACACTGACTAATTCCATGAAAGATGAAAATATGATGCTTAACGCATATTTTGCAAATGTTATTTGCTCCGACACACGAATAAAGCTTGATCCGTGTGTGTTGAAAAGCACAACGTTTAATCATTGGGAAACCTTAAGATCTGTCGTTAGGCCTCCATCTTGGTGTGGTCCGCTGTTGGGAAGATGGGGAGCTCCCCTCTCGGTCGGCTATCCGTCCCTGGAAGAACAATGGAAAGTGTCTGGTCTGGTCACTCTTCATGAACATTTTATTGATACAAAATTCGGTAGTACTGATTACATGTCTTGGAGATTCACCACAATCCCTGTTCAAAGCTGATTGCTTCTACATTGTATACAGGTTATCTCCCTTGGATTGATAGATACACTGACTATACCCAACGAACAGCTCACTACTATATTTACACTACTATATTTACGCTACATATTTAAACTACTATATTTACACTACATATTTACGTTATACATTTACACTACATATTTACACTATATTCCCCGGGCGTCCTGACATTGTTTAGGAAATATATATATGTAATCGTACTTAGCTACGGAGGATACCAAACCCTTGACTTTCCTACCATAACTACTCGACAGATCTGACTATACCTCTCCCTACATAGAAGTATCATTACAGTCACAGTCCTTACAATCATGATCACAAGAATCAAATTATTAATAGAGTAGAAATATTGTAAGCCAAGCATGTTCTCTCATAAGGTTTCAGTACTAAGCTATCCCTTGTGTTTGTTCCATCCCATACGAACTGGAGACATTATATGTTAATATTCATAAATAAATTTTAAAAAAGACAATTTATTATTTGTAATTTCAACAATACAGTTCTTTACATTCACTACCTAAAGATGCTCTGCAGTTCTCATTTTTTAATACGAAAGAATGGATCTAAAGACAGGGGTATCGTATTATTCATACACAGCACGGTCCCTTTTTCTTTTTTATTTAGAATTGCATTTTTTTATAATTTAGAATTGCATTTTTTTAAAATTTAGAATTGCAAACTTTTCCAGCTTAATTTATAATTTTGAAATATCGACCGCAAGTTACTTTTCCATTCAGTTTCAAAACAAAACAAACATAACGAAAACCTAGCATATGAAATTTTGATACATATTTACTCTGTTGTAGCCATTTTTTGTCTATTATACCCAAAACTGGAAAACCAAACACCAGGAACCAAGGAAAACCAATCCCCGTTTTGAGAAGGTTTCCTCTGTTTCTTCCAAAATATAGCGGCAAAAAGTTTATCCAGGAAAAATCCAGAAAGTATTTTTTTCTAATCGACGTCTTAGTCCTAAAATAGGGGTGGATATATTTTTCAGTTTGAAAAATGCGCCCCTCTTACCCGAAATCCTAGATACACCCGGTAAACTATTGTCTCCCACACCACTTTTTACACACTCATCGTTTTCTGTGTCTGCAGCTTAAGGTTTGTTTGAGGTTTCGTTTTAACCTGTTTGACTTACGACTCCGATTTTGTGGTACTGTGCATTTGTTGTCCGGAGGTGGTTCTTCCTTGTCACTACTACTTCCTTGTGTTCTCAGTTGAACATTTACTTGACTAGTTACTAGAAATGTCTTTCCTACTTGAATGGAACACTGATATTTCCTAAAAAGAAATCTCTTCGCAGTATCCCTGTCAGACTAATAGGGGTAGCTATAATAAAAAGTCTGTTCGAAATTATAGAAATCTGTTTGAAAACTTGAGGGTACACATCCCTTAACCTCTAATTTGTGGCGAGATTTGTCTTAAAACCCTTCAGCGACTAAATAGCCCTAACTTCATTAACTCTGCATTTAAGAGAACAGTATAGGAGACCTAGTGTCTATCAGTCTTCTACGTAACACATTGTGCACCCTCAAATGTGCGTAAAGACAACCTTCGTCTGATTCTGACCTTCTAAATCAGCAGCTCATATTTTGAATTCCACTTTTTGCCGAACTTTTAGAAGTTTTATCAGTGGATGGACTCTTGGCCTCTAGCCCTACCTCTTACTTCCTCTCCCTGAGAATTTTGAACTTAACACAGACCTTTAGTAAAAGTCCTATATCCTGACACAAATAGCAAGTTCCAGTTGTGGGAGTTATCTCCCCTGATTCTCTGAAAGCATTTGCTGTCTTGTTATAGATCATTTGAGCCACCTGACACTGCCTCAACTTCTACAGTCGGTGAAATGACTTCATCTGACGTTTCGGGATTACTGAAGGTTACTTTTTTCCTCGTCTCAAAATCCTTTAACCGAGTAACGGATTGATCTACTGCCCGAGTCTCTAGATGTGTAAGACAATTCAGAGTAAGCTAACAGTGCTTACCCTTAAGGCTTCTTAAGGAATAGCCAAACTCGGCTACTGTTTCCACCTTTCTCCATAGTTTGGCTCTAAACTTATATCTAAGGGCCACACTACGCTCCTTAGACCTTCCATCTTCTGTGAATCATACTTATTAATTTTACTGATATCAAAAGGTTCCAAAAATTAACTTTAGTTAACTATTCTAATTCACTATCAAATTCATACAGCCTTTCATAAAATGTGTAAACGTCTTGTAAGATATCCTCCTGGTTTGTTATAAATTTCCCATCATCTCATTGTAATTTAGGTTTTATTTCTGAATAAAAATTCCTGTTTTCTAAATTGAAAAAAAATTGGTAAGTTTTCCCCGTCTTGAACCATTAAGCTTGAGATCTAACGATGCTATCTTTTATTTTATTTTCCCGTATTAACTGTAATACTTTTATTTTCTACTTCTAATTCAAACTTGCAAACATGTAATTGATTTCAACTATATCGACTGCTTTTCGAGAGATCTAAAAATAATACAGCTGTACCTACATAAAATTTTCTAAACTATCAATTATATCGTGTAGGACTCTTATACTTTAATGAATGTTTTCTTCCTTTGACGAAACCATTTTGGTCTGTATTTATCATTTTAGGAAAAGGTTAAATTCTTCGTGTTAGGCAGCAGGTTAATTTATAGCCGGTTTTTAGAAGAGTACTGAATTGGTCGAAAGTTACCTTGATAATATGGATCGTTATACCCTCCGCAACAAAGTTGGGGGTGGGATGGGTTTAGGGGTAGGGGTATACTTGAATCACCCTGTACGTCCGTCCGTCCGTAGACATTTTATTCCTTTTCAGAGAGTTATCCCCCGTTTATATCAATATGGAAAATGAGTTTTGTCCGGTTATGCATTTCACTCAGTTTTCAATGGATTTGAAAAAAAAATGTTGGGAATGGTCAAAACCATATGGAGATGTGCCTCCTGAGCGATTTTTGCAATTTACATCTGATCTTATTAAAAACTTGTGGAAATAGCCAGCACGATATGGAGATCTGCCCCCTGTAGACATCCCCCCTCCCCTTTTCAGTGGGTTATTCCCATTTTGTGCGAAATGAATACGATTTCGTATGGCTATGAATTATGAGAAATAACCATTTCCCTAGCATCCAATTGAAATTTGGTTCATACCTTTGTTCAGTACAATTTCGAATATCAATTTAAAAAAAAAATTTTTTTTTTTTGCTTTTTTGGTTGCTATGGTAACTGGTAACTGTAAACAAGTTGATTACACGTAACCATTCCTCCTTGGTCATTCAACAAATTTCATAGTTTGACTATGACCAAATTATAAAACTAGTTAAAACCTATACTTGGTTACATTACGTGTTTAAGAAAAAAATTACTATGGCAACACAATCCTGGCTTCTTATTGGTCAAAATTTAGAAATTATACGATTTCGACCCAGTGTGTGATAAAAGAATATAAGGGGATACAAAAAATCACTGTATGTGTTTCATTGCCATGACAACCATACTAAGGCAAATAATGACCTCTGGTCAAAATTTATATATTGATTTTGATTTTGACCAAATTTGGTTTATTGGGGCTTTAAAGGATGCCAAGCATCACTGTATAGGTTTCAGTGTCATGACAACTGTGCTGAAGTAAATTTTGGTCTCTTATTGGGTACCACTTAGATGAAGTGTGATTTTTACCTTAATTTGTATATAGAGGTTGAAGAGAATGCAAAAATTGATTTTCAATTGTTATTGATTTTTTTTCAAGGAGTTTTGACCAAATTTGGTATATAGAGTTCTTATCAGATCAAAATGTTTTGTTGTCAAACAATCCGACACTGGTGATTTGTTTACTTTCATTGTTTATAATCCTTCGCAGTTGTTAGCTTCAGTTTTTCTGGTAAACATTTCACCAACTTTATTTTGTTGATGTAGTAATATATTTGAGGTATGTCTGGGTCTATAGATGTATGTCATTGTTCATAGAACTCGCTTCCCCTGTATTGTATATCGGACTGTTGTGATAAAATATTTCCATCTTTCATATAGTTTATGCGTAATAAATTGATTTTTGCGCGTGTCTAGTTTCCCTCTAATGACAGAAAATAGTTTTTATGTTGTATTTTTTCCACACCTTCTTCCCACTATTTTGATATTAACATTACGTGCCCACGTATTGCTTTGTGGATGTATATGTCTCTAGTTGACTTTCAGTTTTATTCTATTCTTCATTATTCCCTACATTAAGGGAGGTACATAGTCTATTTTCCGCTTAAGTTATATTTTCCCGAATTTTTGCCTTTTGTTTACCTTTCTTTATTTATCTGTATTTAAATTTTATATATGTCCCATAATTATTTCATGTTCGTTTTGTTTAATTTGTCTGTATCCGTTTATAATCCTTTGTATCATTTCTACATAAGTCTCATTATTAAAGGGGATAACACGGTAAAAAACATTATTTTTTATTGGTTGCACGTGTTTTAACACTTCCGGTCACGTTTCGTTACAATCACTTTCGCTCTCTGCACCCCTGGAACATGTCAAGGCAAAATTGAAGGTTCCCCGCGTAACACCTTGTAGACAGACGAAAAGACTAGTTTGATCCGTTGATGTGCAACGAATCTCGAGATTGCATAACGGTATATCATAATGGCTTGGAAGTTGAGTATCGAATTTTTGTAATCTTCAAAGAGCACGGGAGCCTGTGATTGGCTATTTTTTTGTCTCCTGGAGCCAATCAAACTACGTCAGTTGTGTCCTCAATTTTGCAATGACATGTTTCAATGGTATAGAGAGCGAACGTGATTGTAACCCCTGTAGTAGCAAGGTGGTTTCTATACTACACCGATATTCACAGCAGATTTCCAATGTCCAGCTTGACCACTTCTTCGGTTCGGGAAACACCTCTAAAATACGCAGATATTATCGCTATTGAAACATAAATCCTATTTAATCTCTGTAGTCTTACACGATTTATCACAGATGGAAGTTGATAAGACGGTCAATGTCTGACCAAAATGTGTTCACAAATCAATTCACTGTTGGATAAATTGACCGCTGCCTCGTTGTAACTATACATTCCAGCGCTGGATGGCTTCAGTTTGTAATAAATGAAACTGGAATGACACCTTTCGGTGTTTTCCATATCGTAATGTCAACCACGTCACAAAATAGTAGCCATAGTGACTAAATCCCGGTACACACTCGTGGTGTCCTTTAAATCTACCTCCCTCAATCACCATGTATTGTTATCTGGGAAACAAGTCACTGACCGATGAAACGACTTCTAGTTTGGTCAGATATGCTGTCGACACAAGATGTATTCCAGCTTCCGTACTTTGTCATAAAGATGTGTCACGTACGAAGCTGCAGTAAAGTACATTGGTACCTTATTGAATACATTTTTCCTATCATCTGTTTACCATCTCGTCACAATTTTCGATCATATTGTACATAGGATTATAGTACAGCCGAAAAAGATGGTTGATTCTTTACCATCTCGTCACGTTTTTCGATCATAATGTACATAGGATTATAAATACAGTCGAAAAAGATTGTTGATTCTTTACCATCTCGTCACACTAAATACGTCAGTAGTAGTACGCTTCGCACTGGTTATTTGTCTGATGAAGATAACAATGTAATCATCGAAACGTCACACTCTAATCTTCTACTGGTTGTATTATAAGATGAAGGTGACCGTGTAGTCATCGAAACGTCACTCTCTAATCTTCTACTGGTTGTGTTATAAGATGGAGGTGACCGTGTAGTCATCGAAACGTCACTCTCTAATAATATGCTACTGGTTGTGTTATGAGATGAAGGTGACCGTGTAGTCATCGAAACGTCACACTCTAATCTTCTGCTGGTTGTGTTATGAGATGAAGGTGATTGTGTAGTCATCGAAACGTCACACTCTAATCTTCTGCAGGTTGTGTTATAAGATGAAGGGGACCGCGTAGTCATCGAAACGTCACACTCTAATCTTCTGCTGGTTGTGTTATAAGATGAAGGGGACCGCGTAGTCATCGAAACGTCACACTCTAATCTTCTACTGGTTGTGTTATAAGATGAAGGTGACCACGTTGTCATCGAAATGTCACACACTAATCTTCTGCTGGTTGTGTTATAAGAACTTCTTTTACACGGTTTTGTGTTTGTGCGGTGATTGCCAACTCTGTTTCATGTTAGTGTCGTGTTGGTTAACACTGGTTTTGTGTTAGTGTCGTGTTGGTTGCGTCTTGTTCAGTGATAGTGTCGTAACTCTGTCTCTGTGTGTTAGTGTTGTAATGATTGCCTCAAGTTCTGTGTTAAGGTCGTGATGGTTACATCTGGTTTTTCTGTGCGTGTCATAAAAGCTACTTCTTATTATTGCCATGACTAAAGAAGTAATATAGAAATCAATTTTTCTGAATTAAGTCGATGTAATAGTATTCTGCATTTAATTCGGACAATGCCTCACACCAAGATATTAAATGATTTCCAGGGCAATGTTCGTACAAGTATTAAACTATCCGTCATGATTACATTACTTGACTAGTCAGCTTATGGTTCTTTCCAAGAAGATGTATCTTGGGCAAATTCATTTCCTACGTTGTGAGCAAAACACTGACAGTTTTTGATTAAGTATTAGAAAACTGAGGCAAGACAAATATATCGAGTTTATTTTGTAGTGACTTCACAATTGTATGGACGTTTGGCTCTAAGCTGACTGCAGGAAGCTTGCTAGGAATGGCTTGCTCTCTACATCAGCCACCATCTCCGCAGCGAAAGCACACTTGGAAATATCTCTAATAAGATTTTTGGCAGATGGTCAATTTAAAGGAAAAGCCACGGCTAAGACGTTGGTTAGATAAAGGGTTCTCTACTTATAGGTCAAGTGGCGGGCATTATAAACAGCAAAACCTTCCGGTCTTGTGGACATTTCCAATGTCTAGGTCACCTTTGATGTCTATCGGTCATCGTGGTGGACACTTCGGTAGTTCTGGAATCTCAAGAGTTAAGCATCCTTAAAGATCATCGATTATTGAGTACTGATATGGTCACATGTATTCGGTTAGCATAGTGTCCATCTGGTCCGGCGTGCTCAAAGGTTGGATTTGACCAGTGGTTAGTGAAAACTTCAAACTGCTACCACTGAGCAACACTGGGTGTAAAATGCAGAATTAATATTCAAATGTAACAATCTGATTTGTCTCAACAGACCTCCCGCTGTGAAAATATAAAGAATATCCCCATTGTTTTAAAAAATTCATGCTATGGATCTAGTATACAGTGTCTATCTGGTATCTAGTATACAGTGTCTATCTGGTATACAGTGTCTATCTGGTATCTAGTATACAGTGTCTATCTGGTATCTAGTATACAGTGTCTATCTGGTATCTAGTATACAGTGTCTATCTGGTATCTAGTATACAGTGTCTATCTGGTATCTAGTATACAGTGTCTATCTGGTATACAGTGTCTATCTGGTATACAGTGTCTATCTGGTATCTAGTATACAGTGTCTATCTGGTATACAGTGTCTATCTGGTATCTAGTATACAGTGTCTATCTGGTATCTAGTATACAGTGTCTATCTGGTATCTACTATACTGGTATACAGTGTCTATCTGGTATCTAGTATACAGTGTCTATCTGGTATCTAGTATACAGTGTCTATCTGGTATACAGTGTCTATCTAGTATCTAGTATACAGTGTCTATCTAGTATACAGTGTCTATCTGGTATCTAGTATACAGTGTCTATCTGGTATCTAGTATACAGTGTCTATCTGGTATCTAGTATACAGTGTCTATCTGGTATCTAGTATACAGTGTCTATCTGGTATCTAGTATACAGTGTCTATCTGGTATCTAGTATACAGTGTCTATCTGGTATAAAGTATAAAGGGTCTATCTAGTATACAGTGTCTATCTGTATCTATGTCTATATCTAGTGTCTATCTGGTATCTAGTATACAGTGTCTATCAGTATACAGTGTCTATCTATCTATCTAGTATACAGTGTCTAGTATACAGTGTCTATCTGGTATCTACTATACAGTGTCTATCTGGTATCTAGTATACAGTGTCTATCTGGTATCTAGTATACAGTGTCTATCTAGTATCTACTATACAGTGTCTCTCTGGTATTTAGTATACAGTGTCTATCTGGTATCTGGTATACTGTGTCTATCTGGTATCTAGTATACAGTGTCTATCTAGTATGTAGTATACAGTGTCTATCTAGTATACAGTGTCTATCTGGTATACAGTGTCTATTTGGTATACAGTGTCTATCTGGTATCTAGTATACAGTGTCTATCTGGTATCTGGTATACAGTGTCTATCTGGTATACAGTGTCTATCTGGTATCTAGTATACAGTGTCTATCTAGTATCTAGTATACAGTGTCTATCTAGTATCTAGTATTTATCTAATACTAGCGCAGTGTCCATCAGGTTTCCTTTATTGTAGTATAATAATTTGCTCATTTATTTTGTTTAATCATCAGATATCCAGGAAGTTTTCATTTGTTCTGGTAATGCCTATGTGTTACTGGTTCCTACGTACACAGAGATCTAACAAATGAGTCATTTCCATGTAGAAGGCGGCTTTATTGGATAATAATTATTCAGCTATTCTGCTGGATCAATAACGCAGGAATTCAGTTGATTTATTTCTAGGTGGGATAAGAGAATACGCTGATGTAGTGTAAATAATGTCAATGGAAATCGATATCGAAGATGATCTGATTGAATACGGTTTAGGTTTCACATAAAAAAGTATTCATATATACGAAATGTATTATTATATAGTGATGGAGTGTTTTATTGTAAGGACAGAATTTATATCTCTACCATAACACACTCTTACTATCTGTATATGATATTACTCTGTCTACCAATATATAATATTACACTTTGTCTATCCGTATATAATATTACACTCTGTCTTTCCCTAAATAATATTGTACTCTGTCTACCCCTATATAATATTACACTCTGTCTCTCCCCATATAATATTGCACTCTGTCTACCCCTATATAATATTACACTCTGTCTCTCCCCATATAATATTACACTCTGTCTCTCCCCATATAATATTGTACTCTGTCAATCCCTATATAATATTACACTCTGTCAATCCCTATATAATATTACACTTTGTCTATCCGTATATAATATTACACTCTGTCTATCTCTATATAATATTACACTCTGTAAATCCCTATATAATATTACACTCTGTCTATCTGTATATAATATTACACACTGTCTATCCCTATATAATATTACACTCTGTCTATCCCTATATAATATTACACTCTGTCAATCCCTATATAATATTACACTCTGTAAATCCCTATATAATATTACACTCTGTCTATCTGTATATAATATTACACTCTGTCAATCCCTTTATAATATTACACTCTGTCAATCCCTATATAATATTACACTCTGTCAATCCCTATATAATATTACACTTTGTCTATCCGTATATAATATTACACTCTGTCTATCTCTATATAATATTACACTCTGTAAATCCCTATATAATATTACACTCTGTCTATCTGTATATAATATTACACTCTGTCTATCTGTATATAATATTACACCCTGTCTATCCCTATATAATATTACACTCTGTCTATCCCTATATAATATTACACCCTGTCTATCCCTATATAATATTACACCCTGTCTATCCCTATATAATATTACACCCTGTCTATCTCTATATAATATTACACTCTGTCTATCCCTATATAATATTACACCCTGTCTATCTCTATATAATATTACACTCTGTCAATCCCTATATAATATTACACCCTGTCTATCCCTATATAATATTACACCCTGTCTATCCCTATTAATATTACATTCTGTCTATCCCTATATAATATTACACTCTGTCAATCCCTTTATAATATTACACCCTGTCTATCCCTATATAACATTACACTCTGTCTACCCCTATATAACATTACACTCTGTCAATCCCTTTATAATATTACACCCTGTCTATCCCTATATAATATTACACCCTGTCTATCCCTATATAATATTACACCCTGTCTATCCCTATATAATATTACACTCTGTCTATCCCTATATAATATTACACCCTGTCTATCCCTATATAATATTACACCCTGTCTATCCCTATATAATATTACACTCTGTCTACCCCTATATAATATTACACTCTGTCTATCCCTATTAATATTACACTCTGTCTATCCCTATATAATATTACACTCTGTCTATCCCTATATAATATTACACTCTGTCTATCCTTCATAATATTACACACTGTCTATCCCTATATAATATTACACCCTGTCTATCCCTATATAATATTACACTCTGTCTATCTCTATATAATATTACACTCTCTATCCCTATATAATATTACACTCTTTCTATCCCTATATAATATTACACTCTGTCAATCCCTGTATAATATTACACTCTGTCAATCCGTATATAATATTACACTCTGTCTATCCCTATATAATATTACACCCTGTCTATCCCTATATAATATTACACTCTGTCTATCCTTCATATATATTACACACTGTCTATCCCTATATAATATTACACTCTGTCTATCCTTCATAATATTACACTCTGTAAATCCCTATATAATATTACACTCTGTAAATCCCTATATAATATTACACTCTGTAAATCCCTATATAATATTACACTCTGTAAATCCCTATATAATATTACACTCTGTCTAACTATATATAATATTACACATTGTCTATCACTATATAATATTACACTCTGTAAATCCCTATATAACATTACACTCTGTAAATCCCTATATAATATTACATTCTGTCAATCCCTATATAATATTACACTCTGTCTATCCCTATATAATATTACACTCTGTCTATCCCTATGTAATATTACACTCTGTAAATCCCTATATAATATTATACTCTGTAAATCCCTATATAATATTACACCCTGTCTATCCCTATATAATATTACACTCTGTCTATCCCTATATAATGTTACACTCTGTCTATCCTTCATAATATTACACTCTGTCTATCCATATATAATATTACACTCTGTCTATCCCTATATAATATTACACTCTGTCTATCTCTATATAATATTACACTCTCTATATAATATTACACTCTGTCTATCCCTATATAATATTACACTCTGTCTATCCTTTATAATATTACACACTGTCTATCCCTATATAATATTACACTCTGTAAATCCCTATATAATATTACACTCTGTCTATCTCTATATAATATTACACCCTGTCTATCCCTATATAATATTACACCCTGTCTATCCCTATATAATATTACACCCTGTCTATCCCTATATAATATTACACTCTGTAAATCCCTATATAATATTACACTCTGTAAATCCCTATATAACATTACATTCTGTCAATCCCTATATAATATTACACTCTGTCAATCCCTATATAATATTACACTTTGTCTATCTCTATATAATATTACACTCTTTCTATCCCTATATAATATTACACACTTTCTATCCCTATATAATATTACACTCTGTCTATCCCTATATAATATTACACTCTGTCTATCTCTATATAATATTACACTCTGTCTATCCCTATATAATATTACATTCTGTCAATCCCTTTATAATATTACACTCTGTCTATCCCTATATGATATTACACTTTGTCTATCTCTATATAATATTACAGTCTGTTTATCCCTATATGATATTACACTCTGTAAATCCCTATATAATATTACACTCTGTCTTTCCCTATATATTACACTCTGTCTATCCCTATATAATATTACACTCTGACTATCCCTATATAATATTACACTCTGTCTATCTCAATATAATATTACACTCTGTCTATCCCTATATAATATTACATTGTGTCCCTGTATAATATTACATTCTGTCCTTTATAATATTACACCCTGTCTATCCCTATATAATATTACACCCTGTCTATCCCTATATAATATTACACTTTGTCTATCTCTATATAATATTACACACTTTCTATCCCTATATAATATTATACTCTGTCTTTCCCTATATATTACACTCTGTCTATCCCTATATGATATTACACTCTGTCAATCCTTTTATAATATTACACTCTGTCTATCTCCATATGATATTACACTGTCTATCTAGAAGTAATGGTACACTATGTCTACCTCTTTACCAAAATACGATTTATCTAACCCTGTAATATAATTGTCTGTCCCTATAAAATAATAAAACATATTCCTTTTCCATAGCAAAGTCTTTTTCTTCATGTTGGTAATTCGCACAGTCAGCTGCAGTCATGTGAGTCCGATTGTGGTCCACTTATTCATGAAGACATCGGAGAAAGCGTCGATAGCAACGACTTCGAAACGATAAGAGGAAATCGATGTCACTCTGCCATTCCTTGGCACCCTTAAGGTGAAGCAGGGTGATAGCGCCATCTAAGGATTTGTTTATAGGGAAAAGGCACACACGGGCCAATACCTGAACGTCCGGTTCCGCCACACCTTACACCGGAAGTTGGGCGTTGTACAAGTCTCCTCAACAAAGAAAAGAAGTGAGAACAAAATCACACTCATAGCGCTATGTAGATGGTGACACCCTTATATTCCAAAGGCCTAAAAGTCCGAAGGCCCGATAGTCCGAAGGCCCGATAGTCCGAAGGCCCGATAGTCCGAAGGTCTAATAGTCCGAAGGCCCGATAGTCCGAAGGCCCGATAGTCCGAAAATGGTTACGTATTTTTGTTTCTTATTTAACTGTAAATGAAATAATGACGAAATTTAGAGAGAAAATAGTTAAGTAATAATAACAGAAATCTTCCTAACATTTATCACAGGTTTTGGCACAAAAAATCGCGAGAAAAAAATAACTCTATTCTTTTATCTTGTACGATAACAGGTAAGTAAAAGGCGTCTTATATTTGTAAGCTACAGGAATGTTAACAGAAATGGCGCGAGAAAAATGTAGAAGAAAGCATGCACGGTAAATTCGGACTATCGGGCCTACGGAATATAAGGCGGTCACCATGTAGATATCCCGACCAGGCAATTCAGAAAGTTAAAAATGAACTTAGGAAAAGGAACGAAGAGACAAAGAGACGAAACACCAAGGTAACGAAACAAAATGAAAGGACATTTAGTCATAGCTTATATCAAATGTTTGAGAGAACCCATTCATGGGATTCACCGTCGACATTTTATCGCAACAGCCATGAACCATACAAGATTCTCCGAAATATCCTAGTCCATCTTAGGGATACTGTAACCATAGAGACCACGGAACATTGCGTTAATAAAATTGGATACATTGTATATCGGAGAAAGGGGCGGGAGATCCGAGGTCCGACTAAATGATCGTCACGTAATCCCATGAAGGCAGAAAATTCAACATATGTGATCGAAAACCATCTCGGACCCAGATAAATAAATCGACACTTACACACAGCAAAATTCCAAAGTAGTAGAGAAAACAACCTTTTTCAGACGGCTGGTCAAGGGCGCCGTCTGGATACGCCGCAGTGGGTCAGTACTGAGGGAGGTCACAGACTCGCGCACATGTATCACAAAGTATTATCATACAAAGCCGAATCGACTTCAGCACATTGTTACCAACTTGGTAAGGTTCTATAATCTTATTACCATCTCGTCGCACTGTTTTCAGCCTTTGTGTGCATAGATTAGTAGTAGAGCCGAAAATGTCGGTCGATTCTGTACCATCTCGTACACTGTATGTCAGTGCTAGTACACTTCGTGGTGACCATTTGTCTGATGAAATAGATAGTGTTGTCGTCGAAACGTCACATCTACTGGTTGTGCTACAAGAACTTCTATCCCATATCACATTTTCTATTCTATATCACATTGTTTATTCCATATATTCCTCTATTCCATATTCCTTCACTATTCTACATTACATTGTCTATTCGATGTTACACTGTCTATTCTATATTACTCCACTATTCCACATTACATTGTCTATTCCATACTACATTGTCTATTCCACATTACACTGTCTATTCCATATTACATTGTCTATTCCATATTACATTGTCTATTCCATACTACATTGTCTATTCCACATTACACTGTCTATTCCATATTACACTGTCTATTCCATATTGCATTGTCTATTCCACATTACGCTGTCTATTCCACATTACGCTGTCTATTCCATATTACATTGTCTATTCCATACTACATTGTCTATTCCACATTACACTGTCTATTCCATATTACACTGTCTATTCCATATTACATTGGCTATTCCATGTTACACTGTCTATTCCATATTACTCTGTCTATTCAATATTACACTGTCTATTCCATATTACACTGTCTATTCTATATTGCATTGTCTATTCCACCTTACACTGTCTATTCCATATTACTCCTATATTCCATACTACACTATCTATTCCTATGTCATAATTCACTCAATTACTATACCAAAATACTTGCTGTCTATCATTATATCATATTACACTTTGCCTATCGATATGACAAAATATAATTTATCTATCTCAGTCATAGTACACGATGTTGTGATATTAAATGTTGTCAACAGATACTGGTGGGTATCGGTCTCCCGAGGTATCGGTCTCTCGAGGTTTGACGGATGGGCTCCAAAATGGGCAATTATCAATGATCAGGATTTTGTCCAAACCTAGCCAGAGGCACCCTGGGATGAAGAAACGTTTGGTGAGCCCGATTCTCCAAATGTGCTGAGTGGCTAGTTCTGGTTTGAAAACTTCGAAATCCTTCAGTTAGGATGAAAGCATTTCAACCAAATTTGGTCAAAAGCATCCTGGGGAAAGGGAGATCAATTATTTTAAATGGTCGTTGTCTGCTTCCTGGGGCTCGAGTCATGACATAAATTGGAAATTTACTAGATTCGTAAAAATCCTTCTATAGAAATGTCATTTTTTTCAAATGTAGCCTGAGGAATCGTATGGCCCTGTATAAGCTAAGCTGTATTTTGAAAACTTAGTTGTTTAGTCATAATTTATAGCGGGTGAATAGCGTTACAGACGATTCCAGACATTGATGGTTGGTACAGGTCATCATACTTGAGGTGGCGATACCAGTTGCTTGCCATTTTATTTCGTATTTTCGAAATTTTCCATTCCTGTCACATCCTCTTATAGATTTTCTTTTGAGTTATTCAAATTTCCTTCTCAACATTTCTGGAGTTCACTGCGGTCATCCCACCTCTGTAGATAGTTAATCACTTTGTTGTTGTTTCGACAGAAGATAAGGTTCCCTCGTCTACTTATAAATATTGTGGTACTATTGCCTGGATTATTATCTTGGGCACGTGGTTGGAATGACGGACACCACGTCAGTTTTCACATTTATTTTATAGTTAATTCATAGGAGTTTTTCCCCTTTACTGCTTTTTGTGATAGATTATGCTTACAGATATTGTTTACTCATCTATTCCTTTAAAACATGGATCGATCACATGTTTAGAAACTTGAGGTTGGTTGTAGTTTCACATTTACTCCATTCATTAATTAATACAGGGAGGGTCTTTTGTGTTCAGATGACACATTCATTTCATAGTGAAAAACGAGAACCCTGCCAGCTGCCGAAATATTGGAGACAAACTTCAACCCCTTCCCCTCCACACACACGATTAAAACGTTGGAGTTAGGTTATCACTTAATTACAAGGTTTTTTACTGGGAGGGACAGTATACTGATATCGAGTAAATAAAGAGTTATCTCCCCTCTAATGACGGGTAAAAAGTACTGGGAAAAGAGAGTATACTGATATAGAGTAAATAAAGAGTTATCTCCCCTCTAATGACGGGTTTTATAGTTCTGGGAGGGAGAGTGTACTGATATAGAGTAAATAAAGAGTTATCTCCCCTCTAATGACAGGGGTTTTATAGTAGTGGGAGGGAGAGTGTATTGGTATAGAGTAAATAAAGAGTTATCTCCCCTCTAATGACAAGAGTATATAGTACTGGGAAGGACAGTATACTGATATAGAGTAAATACAGAGTTATCTTCCCTCTATTGACAGGAGGATATAGTACTAAGGAGGGACAGTATACTGAAATAGAGTAAATAAAGAGTTATCTACCCTTTAGGTTGATGTACAGAATATGATATGTTCGTCGTTCTGGTAGGATGTACAGAATATGATATGTTCGTCGTTCTGGTAGGATGTACAGAATATGATCTGTTCGTCGTTCTGGTAGAGTGTACAGAATATGATATGTTCGTCGTTCTGGTAGGATGTACAGAATATGATATGTTCGTCGTTCTGGTAGGATGTACAGAATATGATCTGTTCGTCGTTCTGGTAGGATGTACAGAATATGATCTGTTCGTCGTTCTGGTAGGATGTACAGAATATGATCTGTTCGTCGTTCTGGTAGGATGTACAGAATATGATATGTTCGTCGTTCTGGTAGGATGTACAGAATATGATCTGTTCGTCGTTCTGGTAGGATGTACAGAATATGATCTGTTCGTCGTTCTGGTAGGATGTACAGAATATGATCTGTTCGTCGTTCTGGTAGGATGTACAGAATATGATCTGTTCGTCGTTCTGGTAGGATGTACAGAATACGATGTGTTCTGGTAGGATATACAGAGTATGATATTTTCGTAGTTCTGGTAGGATGTACAGAATATGATCTGTTCGTCGTTCTGGTAGGATGTACAGAATATGATCTGTTCGTCGTTCTGGTAGGATGTACAGAATATGATCTGTTCGTCGTTCTAGTAGAGTGTACAGAATCTGATCTGTTCTGGTAGGATGTACAGAATCTGATCTGTTCTAGTAGGATGTACAGAATATGATCTGTTCGTCGTTCTGGTAGGGTGTACAGAATAGGATCTGTTTGCCGTTCTAGTAGAGTGTACAGAATCTGATCTGTTCTGGTAGGATGTACAGAATATGATCTGTTCTAGTAGGATGTACAGAATATGATCTGTTCGGCGTTCTGGTAGGATGTACAGAATATGATGTTTGTCGTTCTAGTAGAGTGTACAGAATCTGATCTGTTCTGGTAGGATGTACAGAATCTGATCTGTTCTAGTAGGTTGTACAGAATATGACTTGTTCGTCGTTCAAAAATGTACCGTATATAATGTTCCCTTCTCGTTACTTTGATGAATTTGTTGGTCCAGTTGTTAACTATGGTGACTTGGAACTGACATTACAGAACTATGTTTGATGGGAAAGAAGTAGTATTGTGTGAGGATGAAATGTGGTGACGAGGAACGAAAATTACTGCTTTCAAGCGCAAAATTATTTTGTTAGAACAAAATCTCATTACGAGTGAACGAAATATCATTGCGTTGGGACGAACTATTGTTGTGAATGAACGAAATGTTATTGTGAGTTTGGAATATAATTGTATTGACATTCCCAAGCAACGACATTTTTTTCGAAAGCAATAATGCTTTCTCGCGGACTAAACAGGTCAAATTGACTCAATTCTTAACAAAATTTAAATCTTAACAACCCTTATCTCAACACACGATTAGTTGGAATCAAATTCTCTTTCCGAATGGAAAGGCCTTAAGCTGCTTTACCAAATTTTGAATTTTTATGACCCAGGGTGTCGAATTTCCACCTGTGAAGAGGGTAAAGTTCGTCACATCCTTAACCTATGTTTACATGTCGCAGTTGATTCGATATTCAATAGCTTGTTCTCAATTTTACGACTTCAGTGCAAGGTCTCGACATCTAACATAAATACTCACAAAAGGGTTTTTAGGGATGCAGGTTATTGAAGATCATGGAGAAGTTTTAGCGTCGTCATAGCAACCTCAGAGGTGAATAATCTATTTCCTAATGCGTTGTGAAGTTGAACACGTTTGATGCTCTTTAGTATAACAGTTCTCGTTTTGGAACGTGACATTATTTTCTTCGACTGACCAAGATTTCATGGCGGGTGTTGACGATGAATTAGAAGACGCTTACTCTTAAGGAACACCTGGTATTTTTCAGTTTGAACTTTTTTCATGAATCTGCGTGTAAATGTTTCTTTTGTTCTTATTTTGTCTTAGCTTACTGGATTTGAGATTGTATCATGATTCTGTTGACATGTTGGTATTTTTGTTCGTGTTTAACTGTATGTTATGCATAAAAAATGATATATTTTAACATATTTTTTTTCAAAATTTGATGGCAGCTAATGTTCTTCACAGTATATAATTTTATTACTTATACAATGTTATTCAACATATCGTACTTTGTAAACAAGATTACGACCAGGACATGACAAGAACAACGACAGCATTTATGGAACTTAAGTGACTGATAGACCCTTGGGCCTCGTGTGTTATACAATCCTTCAACCATTGTTATTGAAAGCAAATTGCTGCCATAATGCACTCTATAAAACCAGAAATGGATTTTAACTTCTTTATTACGAAGTTATCTTCTAATGGTAATTTTGAAATCACCAGCAAAACATCAGAAATGATCATGGAAGCGTAAAACAGACTCGTGTCAGCCATATTTAATCTTTCATGTACCGTCTATTTATGGTTAGCTGGACTGCTTTCGCGAGACAAAGGTTGATGTCCTCTGTTTTGAGTAGCATACACATTTTGTTTAAGAAAATAAAAGCAACATATACTGTTAAGTGTATGTAAATGGGTGTTTTAGAAGATTTCTAATCCTGCAGACGAAATCACCTCGTGGTTCATTTCGACGGTACAGGCGAAATACAATAACGTGAATTATTATGCTTTAGAGAGAGAAAAAAACCCAGATAAGTACAGAGTAGCTGAACAGTCGGCAAAATCTTTATAAATGATAGCGACAATAGCTGATATGTTTGTTATATGTATAGACCTATTGGTTGTTGTGACATGAAATAGAGCTAAATTATAAGATAAATTACATGTGATTGATAAACATGCTAGAGTCTGTTTCGACCTGCAGGCCACCTTCATTGTCGCACATTCATATAATGGGTTTGATTAATGCGACAGATAAGATCTGATAGAGAGAGTGTTTCTAATGGTCCACATTAGCAGCCAACACCACGTGGTGGTCATCTTTTCATCAAGCTTATTACTGACACAGCTAGCACCTCACCTGTGTTTGTTTCTTGTTCTACGCTGTGCCGTATGTTGTTGTTATCATAGACTCTAGAAATACAACTTACCCAGCATGCATGGCAGGTCTTTGTGGTGCAATATATTAACACTCTTGGCACGCTTGTTTGTGATACTTTATTCTTTCATTCTTGACATGTGTTTTTGTGATACAATAAGCATACACCCTTGACACATGTCTTTGTGATACAATAAACATACACCCTTGACACGTGTCTTTGTGATACGTTATTCTTTCAATCTTGACATGTGTTTTTTGTGATACAATAAACATATACCCTTGACACATGTAGTTTGACACAATATACCTACACACTTGACACGTGTCTTTATGATACATTATTCTTTCATTCTTCACATGTTTTTGTGATACAATAAACATACACCCCTGACACGTGTCTTTGTGATACGTTATTCTTTCAATCTTGACATATGTTTTTGATACAATAAACATATACCCTTGACACATGTCTTTGCGAAACAATATATCTACATACTTGACACGTGTCTTTGTAATAAATATACCTTCACCACAGACACGTCTCTTTGACACAATACTCATACATCATTGACACGTGTCTTTGTGATATAATATATCTACTTTGTTGACATGTCTTTGTAATACAAAATACATTTACCCTTGGCACGTGTACCCTTGACACGTGTACCCTTGACACGTGTTTCCTTGACCCGTTTCTTTGTGGTACGATCTAATTGTCACCACATGTGTTTTGAAAAGCAAATTTTCACCCGTAAAACATGTTTCGGTGATGCATACCTACACAGCTGTTGACACGTGTCTTCGTCATGTAGGTACACACATCTGACATTTGTGTACTATGCATTAGAAGTTTCTTGTCTTAGCTGTATATAAAATGCACCGACTCATCCCTCTGAGAATATCCGCCGGATCAATTACCACAGTCTTTCTTTGAGGAAGAAATTTTCTGTTTATAAGCCGGTTTTAAACCTTGTCATTAAATTATCCCATTCTAAAGCTTTCAAGCCAACAGGAAACTAATTTAAGTACAGTGTTGCCTTTTCAACATAGGAAAATATTTCACTATGAATTCTTACCAAAGTAGTAAATATGTTTATATGGTGACTCATTAAGGATTGGTTAACAGTTCACGTTTTTGTTCTGTTTTTGTCAGGTTTTGAGATGTGTTGTGGTCGGACACAATGTCTACCGTCATCTGTTCAATAAGCATAACAACAACGCATAGTATATCGGACTCAGCTCGATAATGAATAGTTGTATAGTGTGAAGAAATTGTGTGATACGTCACGATTTTTTCCCCAGCATTACAGCGTGTGTAGGATGTTAAACTGAACACCCATTCAATGAATCATGAAACACAAAAATGTGATGTCTCGATGAGACAAATAGTGTGACGTCTCAGTGACACAAGTAGTGTGACGTCTCAGTGACACAAATAGTGTGACGTCTCTATGACACAAGTAGTGTGACGTCTCAGTGACACAAGTAGTGTGACGTCTCAGTGACACAAGTAGTGTGACGTCTCAGTGACACAAGTAGTGTGACGTCTCAGTGACACAAGTAGTGTGACGTCTCAGTGACACAAATAGTGTGACGTCTCAGTGACACAAGTAGTGTGACGTCTCTATGACACAAATAGTGTGACGTCTCTATGACACAAACAGTGTGACGTCTCAGTGACACAAGTAGTGTGACGTCTCAGTGACACAAGTAGTGTGACGTCTCATCGTGTAAATATATCAGATACACACATCTAAGTGTAAATACATCAGATACATACGTCTAAGTGTAAATCCACCAGATACACACATCTAAGTGTAAATCCAGTAGATACACACATCTAAGTGTAAATCCACCAGATACACACATCTAAGTGTAAATCCAGTAGATACACACATCTAAGTGTAAATCCAGTAGATACACACATCTAAGTGTAAATCCACCAGATACACACATCTAAGTGTAAATCCACCAGATACACACGTCTAAGTGTAAATCCACCAAATACACACATCTAAGTGTAAATCCACCAGATACACACATCTAAGTGTAAATCCATCAGATACACAAATCTAAGTGTAAATCCACCAAATACACACATCTAAGTGTAAATCCACCAGATACACAC
Organism: Ylistrum balloti; assembly: GCF_031769215.1. NCBI lineage: Eukaryota > Metazoa > Mollusca > Bivalvia > Pectinida > Pectinidae > Ylistrum > Ylistrum balloti. Next base: position 2,092,461 of record NW_026782260.1, on the reverse strand, counting down.
ATCTAAGTGTAAATCCATCAAATACACACATCTAAGTGTAAATCCATCAAATACACACATCTAAGTGTAAATCCACCAGATACACACATCTAAGTGTAAATCCATCAGATACACAAATCTAAGTGTAAATCCACCAGATACACACATCTAAGTGTAAATCCATCAAATACACACATCTAAGTGTAAATCCACCAGATACACACATCTAAGTGTAAATCCACCAGATACACACATCTAAGTGTAAATCCATCAAATACACACATCTAAGTGTAAATCCATCAAATACACACATCTAAGTGTAAATCCAGTAGATACACACATCTAAGTGTAAATCCAGTAGATACACACATCTAAGTGTAAATCCATCAGATACACAAATCTAAGTGTAAATCCATCAAATACACACATCTAAGTGTAAATCCATCAAATACACACATCTAAGTGTAAATCCATCAAATACACACATCTAAGTGTAAATCCAGTAGATACACACATCTAAGTGTAAATCCAGTAGATACACACATCTAAGTGTAAATCCAGTAGATACACACATCTAAGTGTAAATCCACCAGATACACACATCTAAGTGTAAATCCATCACACACATCTAAGTGTAAATCCAGTATATACACACATCTAAGTGTAAATCCAGTAGATACACACATCTAAGTGTAAATCCACCAGATACACACATCTAAGTGTAAATCCACCAGATACACACGTAAGTGTAAATCCACCAAATACACACATCTAAGTGTATACACACACATCTAAGTGTAAATCCATCAGATACACACATCTAAGTGTAAATCCACCAGATACACACATCTAAGTGTAAATCCACCAAATACACACATCTAAGTGTAAATCCACCAGATACACACATCTAAGTGTAAATCCACCAGATACACACATCTAAGTGTAAATCCATCAAATACACACATCTAAGTGTAAATCCATCAAATACACACATCTAAGTGTAAATCCAGTAGATACACACATCTAAGTGTAAATCCAGTAGATACACACATCTAAGTGTAAATCCACCAGATACACACATCTAAGTGTAAATCCACCAGATACACACATCTAAGTGTAAATCCATCAAATACACACATCTAAGTGTAAATCCACCAGATACACACATCTAAGTGTAAATCCACCAAATACACACATCTAAGTGTAAATCCACCAGATACACACATCTAAGTGTAAATCCATCAAATACACACATCTAAGTGTAAATCCATCAGATACACACATCTAAGTGTAAATCCATCAGATACACACATCTAAGTGTAAATCTATCAGATACACACATCTAAGTGTAAATCCACCAGATACACACATCTAAGTGTAAATCCACCAAATACACACATCTAAGTGTAAATCCACCAGATACACACATCTGAGTGTAAATCCACCAGATACACACATCTAAGTGTAAATCCACCAGATACACACATCTAAGTGTAAATCCACCAGATACATACATCTAAGTGTAAATCCACCAGATACACACATCTAAGTGTAAATCCACCAAATACACACATCTAAGTGTAAATCCGCTAGATACACACATCTAAGTGTAAATCCACCAGATGCACACATTTAAGTGTAAATCCATGAAACGCTCACATCTAAGTGTTGTTGTTAGAAGTTAGTATAGCCGCCCTGCATTCCGGACGGTATCCGGACACGGGAGGAAGAGAACCAACGCGATATATATATCGGTAACGACATTAGCTATATACCTAGACATACATCGCGTGGAATTATCTAATAGCATTCTGTTACATAGAAAACATGATTATGTGACATTCCTCCCCAAAATAGTAAGATATTGTACTAAGGAAGCTGTCGGAATACACAAACATTAGGTAACACTATGTCCGCAATGCCAGGATTTGTGTAAGTAACAACGTAAACCGCGATGAAATGTTCGATGTGTGGTAGTTATCATTCCGGCTTGATTCCTCTTTACTTTTGTATATAAGAGTTATTTATGTATCACCAAATGTAATCGTTTACATTTAATTACCTGAATATATTTACAGTAAATTTTGATTTCATAACAGTAGTTTTCATAGGTTAAAGAATATGGAAACATTTCCTATTGCTATAAGAAAAATTTGTTTTAGATAAAAAAAAATACTACGGCTGGTATCACCCCGATCGTGATTTATCAATTACTCAATCAATCCAATTAATTAATTGTGATATTCTCAGGTTGGTTGATAAAAACTTCAATAAAATACCAACATGGCTAAGTAATTATAATCCAAACTCAAATGTCATAAAACTAGGTCAAAATATGAACAAAAGAAAGATTTACACGGAGATTCCTGAAAAAGTACTAGGAAAATAATACCACGTGTTTCGGAAGAGTAAGCGTCTTCTGTTTCATCGACGACACCCGCCTCGTAAACGTTGGTCAATCCAAGTAAGTAATGTTACGTTCTCAAATGAGAACAAAGTATACAATAACGGAACCAACAAGCAAACTAACGAGCATTAAACACGTCTAGCTACGTGTCACACAAAGAATTAGAATATTTCAAAATGAGATCGCTAGGCCAACCATAAAACTTCCCCAAAATGTTCATCAACCTGCATCTTTTGAACCCTTGTGTTACGAGTTTGTCAGTTAGTTGCCGACTTCTTGCACGAAAGTCACGATAATAGGAACAGGCCCTTGAATATCGAAACAACTGTGACATGTAAATATCATATGTTGGAGATGCAGGGACATTGCTATCCAGAAATGGAAATTTCACAATAGGGAAATTGAAATCATCACGATAAGTTAATAACTGGTCATTGATTTCCTAACTTTTCTGTTTATAGCCCGACTGATAACTGGCAGTCGTCATACTAATTGGATATCTAATATGTAAAATTTCAAGTTGAATGAAAATAAAAAAAGGTATTTTATCATAGGTATGTCAAAATCTTTCATTATCATCCATCTTGTGCAATTTGAGTCTGCTGGCCAAGCAAAATTTTAACTTATCATTAATAAAAATAGTCTTTTAGATAATATTAAATAATTATTTATGAAAACACAGCCAGTAACCAACACTATTAAGAATACTAGCTGCCGTAAACTTTGTCATAAGAGTCAGTGTCTTGAATACTGTGTGGGATTTCTTATTGTTTATTTTGTGTATTTTAAGAGGATATCGTTGTTTATCAACCCACTGCACTTATCACTGTCTGCAAATAAACCTACTTGATATATTTATTTATTTACAGGTGAATGAATGACTGCTTTTGTAACTAAATATTTAAGATAGGTGTGTAACTGAACATTTACCGATATATGCCTGAGAGAATGTTTACATGTAGACGACTGACAGGTTATTTACCTGTAGGTGTTCATCAGGATGTTTACCTGCAGCTGTAGACATCCGTCAGACTATTTATCTGTAGACATCCGTCAGACTATTTACCTGTAGACATCCGTCAGACTATTTACCTGTAGACATCCGTCAGACTATTTATCTGTAGACATCCGTCAGACTTTTTACCTGTAGACATCCGTCAGACTTTTTACCTGTAGACATCGGTCAGACTATTTACCTGTAGACATCGGTCAGACTTTTTACCTGTAGACATCCGTCAGACTTTTTACCTGTAGACATCCGTCAGACTTTTTACCTGTAGACATCGGTCAGACTATTTACCAGTAGACATCCGTCAGACTATTTATCTGTAGACATCCGTCAGACTTTTTACCTGTAGACATCCGTCAGACTATTTATCTGTAGACATCCGTCAGACTTTTTACCTGTAGACATCCGTCAGACTTTTTACCTGTAGACATCGGTCAGACTATTTACCTGTAGACATCGGTCAGACTTTTTACCTGTAGACATCCGTCAGACTTTTTACCTGTAGACATCGGTCAGACTATTTACCTGTAGACATCCGTCAGACTATTTACCAGTAGACATCCGTCAGACTTTTTACCTGTAGACATCCGTCAGACTATTTACCAGTAGACATCCGTCAGACTATTTATCTGTAGACATCCGTCAGACTTTTTACCTGTAGACATCCGTCAGACTATTTACCTGTAGACATCTGTCAGACTATTTACCTGTAGGTGTTCATCAGGATGTTTACCTGTAGACATCCGTCAGACTATTTACCTGGAGGTGTTCATCAGGATGTTTACCTGTAGACATCCGTCAGACTATTTACCAGTAGTCGCCCGACAAACTACCTGTAGGTGTTCATCAGGATGTTTACCTATAGACAACTGACAGACTATTTACCTGTAGGTGTTCATCAGGATGTTTACCTGTAGACGTCCGTCAGACTATTTACCTGTGGACGACTGACAGACATATACCTCTAGCTGTCTGACAGACTGTTTACCTGTAGACGTCCGTCAGATTATTTACCTGTAGTCGCCCGCCAGACTATTTACACGTAGACAACTGATAGGATATTTACCTGTAGGTGTTCATCAGGATGTTTACCTGTAGCTTTAGATGCCCGACAGACTATTTTCCTGTAGACACCCGACATAGTGTTTACCTGTAGACGTCCGACAGACTGGTTTCCTGTAGACACCCGACATAATGTTTACCTGTAGACGTCCTAGAGACTATTTTCCTGTAGACACCCGACATAATGTTTACCTGTAGACGTCCTAGAGACTATTTTCCTGTAGACATCCGACATAATGTTTACCTGTAGACGTCCAATAGACTATTTTCCTGTAGACATCCGACATAATGTTTACCTGTAGACGTCCGACAGACTGTTTTCCTGTAGACACCCGACATAAAGTTTACCTGTAGACGCCCTAGAGACTATTTTCCCGTAGACACCCGACAGACTATCTACCTGTAGTCGCCCTAGAGACTATTCACCATTAAATGACTGACAGCATATTTATCTTGAAATTTACCTGTCGAGAGTAGTTCACGATTATGTTTTTATATAAAAGAGTATTTCAGGAGTATTCGAAAGATTTCCCTGTACTGAAGTACGTTTTATAATGTATTGTAAGCACTACAATGATTCTTGTCGGATACGGAGGCCTTCGGTCCAGTCATTCATCCTGCACTTCGCGTGTGCTCATATACTCCTTAAATGTTGTACAAAAGTCACAAATCTTGAATTAGATACCAAACTGTCAAATGATAATTAAATTGCATAATACAGCTGTTTCGTCCTTGAATGATGTTGAGGCGTAAATTTGAAAACCCAAAGAGTGACTGTGTAAAATCTAAAGTGATCGAAAGTCAATATTTCGATGGGGAAGGTGTTCTTGTCTCATAATTCTTTAAAATGTGTAATTTTCATTGTCTTATCATTTTAAATTAACGTCAAATGTATATATCTGACTGAATTAAGACGTGGCATACAGATCGGGAATAAAAGTCCTCTATCAATTAATGGATATGTACCACCTGCAATGAATATTACCTTCTAATATAAATTTAGAATTAAGAACAGTTGATTTCGCGAGGTAAGAAAATGTCAAACATATGTGTTATCTGTGTATCTAGTCCGACTGTCTACAATACGGCTTTATTGAATGCAGTCGACGGACGGTTAATAATCTGCATTCGGTATCCCCAACCTAGTGACAGCCTCTGTTTATTTAAACATCCCCTGTACTGATGCCCCTCCCGTGCCTCGTGGCCGATTGTTTATGCTCCTTTCACAATACATTGATCAAATTGTAGTATAGCCCCGGGGAAAATTCTGTCGGGGTTAAAATCAGTTTTTATGTGTGTACTGTGTGATGGCAAGCGGTTATGACATAATTCCTTGTATAGGTCTGTAGAGAGGGTAGGCCTAGTACCGGCGGACATCGCGTTATGTAGAGAATATAATGTGTAGCAGTGCGCTGATGTTTCACCACCTTGATGTGTTTTGTGTTGTCAAAGTCTGCTTACCGAGAACGCGGTGTGTTGTTGGGATTTAAACCACAACAAAATTATCATTTCCTCTGAAGTTTGGAGCACGTGTTAATAGCATTTCGATCAGGATTTAAAATAAAATATTTTGTGATTTTTCGTTGCCTATGTGTTGACAATGGCAGATAAACCGGATACATTTACGAGAGGCTCAATGCCACAGAAAACATTCAAAAAGTGTAAGAGTGCCACTTTTACACTGGATGGAACTTCTTACATGATAGGTACGTATTACCGTATTACACCTGTGAGTAATATATTCACACCTGTCCGTGACAGGTGTCTTAATTACGCTACTACCTGTATGTTACAGGTAAACTGTAAAATAACGGTAATATATTCAGTTTCGTAACTCTGTCTTACTACTTGGTTTTACAAGTTAACTATGCAATGTCTTAATTTCCTTACTTCCTGTGTTTCGATGGCTTACCGTACATGTTTATAATGTGACAGGTTGGATTTTACAGGTAAATTGTACAGTATTTCTAAATTTTTTCTACCTGGATTTTGACAGGTAAAACTGTGCAGGGTCTAAATTATGTTTTCACCCAGATTTCATATTTATGTTATAATCTTAAATTTTTACAGGTAAACTGTTAAGTCTTAAATATGCTACCACTAATATTGTACAGGTAAACTGTACAGTATCATAATTATGATTCTACCTAAATATTACAGGTAAACTCTACAGAATTTGTGTTATGTTAACTGCCTGAATTAGGTAAACAATATAGAACCATGTTGTACCTGTATCTACCTGTTCATAATATGACCTTATATTATTACCTATATTTAACAGTTTGGTTCCCTGGCTTTTTTTCTACACATGCTTTACCTTTAGTTAGTATCTTTCTTTAACTCAAAGACATTTATGTTTAAAAAGATTGACATAAAGGTTTTATGGCCTCCATACAGCATGTATTACCATTTGGAATAACCCCCCATGAATCTGATAGTGTAATAATATCAGGTATTAATATGCATAGGAAAGAGTTCTATAAAAGCCCTGCTTACACCAGGGTTTGAAGTAGTGACTCTCTCTAGAGACATCCACCACAAAAAAGGAGGGACTAGTAATTTGACCTAAGCTCTCTCTTTGTACACACAGAGAAGACACTGTCTTTAGATTGTTTGACTGTTTTATCCACAATCTAATTGGTTTTAATATTTGTAACTTGATAAGTTTATGTTTCATAAATCTATATCTATGATGGTTCTGCCTTTAATTCAATAGGAAAGAAGTGGGGGGGGACCTCTATTGAGAATTAAGGGACCAAGAGAGATTGAGAAGAGATATGTAATCAACGGTTCAATAGAAATTGTGGTGAGATTTGGAATTAAGGGATCATTGGGGATTGTGGTGAGATTTGGAATTAAGGGATCATTGGGGATTGTGGTGAGATTTGGAATCAAGGGATCATTGGGGATTGTGGTGAGATTTGGAATTAAGGGATCATTGGGGATTGTGGTGAGATTTGGAATTAAGGGATCATTGGGGATTGTGGTGAGATTTGGAATTAAGGGATCATTGGGGATTGTGGTGAGATTTGGAATTAAGGGATCATTGGGGATTGTGGTGAGATTTGGAATTAAGGGATCAGAAGGGAATGAGGATAGATTGATGATTAAAGCACAATAAGGATTTTAAGAGAGATGAAGAACTAACAGACCAAAAGGGGTTGATGAGAGATTGAAATGAAGGGACCTTAAGGAATTGGGGAGAGATTGTAAATAAAGGGACCTTAAGGAATTGGGGAGAGATTATAAATGAAGGGACCTGAAGGAATTGGGGAGAGATTGTAAATGAAGGGACTTAAGGAATTGGGGAGAGATTGTTAATGAAGGGACCTTAAGGAATTGAGGAGAGATTGAAATCAAGGGACCTTAAGGAATTGGGGAGAGATTGTAAATCAAAGGCCCAAGAGGGATTGAGTAAATGTTGGAAATCAAGGGACCACGTTGGACTGAGGAAAGATCATGAATGAAAGGATATAAAGATTCAGCATCAGGTTAGCTAGCTCATAACAACTTACTTAAGCTGAGAATTCCCCTGATAATGGATCTTTGCCAACAATACAATGTTTTATTAGCAGATTGTGGTACATAAAATGTGTGACAGGTACATTTATAAGTTACGGGGCAGTTTAGGATCCATCATGGTGTTGTTAAAATGTAGAGGACTGAGATTATTGAACTCCATTGCTCAGCTTTATGCTGTCGTTTTATACCACTGATTCAAATCTCACTGATGATATCTGGTTATACCTAGTCTTGAGCCTTCAGCTGGTCTGACGACATTTTGCCCTCAGCTTGTTGATAAAATTGAGCTCTCAACTCATTAGAATATATTGAGCTCTCAGCTTGTAAGACAACATTAAGCCCTCATTTTTATGGCTACATTAAGCCTTCAGCTTGTCAGATTACAATGGGCCCTCAGCTCGTCAGAATATATTGAGCCTTCAGCTTGTCAGACAACATATAGTCCACAGCTTGTCGATAAACTTAAGCTCTCAACTTGTTAGATTACAATGAGCCCTCAGCTTGTCAGAATAAAATGAGCCCTCATCTCGTCAGACTACCATTAGCCCCCAGCTTGTCGATAAAATTAAGCTCTCAAATTGTCAGATTACAATGAGCCATAATCTCGTCAGGCTTCATTGAGCCCTTAGCTTGTCGATAAAATTGAGCTCTTAATTTGTCAGATTACAGTGAGCCTTCAGCTTGTCAGAATACATTAAGCCCATAGTTTGTCAGACTACATGCACATGGAGCCCACAGGTTGTTGATGAAATGAGCTCTCAGCTTGTCATACAAAAGTGAGCTTTGTCAGATTATATTGAATCCTATGAAAGCTTGTCAACTACAATGAACTCTCGGGTGATCAGAACAAATTTTGCCCGAAGCTCGTCGTACTACATATAGCACCTTGTCTTGTTACATTACTTTGATCTCAGCTGTAATTTGTAACTAACTACACATGTATTGATCAAAAGTCAACAACTTGTAAAACTACTCCGAGCTCCCTTAAAGTAAACAAATTCAAACACACTTTTGCTTTACGAACTGACGTAGCATTAACAAATCTCAGGACCTTTTTACTTTTTATCCTTTTTTTATGTCAATAGTTCATAACAAAAATGTTTTGTTAAATTCAAATAATATAAACATATTAATATTATTCATATCTTCTGGGTAGGATTGAACCCCAGAACTCAGCACTACACACAAAAGCTTGTTGAGATTTTAAAATTTGACATATCAGTCCGTGCTTTGGACAGATAATGTTTTATTGTTACTCGATCACTAGAAGGACTTTTAAAGTGATTTAACATGTTTGATTACACTGTCGGGGGTCAACTTTCTATAGCTTGGCTTTATCATTAACCACCCAGCTTTTGTCAAATCTGACCTGAATGTGCCCCTCAGACCTCGTAAAATAGATAAGTGACACTATGTTGTAGAAACATATAGTTCACAAATATCCCGAACTATTTACGTTTTTATTATAATGATACGTAATCAAGGCATAACTAGCAAACACTACTAATTGACTTCAACTTTAAGGTCTTGACAGTTTTATGTACAGGAGAATTTACCTCTGTCTGAAGATTTTATGGATACTAATCAGTTCTTGTAAACTAATGCTATCACATCTTGGGGAGTAATTTAGTCTTTTAAAATGTTTAGTGTTATTCATTTATGTTGTAAATTACTGAAATAATAATTGACTGAGGAACCGTATGTGATCTGGTGGGTTCTCACAGGGTCATTTTATAGGGTGTGTCAACTACAAATACCATTGTGTGATAAGGTGTCTTACTAGCTAGAACTGGTGTGATAAGGTGTCTTACCAGGTAGACACTGGTATAATGAGGTGTCTCAATGGATAGACACTGGTGTGACGAAGTGTCTCAATAGATAGACACTGGTGTGATGAGGTGTCTCAATAGATAGACACTGGTGTGATGAGGTGTCTCAACAGGTAGACACTGGTATGATGATGTATCTCAATAGATAGACACTGGTGTGGTGAATTGTCTCAACAGCTAGACACATGTGTAATTAAGTGTGTCAGCAATGAAACACTGTTGCAATCAGGTTTTTCAAGTGAGAGACTGACATGATCAAATATCTCAATATAAAAATCATTATTAATGGTTTTTTGTTGCCTTTATTGGAACAAATATTTGATAGTTTTTATAGTCTATAGGGTCACCTGAGACAAAGTTTCATAGTGATTCATCGCGATCACTCCTTGTCTGGCATCGTCTACCATCTGTCAATAAACTTTTACAATTCCTGCTGAAAAACCCCTGAACTGATTTCAATGAAATTTTACAGTATCCTTCCATGGACAAAAGTATACCAAAACATTAAATAATATAGTGTCCTCCCCCAGGGGCATGAGAGGCATAGATAAAACATGTCAAATTGACTGAAACATCAAAAATCTTCTTCTGCATACTCAAATTTGGCAGAATCAAATATTTTTATGGATTGGAAAGTCTTAAGGTACATTAACCAAATTGAAAATTTCATGATCAAAGGGTCTGATATTTCTCCCTGGGGAGGGGGAAAAATTTGCTATAGTTTATATATATCCTGACTAGCCTCCAAGGGATGATGGGTTGGCTCTAAAAGGATCCAACTGCCTGAAATTTCAAAAACTTTTTTCTCCACACCCAAAGGTGCTAGAATTATTCAAATGCTGTTTTTTATGGTTTAAAGGGTCTAGAGGGGCTTTTACAAAAATTATAAATTTCATGACCCCAGGGTCTCACATATGACCTTGGGGAGAGGTTAAATTAGTAATGGTCACCGTTATGTCATGAAATGTAAACAAGAATGCTTTTTAATATCAACATAACTCATCTGGCCTTGTAAAATAAGTATCTTTTTCTCCTCTCTGTACTACAAGTTTATTCCAATTGTTTCAGTTTGAGAGTTCTCTCCCTTTCAGGTGACTGTTTCAACCCTTAGGACCTTTCGTTGTTGTTTTTAGAGGTATTGCATGAATTATTATCAAATCTAAGTTAATTATAAGCAAGTAAGATGAAAGAAGAGAAATGAAGGAGAACTGGTATATATTTTTTTTTGTAATTCTTTTATTTTTTGACAAGTTTTTACATAATACACAATATACAAGAGAAACCACACAAAACATACACCCATACTCTCACACTTGTGTGCTCTTACTTGAATATGTCTTACACATATACATGCATATATATATATATATATATATATATGCAATACATTATTGTTCGAGGCCCGGACAAGGCATAAGTAAAAAAAAAATTTCTTTCTCGTTAATTGTGTAACAATGTCCAAAATATCAATAAATTAACACAATGCATCATATATACAGTAATGTTGTTGATCTGAAAAGTTAAGATTTCAGTTACCTGTCATAATTGCACCTGAGTTTGCTGTTATATTATTGTAAGGTAATACATACTTGTTTAGCTAGTGGTACTTGACTTGAATTAAAAAATTCGTTTTCGAAAACGATCCAAGAATTTGTTTCAAATTAAAGATATTTGTTAATGTAAAAACGGCATTTTCATCTCTTAGTGACTCTTTTGGATATTAAAAGTTAATTCATGACATTATCCATGTTCAGCCATATTTAGTATAAAATCCCTATTGAGTGGTGTCACAAACATATTCTCCTGACTAGAACTCTGAAACTTTTCAAGATAACTCCTAGAAGTTCTCCATTTTTATAAAAAAAATTTCACTTATATGGAACACGACACCACAAACATTCAGTATACCTACCTCAGACTTTGTATAACTATCCACCTTGTATTCTGGTAGTGTGTTTTTTGCTATGGAAGAATTCTCATTTCTTTCACAATCTTTTTTTGGATACCATGAAAACAGGCAAAACCACATTTTTTTTGTCCTTTCTGTAGTAAAATGTCAAAACCGTTGCAGACAACTACCTGAAATTTTGTCCACTTATCATCCCATCACTCTTTGTTACTATTTGTGGTGGACAAGATCCCATTTTTTTTGTTATTACCATGGAAAAATATCACAAATAGACAAAATTACAAGTTTTTTATGGTTTCAAGAGCAAGTCAACAAAATTGTTTAATAACAACCTGAAAGTTTGTACACATTTTTACCAGTTAGCACTCTCTTGGTGCGATTTGATACTGGAGGGTTTTTCATTTTAGGCCTTTTTTTCTCAGTTGTCTATCAAAAATAGCATTATATAATAGGCAAAATTTTCTGATTCTATAAGTAACCTTTATATTTGATAATATATCCCATAATAAATTATATAACAAAAGGTTTAAGATTATTTCATCAGTTTGTTTGCTAATCATGCCAACCATATTTGAAAACACTGACAATAAAAGATTATCTACATCAAAATATCCATAACAGTGGTAGGATGGAGTAAATTTCTGTTATTGTCATATTCACATATACACATGATATAACAGTGGTAGGATGGAGTAAATTCCTGTTATTGTCATATCAATATATACACATGATGTAGCAGTGATAGGATGGAGGTAATTCCTGTTATTGTCATATCAATATATACACATGATGTAGCAGTGATAGGATGGAGGTAATTCCTGTTATTGTCATATCAATATATACACATGATGTAGCAGTGATAGGATGGAGGTAATTCCTGTTATTGTCATATCAATATATACACATGATGTAACAGTGGTAGCATGGAGTTGATTCCTGTTGTTGTCATATTAACATATACACATGATATAACAGTGGAAAGATAGAGTTAATTCTTGTTATTGTAATATTTACATATACACATGATGTAGCAGTGATAGCATGGAGTTGATTCCTGTTATTGTCATATTAACATATACATGTGATTATGATTTCTTGTTGTTTTTGTTTTTTTGTTTTTTGTTTTTTGTTGGTTTTTTTTGCCTGCTTTGGCAAATTGTGTTTTGTGTTCATGTTGTTCTTCTTTAGTGGCCTGTGTAGTGCCCTTCACCTATACTTCTGTTGTGAAGCCTCCTTAGGATAATTCTCATGAGTAGACTTCTCTGGCTGGTCATCACCACCTGGGAATTTGGTCCTAACAAGGTGGAGGCTACAAACTGTGAAGGTGCGGATATTACAGAGAAGGACAACATTCATCTCTCACCTTGTTGTTCAGACATTGATGCTGATTTCCATCTGAGGATAACCAGAGTGAAGTTGACTCCAAGACTGCTGAAGCTGAGGAGGCTGAGGCCAGCATGTCTTCTCAGGCATGTGGGTCCTTATGGCAGACTTCTTTTCCTTCCTGAATCCTTGGTGTAGGAGTTTACCACCTTCCGCATCGGCTATCTGCCCTTTGTTTTCATTGGCAGGTCCTCTGATATCTGCTCAGTCGAACCACATTCATCAAAAGGCACAATCATATCTTCAAGTCAAGCTGTTGCCTAGTTTCATGTTCTGGAGAAGAATTCTTCCATTTGTATTCCTCGGTTTGCCAAATTGCAGTTCAGTGTTGGCGATTTGTCAGAGGTGAATGCCAATGACCACACAATGGTCTACTAGCCTCTCAATTGCTAAGCTGGAATCTAGAGAGCTTCCAGCTTGACCTACCCTATATTTTTCCCTCCTCCATTCCTATGATGGATTGCAGTCATGGCTTTGACCCTAGAATGCTTCTTGTCCTAACAAAGTCTGGGGCATTGCGTCCTTTCATAGCAGGGACGAAGATTCACCTCATCTCAAGATGGAGACTCCTCTTGGCATCATTGCCTCAGTGAGAGATGAGAATGTGGGTCATTTCAATAGACTTGCAGGATGCCAACATTCACATCTGTAGCAAGAGGTCGGCACGGAAACTCCTTAATTTTACTTGCATTGATGAGGTCTTCAAGTTCTAGGCTATGTCATTCAGACTCAAGACTGCACATGCGAGGGCTGATTGATAAATTGTGAGCCTTGTTTCGAAGAAGTTAAGAAGGGATGTCCTTTTTCAGCTCTACTATTCCCTGACTATTTAAGTCTGTGTACCAGAAGACTGGTGTTATTTGGTCTGTTTGTGTCGAGGAGGTAACACTCTAAAGTAAACAAAGGAAGTGACTTTAGCAAAATGGACAAAATCGCTGACCAAGCAGTGATTCAATATTTACATAACTAAATGTCTAACACCTAAGGATATCCATACTGATATGGTAGCAACACTAGGGAATGGTGCCCTTTTATATGCTACAGTGAGAAGGTGGATGGCAGAATTTCAGCGTTGCAGACAGAGTTTGGGGATGACGCCCGTCCTGGAAGGCCTCTCACTGTTGCAACTCTTTCGGAAGTGATCAATAAAGTCCAGGTTATTGTTGTGACTGACAGGCAATTTAGAGAGAGATATATAGTCAGTACAGTTGGGCTTTCACAGGAATGAGTACAATCCTGTCTTAAGGAAGATCTTGCAATGAGAAAGCTCTCAGCACGTTTGGTACCAAGACTAGGCAGATTTTACTGACTGCTAATGTGAACCTTTTAGAGGCCCTGCTAAATTTCTGCAAAGTTTTGGGACTATGGATGAAACAGGGGTTCATCATTCGCCCCAGAGGCGAAACAACAGTCTAAACAATGGAAGCACCTTGGTTTACCCCCACCAAAGAAGGCAAAGACTGTTCCATCAGCTGGACTGGTTATGGCCTCGGTTTCTGGGATGCTGATGGTATTCTGATGGTAGAATTTCTGCAAAAGGAACAAACAAAATATGGGACATATTATGCATCACTTATTAGGCATTTACAAGAAAGCATTCAAGCTCCGCGGAAAACACAGTAAAGGTGTATTGTTCCAGCAGGACAATGTCCCTGTTCACATGTCTGCCATTGCCGTAGCTGTGGCTGCCAGTAACGATTGTGGCTTTGAATTGATTGAGCATCTGCCTTATTCGCCAGGTCTCTCTCCATCAAACTTTTATCTGTTTCCAAAATTGAAAAAAGCTATTTCCAGTAATTACTTTCGGTCAGATGATGACGTCATACATGCAGTGGAGAACTTTCTTTCTGAACGACCAAGAAAAGGACTTCTTTAAAAGTGGTATTCAGGTCCTTTAACATCGGCGGCAAAAGTTTATAGAAACTGAAAGGGATTATGTTGAAATATAATGCAACATGTTCGCCAAAAGTGAAATCCTTAAATATTCGGCACACAACTTATCAATCAGCCCTCCTAGATGTTCACACCTATTTCGATGATTTCTCTAAGCTTCACCTATTGAGGACACCCGCTTGGTACTGAAACTTAGTCACGGTTGGTTTCACATCATTATATTTGAGGTGAGGTCTACTCTGTTGATTCCACAGTCAACGGTGATCCGTGTGGCTAGACATAGGATGTACCAGTTCTGTTAAAATCTAAATTTGTATTAAAAGATGTTATTCAATTGTATGTTTTGTGTACAATATTTGAGATAGCAGGTGATTGACAGGGCTGGTTTACTTTTAGTCCTCAAGGTTTGTTGTAACCTGCATGCAGCGTTCGAATTTATTCGAGTAGCGACACAGTACATATAATATACAAATACTTGACTTTGTTCTAAAATAATCGGACAAATTTATGAAAATTACGAAATTTATCTAATTATGGGGCTAGTGCACTTCTCTGTCTACATTTTACTTTTTCTTTTGATCACGTTGGATTGTCTTTAGTCGCCTCCATGACTTCAAAATTTAGGCCTTTGACGTCACCGAAGTGGCCTAGAAGGACGAAACAGCTGTATGATGTAGTTTAATTCATTGTTTGGCACTGTTGTATCATATCTAAATCTGTATTAAATGTTGCTATTCACGTGTGTCTTTTCTACCACAGAGATTTGGCCTCCACTGTCCATATACAGGTATTAAAATGATGAGGGGTGTAACTCCCGAGAAGGAAAAACTGAACACATTTTTTTTTCAATTTTATTTTCTGATATTCCAGAGGTCTTGGTAACACAAACATTACCTTGACGAGAAATGTGTTATTTCTTCCAATGAGTGTATGATGAACGCGATTGACCAAGTATAAACTGAGTTTTGACCCGACAAATTCGGAAATATAGGTAGAATGGCTAGGTAGACATTTCCCTGTCCGGTTGAATCACGCTCTCGTCTTTAATGGGTACCTCAATGACTATGCCTAAATAGCAAAATCTACGCTTGTGGCTGTATGCATTAACCATGACCTTGTCCACACGGCGTGTACTTTGATGTTATCGTGTCTCGTACGTTGTAGAATTTCCACATTTACATAACGGTGTTCACTTTCTAAACATTAACCGCCATTTTATCTTTAATGCCGATCACTGGCGTACGCCGTACCTAGTCTCGGCCCGGATCCCGAAACCCAGTCTAGGATTATAATACATAATTCATTTCTCAGGAACAAAAAAATCGAAGATATTTTCTTCAAAAATCTATTTCAGTGTTTTAATAGTCTTACACTTTGTATGAATTCATTACGTCATCTTATATGTTTATATCAGACATTTGCTGTTTATATTGGCGATTTGAGGCATGAAAATTTGAACACAGCACTCAAAGGTAAATTGTTTTGAATTAATTAAGTGTGAAAATTTTACAACGTACGTGACATGATAACATCAAATAACAAGCCGTGTTGACAAGGGCATGGTTAATTTATACTGCCACAAGCGTAGATTTTGGAAAATCGGCATAATTATTGAGAGGAATATATATATATATATATATATATATAATATAATAGCGATTTCTACCTATATAAGTAATAATTTGGTTTGTACATGGTCAATCGCGGTCATCAAACACTGGTTGGAAATGTAAAACATTTATCTTCAAGGTAATATGTGTTACTAGGATAGGCAGTTCCTAAAAAATGAGAGAAAAAATTCTAATAAGTCATGTTTAGTCCTTCCTTCTCTGGAGTATATATGAACCATGAGTGGATTTTTCAGGCCAATTCCCTGTGTTTTGTATAATCTTTCCAGCCGCCAATAGCTGGTTTTGACAGTTGCAACTGAACCTGTTGATTTTTTTTATGGAATTTGTTGAATGTGGGGCAGTCTACATATATACCTGTTCTCAACATTTCTGAACAATCAGTTGCCCACTCTTTTGTCTCCGGTTCCAAGTCCGAAGGCTTGGGCTGTAGAAGCTCTGTATCTTGACTGGATGGGGATGATGCCTATGTATTCTCTCCATTCAATCACTAGGCATGGTGCAACAGACGTTTTGAGAGCGTCATTGTTCCTTTTTTATGGTAGTGGCCTAGGCAGCTTCAGTTTCCGATCCAGTTCAGGTGGAATTGGTGCTGGCACTACACTCAGGATGACGCAATGTCGTCCAGAGATCCCTCATATTCAGGCTCGGCTACCTCAAGAGCAAGGTCTTGCTCAGCCAGAAGTTTCTAGAGACACGTCAGATCGCATCGCAGTCTTCCTATTCTACCGTCTACCAATCACGATGGAAGATATTTTGTGATCAGTATGTCGGCAGGAAGGTTGATCCGGATAAAGTTGATTGGAAATTTTTATCTTTAGCTGTTAAGGGACTGCAATATTGTCCGGAAAATATAGCTAGCTGTCACAGCGTGATCGCCTGTGTGCTTTCATTTCTCTCTCTTTTCGCTTTGATCAGATGATTTCTTTTGTACAGACGTGGATTCGACAGTTGACTCCACAATGGAGTGCGATACGAGCATATTGTGAGCCTTTGGAGATTGCATCCTTGACGTTTGTCACTTTCAAGGCGGTTGTCTTTATTGTTCTTCTTCAGGTCGCAGAAGGAGTGAGGTTCTTGCCTTCTCACCTCATCATCCGTGCTTCCGCTTGTACTGGAACTATTCTGCAGGGATCTTTCTTATGTTCTCGATTTCTCCTCTGACCCTATAAAGATACCTTCCTTGACTAGGTCTCAGGAGCGTGACAGGTATTGCCCTGTTGGGCACTTGGTTTTGATGCACTCGTCTGTTCCCCATTAAGCAGGGTTATCTGGATATCTCGTCCCATACTAAGTTTAGATGGATTTGTTAGTAAAGTATAGTTATGAGCATTCTGATTATCAGGTTCAGGGGAAGTGCAAGGTGCGGGCTCATGACATCGAGGCCCTTGTTGCGTCTTGGGTCCTCAACAATGACATATCACTGCAGGATGTCATGTTCGCTGCCTGCTAGAGGCTAATCTTACATCAATTTTTATCGCCAGTTTATGGCCTCTTAATCTGATTGGTTGTATTCAACTGGAACATTATTGGAGCAGTCTGTGGCTGTGTTTCCACAACAATTTGGTGAATTGGTATCTATATGTGATCAGCCCTCACGGTGGTAAAGTTTCCATTTTTTAAATCCATTTTGGTACTTTTAAAGGGTTCCTACCTGCAGCTGCCTTCCTTTGACGTCTCTACAGTAAGACAAATTAACATTCTTAAGTTATGAAAATGAAAATGACGATTTAAAAGTCAAACCGACATGATATAATACTTACCATAACTGTATGGAGTCCCGCCCTTTAATTCTCCCGTTTCCTTCTCATCCTGACTGCTCTTTTAAACCCTATTAAGGTGTTGATGAATAGAGATCACTCTTTGTCTCTGTCGTTTGTTATGGTTCTAATGATATTAGGTAGATTTCTTTTTGTGTTCTGTATTTGCATACTAAAGTTATGGTTAATATTATGTTGCGAAAATTGGTTTTACATTAGTAAACATTGTCCATCTCCCATCTCACCATCATGTCTCTCTGATATGGCAAATGGACATCTCTATAATATACACTGGTATATGACACTGATTCACAAACATTAAAAAATTACTATATCAGAGCAGCACACTCAACAAGGTATTTTCTCTGCTTTGCTTTCAAGGATTCCAATAAACCAGAGTTACTTCCCTTTATTTCAAAGTAGCTCATAGCAGAGTAACTTCCCTTCTTTTCAATTTACATATTAGACTTTACAAAGGATACATGATAAAGTACTTTGTACAAAATTAATGAATACTTAGATACCAATAATTGTATATGATCAAACCGTAGAAATGAAGATTCAGATAACGGAATGGTATATGGTCAAGCTGTTTACAGAACTGAAGATTGAGATAGAAAAGGTGTATTGTAAATCTGTTTGTGGATTTTATGATTTGGTAACAGAAAAGGTTAAACGGCCAATTGATACGTCGTGAGCGCCATACTAAAGGTTTTGACCCCTGGCAGACATATTGCACTAATTTTCAATGTTATCCTTTTCAATATCTATTCCCGTTTGCTAGCGTTGTTAAATGGCCTGGATGTCTCTTTTAATGAAGTCCTTTTCTTGACCATAAGAAAGTCCTTCACTGTATGTATGACGTCATCATCTGACCGAAAGTGGTTACTGGAAATTACTTTTTTTCAATTTTGGAAATAGATAAAAGTTTGATGGAGCGAGACCAGGCGATTAAGACGGATGCTCAATCAATTCAAAGCCACAATCGTTACTGGCAACCACAGCCATAGCAATGGTAGACATGTGAACAGGGGCATTGTTCTGCTGGAACAACACACCTTATCTGAGTTTTCCACAGTGTCTGAGTTTAATATTGTCTCATTACTACCTAATAAATGATGCATGATATGTCCCATTGATTGTTGGTCCCTTTTGTAAATAATCTTTCATCAATGACATCAGCATCCCAGCAAACTGAGGCCATAACCTTCCCAGCTGATGGAATAGTCTTTGCTTTTCTATGGCGGAGATGAACTTGGGTGCTTCCATTAATTAGAATGTTGTTTGACCTCACGGGTGTAATATTGGACCCTCCTTTCATCCATAGTCGCAAACCTCTGCAGAAAGCAAAGTGGATCTACCTCTAAAAGGTTCAGATTAGAACCCAACAAAGTTCGCTAGGTGTGCTTCTGATCGTACCCAACGGGCCGATAGCATTCTCATTTCAAGATCTTCCGTAAGAATGGAATGCACTCTTTCTGTGAAATCCCTAATGCACTGGCTTTATATCTCTCTGTAACTCGCCTGTCAGCCATAACAATATCATAAACTTTATTGACTATTTCTTGGGGTTGCAACACTGACAGGCCTTTCAGGACGGGCGTCATCCCAAAGGCTCTCCCTGTCACACTTTTAATTCCGCCACCCACTTTTTCACTATAGCATATGAAGGAGCATCATTCCCATGTGCTTTTACCATATCAGTATGGTGCTAGACCTTTCTTTTAGCGATTTTGACCATTTTGCAAAAGTCACTTGCCTTGTTTACTTTAGAATGCTGCCTCTTCAATATAAACTGACCAAAGGACACCTGCCTTCGGGTACAAGCCCTAAATAGTCGGGAATAGTAGAGCTGTGAAAGGACATTCCTGCTTATCTTCTTCAATATAAGGCTTACAGCTTATCAATCAATCTTCATATATGATTAATCTGTTTGTAGAACTGAAGATTTAGATAAGATATATGGTGTAATTATCAAGCTGTTTATAGAAATGAAGATTTAGATACCAGATTTATATATGATCAAGTTGTTTGTATTGAAAATTTAGATAACAGAAATGGTATAGAGGTTGTGAGCCTCATATTTAAGACTTCTGTCGGACACTTTGCATTATTTTCCAATGTAATCCCCTTCAGTATCTATACAAATTTGATCAACTGTCAGAAGTCTTGGTACCCAACAGGCTGATAGCTCTCTCATTGCAAGATCTTCCGTCAGAATCGAATACACTCTTTCCTGTGAAATCCCAACTGTCCTGGCTATATATCTCTCTGAACCTAGCCTGACAGCCAGAACAATATCATGGACTTAATTGACTATATCTAGGGTTACAACAGTGACAGGCTTTCCAGGACGTGCATCATCCCCAAGGCTCTGTCTGTAATGTTTAAATTCTGCAACCCAGCTTGTCACTGATCTTACTTTAGAAATGAATATTTTGATAATAAACATTGTCACTCATTAAAGTGTTTGTTGAAATGTAAATTTTGATACCAAATGATGTATGATCAAGATGTGTGTAGAAATGAAGATTTAGATAACAAGAAACCTATTCGATCGAACCGTTAAAATGAAGATTCAAGTAACAGAAATGGTATATGATTAAACCGTAGATGTAAGGATTTAGATAACAGAAATGGTATATGATCCAACCATAGAAATGAAGATTTAGACAACAAAAGTGGTATATGATTATACCGTAGAAATGAAGATTTAGACAACAGGAATGGAAGATGATGGAACCGTAGAAATAAAGATTTAGAAAACAGAAAAGTTGTATGATCGAACTGTAGAAATGAAGATTAAGACAACAGGAAAGGAAGATGATGGAACCATAGAAATGAAGTTTTAGACCACAGGAATGGTTGATGTTCGAACCATAGAAATGAAGATTTAGACAACAGAAAAGTTATATGATCGAATCCAAGAACTGAAGATATAGAACCGTAGGTATTTGATCAAACTATTCGTATAGTTAAAAATACATGTATAATAATGATGTGATTGTGTAATCATGTGATTATTGTGTGATGTGACTACAGGTGTAATCATGTGATTATTGTGTGATGTGACACCAGTTGTAATCACGTGAAGATTGTGTGATGTGACTACAGTTGTAATCACGTGATTATTGTGTGATGTGACTACAGTTGTAATCACGTGATTATTGTGTGATGTGACTACAGGTTTAATCATGTGAAGATTGTGTTATGTGACTACAGATGAAATCGCGTGAATATTGTGTGATGTGACTACAGATGAAATCACGTGATTATTGTGTGAAGTGACTACAGGTGTAATCATGTGATGATTGTATAATGTGACTACAGGTGTAATTATGTGATCAATGTGTAATGTGACTACAGATGTAATCTCGTGAAGATTGTGTGCTGTGACTGCAGTTGTAATCACGTGAAGATTGTATAATGTGACTACAGGTGTAATTATGTGATCAATGTGTTATGTGACTACAGATGTAATCTCGTGAAGATTTTGTGATGTGACTACATGTATGTTTATGGGAGGATTGACGTGACTACTGGTGTAATAATGTGATTGGTTGATGTGACTACATGTGTGGTTATAACATGACTTGTGTGATGCGACTGCAAGTACGAGTATATCGATGTGTATGGTGGATTTCAAAAGGGATGCATTGTGTAGTGATGTATTAGAACGATGGCTCAGAGCGTGTAGCCAACTCACTGAAACCAAGAATAGGCCTCTGTTAGTAATGTAAAACCAAATCGAAAATATATTGTTTTTTAAAGACCACATCAGCACATTAAAATTCTTTAGAGTGTTGGGGTGTCTCATATGTATTTACATAGATTTTTCAGATCTGAAATCTAATCAGTGTTCCCTAGACATTTTTTCTGAGAAATGTGTTTCCTTTTTCATAATTGCCCTAGCTCATTCTTTTGTTTCTTTTTTATGAACTTTGTTGAGAAACAATCTTGAAAATTGTCCAAAGATTTCACATTATTTCAATTTCAAATCAAGTCGATTATAGAATATTATCTATATTCTTATTACAACATATCTGCTATCAGGATTCCTCATTCCTCATACTTGCAAGTATCTCAAAAAGTAATATGTTGTATACAATATCCGACTAAACGTTACCATGACAACTATTGCACAGATGCAGTAGTGGCTGACCGATTGATCTCAGATCAATATCTGACGTGCTTAGAGGAGTGGGTTAGGATAATTGAGATTGAGGGGGAGGAGCAAGCTACACATAGCGATAGGGAAAGGGGGAGGAGGGAGACCCCTGCTGCTAATAGGAAATATAATCTAGGTCTGTATGATTTGTAAGTGAAGTATAAGAAATATATATACTCTTCTAGGTAGAAAGGAAATGGTCTTTGAATTTGAGAAGCAAACGCTGAACATGTACTGGAATGTGTAGCTTGCTCCTCCCCCTCAATCTCAATTATCCTCCCCCACTCCTCTAAAATAAATAAATCAAACATGGCGGTGAGTTAGTTCTGGTGATAGGGAATTGTGGTTGATGTTGAAATAAACTTCAGTTCATGTTACAGGGTATTGTAGTTGAAATTAAGATAAATATGTCTGTCAGTTTGTGCTAGTTGTAGGGAAATATGGTTGAGCTTGAAATACACATGACTGTCAGTTCTTGGTATAGTGGATTGTGGTATGAGTTTGAAATAAACATGACTGTCAGTTTGTTCTGGTTAAAGGGGAATGTGGTATGAGGTTGGAATAAACATGATTGCCAGTTTGTTCTAGTTATAGTGATATGTGATTAAGCTTGCAATAAACATGACTTCCAGTCTTTTATGGTGATAGTAGATTGTGGTTATGTTAAGAATTGGCTGGTTAAGTTAAATACAATACTTTTAGACACTATTGCAGGTATGGCATTGAACTTCCTTACTTGGCGTGAACGAGGTCGGAAACCTACCCTGTCAGAGGTGACCACAGGTTCTGCGGTAATAGGATAATTAATGTCATGATGAATTGTACATATTTAAAACTTTGAACAAAACTACCTTGATATTTCAGCTAACAAAATTCTGTTCAGAATACTGGTATGTAACAATCGCCAAAATGAATGTTCAAATATCATTTTCCTGTTGGAATACTGCAAAACAGAACGAATATTCAAATGATAGAAGCACACTTTGAACGTCAATGAAACTTTTATCTAACAAAAAGCATCGATTATCAGGTGAGCGATGCAGCCCCATTGAGCCTCTTATTGACATTTTAACCCATTCATTTTTATTCTCTGAAATTATAGATGTTTTACGGTGTGATTCGTCTGAAATGTCAACTGATACAACTTCACATAAACCTGATGTAAACTCCTTCCATCCTTTAATGTGTTGTGTCCTTCTATATTTACGCAGCAGTTGGAAACGGAAGTCATGGCCAGCAGTCTCTAATTAGACCTACAAGTGGTAAGCCACAATTTCTGTATCACATATATCTTGGTGTTGTCTCTATATTCCAGTAGATTCTTATAGTCTTTAGAGACATGAGCCAGGCATTTATTATGAGTAAGAACCATATCATACGGTTGTCAATTCAATTGAAATCACTATTGGAATATTCATCTGCTCCAGCATTTGAATAATCTCATATTCAGAAGAGATTTGTTACACATGACTACACCAGGAACGTTTTACCAATATAAAACAGAGCGAGCGGCACCTAAAAAGGCTCCACTTTTTCTTTCTTCAATGTAATGATCGCAGAACATTACCAGTTTAACTAAAAAGGTTAGTTGTAATGGAAAAGATCCTTCAAGGCCAAATCGTATTGGTAATGAACTCAGTTTTAAAAAAATGAAACAATTAACACGGAAAATATGTCATGGGAAATGGTGATGTGAAGACACAAATTATCCATCTCTTATTTCAAAAACCAGAAATTAAAGAAGAATTGCTATTGAAACATATCACTGATTTTTCAATAAAATCGTCAAAGTACTTCATAACATTTTCACTATTCATGATGTATACTACATACGAAAATTACGCTAAATCCTCATCTGGCATGTTTGTTGATTGGCTTCTAAGCGCAAAACCACCTGAAATTGAACTAAATGTGAATGAAATATAATATTGAACTAACTGAACATGCATCAATTTTGTTTGTTGAAATTGGCAAAGAATGTATCTCATAACTTCTCAACATGGGCATCACTATTCACAAAGTACTCATCATCAACGAAACGATTAAAATGTCTGCAGGAAGATTACATCGGATATTTTATAACAACTGCCCATATACACTTCCCACAGAAATGTTCTAATGAAAAGAGGATTAAAGTAAACGGCAACGTTTTAAGACTGAAGTTCACAAGAACATTACTGGTAATTGGTTTTGATCTTTGTTGCTTCAGGCATAAACTTACCTTGATAGAAATGACTTCAGGAACTCAGGCAACAGGCTAGTAAGTGGCATGGTAGCTTGTACAGGTATAAAACTTTGAACACTAATAATACATTGATATTTTTTTAGACAATATTCTGTTCAGAATGAAAATTGGACAATTCAACAACAGAGAACAGATAATTATTTTCGTAATATTCGAATGTCACATTTTTATTCTAATACTGACTTACCCTATGAATATTTGAGTATTCAAAAATTTAAGATTCGTATTAATTATCCGGATATATACGTTATCTACCTGATGACCGCTATGATAATTTTTTGAGTAATTTGGTTACTATGTATCTTATGTTGTATGTTATAAACAATATAACAGGTTTGCTGATCAGGGACCCAATCAATTAAATTTAGAATCAAATAAACCTCATTGACCAATGAGTGTGACTGTGACCCAATAGTCACTGTGATATTCAGGGGAGAGACCATTGACTTATACTATGTACATCAAGGACCCAGTACCACAAGCTCCGAGACCCATGGAACATGTTGAGGGAAACAATGAAACTAACTCATAGTCTCCGATAAAACTAGCTCTAGGCCCCAGTAAAACAATCTCAGGGGCCCAATAAATTAACTCGTAGTATCCGATAAAACTTGTTCTAGGCCCCAATAAAACAATCTCAGGGGCCCAATAAATTAACTCGTAGTATCCGATAAAACTTGTTCTAGGCCCCAGTAAAACAATCTCAGGGGCCCAATAAATTAACTCGTAGTATCCGATAAAACTTGTTCTAGGCCCCAGTAAAACAATCTCAGGGGCCCAATAAATTAACTCGTAGTATCCGATAAAACTAGTTCTAGGCCCCAGTAAAACAATCTCAGGGGCCCAATAAATTAACTCATAGTATCCGATAAAACTAGCTTTAGGCCCCAGTAAAACAATCTCAGGGGCCCAATAAATTAACTCGTAGTATCCGATAAAACTAGTTCTAGGCCCCAGTAAAACAATCTCAGGGGCCCAATAAATTAACTCGTAGTATCCGATAAAACTAGTTCTAGGCCCCAGTAAAACAATCTCAGGGGCCCAATAAATTAACTCGTAGTATCCGATAAAACTAGCTTTAGGCCCCAGTAAAACAATCTCAGGGGCCCAATAAATTAACTCATAGTATCCGATAAAACTAGCTTTAGGCCCCAGTAAAACAATCTCAGGGGCCCAATAAATTAACTCGTAGTATCCGATAAAACTTGTTCTAGGCCCCAATAAAACAATCTCAGGGGCCCAATAAATTAACTCATAGTATCCGATAAAACTATCTCTAAGCCCAAGTAAGACAATTTCAGATCCCCAGTTAATTAACCCAGAGACTCCGGTCAAACTAGCTTTAGATCCTAGTAAAGCAATCTCAGTTACCTTATAAAACTAATACAGAGACCCCGATGAATCTAGCTCAGGGACCCAATAAATCTCAGGAACAAATTAAAACTAGCTTAGGGATCCCAATAAAATTAATGCAAAGACCCCGATGAAACTAACTCAGGGACCCAATTAATTTCAGGAACCAATTAAATTTAACTCAGAGACCTCTATAAAACTAGTTCAGTGAGCCAATAAAGCAGTTCGGGGACCTCAATAAATTTAGCTTAAGAACCAAATGAAACTAGGTCAAGTACCCAATACAACATGTTCAGTAACTCCTAAGTCAGTGCCTGTTGGCAACGTCAATCAGAATGCATTACCAATGAAACATCTTTACTCAAAACATTAAGTGACATGTAAAAGGATAAAATGCTATTGAGTACCTAAATCAAGCTTAAAATGGAAGAAGGATTGTGCTATCATCAAAAAACAACACGTAACTATGATGTCATTTCTTGTGTAGTGTAATGACAACAAAAAACCGCTACCGTAACAGAAAATCTCTGTTAGTGTTGTGCTGTTAAGATGAAAGGTCTATTCATTAAAATTACAACTGGGTCAGATCGAATTGTATGTGTAACCTGAATGACTGTTTCAGATCGAGGGAATCATTACAAAATTATTTCAAGGACTGTTTAGTTCTATCTGAAGGATTGTTTTAGTTCTATCTGAAGGATTGTTTTAGTTCTATCTAAGGGAATGTTTTAGTTTTATCTGATGGACTGTTTAGTACTCTCTGAAGGACTGTTCAGTTCTATCTGAAGGCTATCTGAGGGATTGTTTTAGTTCTATCTGAAGGACAGAGTTAGTTCTATCTGATGGAGTGTTTTAGTTCTATCTGAAGGAGTGTTTTAGTTCTATCTGAAGGACTGTTTTAGTTCTATCTGAAGGACTGTTTTAGTTCTATCTGAAGGACTGTTTTAGTTCTATCTGAAGGACTGTTTTAGTTCTATCTGAAGGAGTGTTTTAGTTCTATCTGAAGGACTGTTTTAGTTCTATCTGAAGGACTGTTTAGTTCTATCTGAAGGACTGTTTTAGTTCTATCTGAAGGACTGTTTTAGTTCTATCTGAAGGACTGTTTTAGTTCTATCTGAAGGACTGTTTTAGTTCTATCTGAAGGACTGTTTAGTTCTATCTGAAGGACTGTTTTAGTTCTATCTGAAGGACTGATTTAGTTCTGTATGAAGAACTGTTCAGTTTTGTCTGCAGGACTGTTTTTAGTTCTATCTGAAGGACTGTTTTAGTTCTATCTGAAGGACTGTTTTAGTTCTATCTGAAGGAGTGTTTTAGTTCTATCTGAAGGACTGTTTTAGTTCTATCTGAAGGACTGTTTTAGTTCTATCTGAAGGACTGTTTTAGTTCTATCTGAAGGACTGTTTTAGTTCTATCTGAAGGAGTGTTTTAGTTCTATCTGAAGGAATGTTTTAGTTCTATCTGAAGGAGTGTTTTAGTTCTATCTGAAGGACAGTTTTAGTTCTATCTGAAGGAGTGTTTTAGTTCTATCTGAAGGACAGTTTTAGTTCTATCTGTTTTTAGTTCTATCTGAGGAGTGTTTTAGTTCTATCTGAAGGAGTGTTTTAGTTCTATCTGAAGGACTGTTTTAGTTCTATCTGAAGGAGTGTTTTAGTTCTATCTGAAGGAGTGTTTTAGTTCTATCTGAAGGAGTGTTTTAGTTCTATCTGAAGGAGTGTTTTAGTTCTATCTGAAGGAGTGTTTTAGTTCTATCTGAAGAAGTGTTTTAGTTCTATCTGAAGGAGTGTTTTAGTTCTATCTGAAGGAGTGTTTTAGTTCTATCTGAAGGAGTGTTTTAGTTCTATCTGAAGGACAGTTTTTTAGTTTCTAGTGTTTTAGTTCTATCTGAAGGAGGGTTTTAGTTCTATCTGAAGGAGTGTTTTAGTTCTATCTGAAGGACTGTTTTAGTTCTATCTGAAGGAGTGTTTTAGTTCTATCTGAAGGAGTGTTTTAGTTCTATCTGAAGGAGTGTTTTAGTTCTATCTGAAGGAGTGTTTTAGTTCTATCTGAAGGAGTGTTTTAGTTCTATCTGAAGGAGTGTTTTAGTTCTATCTGATGGAGTGTTTTAGTTCTATCTGATGGAGTGTTTTAGTTCTATCTGAAGGAGTGTTTTAGTTCTATCTGAAGGAGTGTTTTAGTTCTATCTGAAGGAGTGTTTTAGTTCTATCTGAAGGAGTGTTTTAGTTCTAGAGTGTTATAGTTCTATCTGAAGGACTGTTTTAGTTCTATCTGATGGAGTGTTTTAGTTCTATCTGATGGAGTGTTTTAGTTCTATCTGAAGGAATGTTTTAGTTCTATCTGATGGAGTGTTTTAGTTCTATCTGATGGAGTGTTTTAGTTCTATCTGAAGGAATGTTTTAGTTCTACCTGAAGGACTGTTTTAGTTCTATCTGAGGGACTGTTTCACTTCTATCTGAAGGAGTGTTTTAGTTCTATCTGAAGGAGTGTTTTAGTTCTATCTGAAGGAGTGTTTTAGTTCTATCTGAAGGAGTGTTTTAGTTCTATCTGAAGGAGTGTTTTAGTTCTATCTGAAGAAGTGTTTTAGTTCTATCTGAAGGAGTGTTTTAGTTCTATCTGAAGGACTGTTTTAGTTCTATCTGAAGGAGGGTTTTAGTTCTATCTGAAGGACTGTTTTAGTTCTATCTGAAGGAGGGTTTTAGTTCTATCTGAAGGAGTGTTTTAGTTCTATCTGAAGGACTGTTTTAGTTCTATCTGAAGGAGTGTTTTAGTTCTATCTGAAGGAGTGTTTTAGTTCTATCTGAAGGAGTGTTTTAGTTCTATCTGAAGGAGTGTTTTAGTTCTATCTGAAGGAGTGTTTTAGTTCTATCTATCTGAAGGAGTGTTTTAGTTCTATCTGAAGGAGTGTTTTAGTTCTATCTGAAGGAGTGTTTTAGTTCTATCTGACGGAGTGTTTTAGTTCTATCTGACGGAGTGTTATAGTTCTATCTGAAGGACAGTTTTAGTTCTATCTGAAGGAGTGTTTTAGTTCTATCTGAAGGAGTGTTTTAGTTCTATCTGACGGAGTGTTTTAGTTCTATCTGAAGGAGTGTTTTAGTTTTTAGTTCTATCTGAAGGAGTGTTTTAGTTCTATCTGAAGTAGTGTTTTAGTTCTATCTCTAGGAAGGAGGTACTGTTTTAGTTCTATCTGAAGGAGTGTTTTAGTTCTATCTGAAGGAGTGTTTTAGTTCTATCTGAAGGAGTGTTTTAGTTCTATCTGAAGGAGTGTTTTAGTTCTATCTGAAGGAGTGTTTTAGTTCTATCTGAAGGAGTGTTTTAGTTCTATCTGAAGGAGTGTTTTAGTTCTATCTGAAGGAGTTCTATCTGAAGGACTTTTAGTTCTATCTGAAGGAGTGTTTTAGTTCTATCTGAAGGACTGTTTTAGTACTATCTGAAGGACTGTTTTAGTTCTATCTGACGGAGTGTTTTAGTTCTATCTGAAGGATTGTTTTAGTTCTATCTGACGGAGTGTTTTAGTTCTATCTGAAGGAATGTTTTAGTTCTATCTGAAGGAGTGTTTTAGTTCTATCTGAAGGAGTGTTTTAGTTCTATCTGAAGGAGTGTTTTAGTTCTATCTGAAGGAGTGTTTTAGTTCTATCTGAAGGAGTGTTTTAGTTCTATCTGAAGGAGTGTTTTAGTTCTATCTGAAGGAGTGTTTTAGTTCTATCTGATGGAGTGTTTTAGTTCTATCTGATGGAGTGTTTTAGTTCTATCTGAAGGAGTGTTTTAGTTCTAGAGTGTTTTAGTTCTTTCTGAGGGACTGTTTTAGTTCTATCTGAAGAAGTGTTTTAGTTCTATCTGAAGGAGTGTTTTAGTTCTATCTGAAGGAGTGTTTTAGTTCTATCTGAAGGAGTGTTTTAGTTCATCTGAAGGAGTGTTTTAGTTCATCTGAAGGATTGTTTTAGTTCATCTGAAGGAGTGTTTTAGTTCTATCTGAAGGAGTGTTTTAGTTCTATCTGAAGGAGTGTTTTAGTTCTATCTGAAGGAGTGTTTTAGTTCTATCTGAAGGAGTATTTTAGTTCTATCTGAAGGACAGATTTAGTTCTATCGGAAGGAATGTTTTAGTTCTATCTGAAGGACTGTTTTAGTTCTATCTGAAGGACTATTTTAGTTCTATCTGAAGGAATGTTTTAGTTCTATCTGATGGAGTGTTTTAGTTCTATCTGAAGGAGTGTTTTAGTTCTATCTGAAGGACTGTTTTAGTTCTATCTGAAGGAGTGTTTTAGTTCTATCTGAAGGAGTGTTTTAGTTCTATCTGAAGGAGTGTTTTAGTTCTATCTGAAGGAGTGTTTTAGTTCTATCTGAAGGAGTGTTTTAGTTCTATCTGAAGGAGTGTTTTAGTTCTATCTGAAGGAGTGTTTTAGTTCTATCTGAAGGAGTGTTTTAGTTCTATCTGAAGGAGTGTTTTAGTTCTTTTAGTTCTATCTGAAGGAGTGTTTTAGTTCTATCTGAAGGAGTGTTTTAGTTCTATCTGAAGGAGTGTTTTAGTTCTATCTGAAGGAGTGTTTTAGTTCTATCTGAAGGAGTGTTTTAGTTCTATCTGAAGGAGTGTTTTAGTTCTATCTGAAGGAGTGTTTTAGTTCTATCTGAAGGACAGATTTAGTTCTATCTTAAGGACTGTTTTAGTTCTATCTGAAGGACAGATTTAGTTCTATCTTAAGGACTGTTTTAGTTCTATCTGAAGGACAGTTTTAGTTCTATCTGAAGGAGTGTTTTAGTTCTATCTGAAGGAGTGTTTTAGTTCTATCTGAAGGAGTGTTTTAGTTCTATCTGAAGGAGTGTTTTAGTTCTATCTGAAGGAATGTTTTAGTTCTATCTGAAGGAGTGTTTTAGTTCTATCTGAAGAAGTGTTTTAGTTCTATCTGAAGGAGTGTTTTAGTTCTATCTGAAGAAGTGTTTTAGTTCTATCTGAAGGAGTGTTTTAGTTCTATCTGAAGGAGTGTTTTAGTTCTATCTGAAGGAGTGTTTTAGTTCTATCTGAAGGAGTGTTTTAGTTCTATCTGAAGGAGTGTTTTAGTTCTATCTGAAGGAGTGTTTTAGTTCTATCTGAAGGAGTGTTTTAGTTCTATCTGAAGGAGTGTTTTAGTTCTATCTGAAGGAGTGTTTTAGTTCTATCTGAAGGAGTGTTTTAGTTCTATCTGAAGGAGTGTTTTAGTTCTATCTGAAGGAGTGTTTTAGTTCTATCTGAAGGACTGTTTTAGTTCTATCTGAAGGAGTGTTTTAGTTCTATCTGAAGGACTGTTTTAGTTCTATCTGAAGGAGTGTTTTAGTTCTATCTGAAGGAGTGTTTTAGTTCTATCTGAAGGAGTGTTTTAGTTCTAGAGTGTTTTAGTTCTATCTGAAGGAGTGTTTTAGTTCTATCTGAAGGACTGTTTTAGTTCTATCTGAAGGAGTGTTTTAGTTCTATCTGAAGGAGTGTTTTAGTTCTATCTGAAGGAGTGTTTTAGTTCTATCTGAAGGAGTGTTTTAGTTCTATCTGAAGGAGTGTTTTAGTTCTATCTGAAGGAGTGTTTTAGTTCTATCTGAAGGAGTGTTTTAGTTCTATCTGAAGGAGTGTTTTAGTTCTATCTGATGGAGTGTTTTAGTTCTATCTGAAGGAGTGTTTTAGTTCTATCTGAAGGAGTGTTTTAGTTCTATCTGAAGGACTGTTTTAGTTCTATCTGACGGAGTGTTTTAGTTCTATCTGAAGGAGTGTTTTAGTTCTATCTGAAGGAGTGGTTCTATCTGAAGGAGTGTTTTAGTTCTATCTGAAGAAGTGTTTTAGTTCTATCTGATGGAGTGTTTTAGTTCTATCTGAAGGAATGTTTTAGTTCTATCTGACGGACTGTTTTAGTTATATCTGTTTTAGTTCTATCTGAAGGAGTGTTTTAGTTCTATCTGAAGGAGTGTTTTAGTTCTATCTGAAGGAGTGTTTTAGTTCTATCTGAAGGAGTGTTTTAGTTCTATCTGAAGGAGTGTTTTAGTTCTATCTGAAGGAGTGTTTTAGTTCTATCTGATGGAGTGTTTTAGTTCTATCTGAAGGAGTGTTT
Source organism: Ylistrum balloti (assembly GCF_031769215.1). NCBI lineage: Eukaryota > Metazoa > Mollusca > Bivalvia > Pectinida > Pectinidae > Ylistrum > Ylistrum balloti. The sequence goes on along the minus strand of NW_026782260.1, from coordinate 2,060,252 downwards.
TAGTTCTATCTGAAGGAGTATTTTAGTTCTATCTGAAGGAGTGTTTTAGTTCTATCTGAAGGAGTGTTTTAGTTCTATCTGAAGGAGTGTTTTAGTTCTATCTGAAGGAGTGTTTTAGTTCTATCTGAAGGAGTGTTTTAGTTCTATCTGACGGAGTGTTATAGTTCTATCTGAAGGAGTGTTTTAGTTCTATCTGAAGGAGTGTTTTAGTTCTATCTGAAGGAGTTTTAGTTTTAGTTCTATCTGACGGAGTGTTATAGTTCTAGAGGGTTTTAGGTCTATCTGATGTAGTGTTTTAGTTCTATCTGAAGGACTGTTTTAGTTCTATCTGAAGGACTGTTTTAGTTCTGAAGGACTGTATTAGTTCTATCTGAATAACTGTTTTAGTTCTATCTGAAGGACTGTTTTAGTTCTATCTGAAGGAGGGTTTTAGTTCTATCTGAAGGAGTGTTTTAGTTCTATCTGAAGGAGTGTTTTAGTTCTATCTGACGGAGTGTTATAGTTCTATCTGAAGGACAGTTTTAGTTCTATCTGAAGGAGTGTTTTAGTTCTATCTGAAGGAGTGTTTTAGTTCTATCTGAAGGATTGTTTTAGTTCTATCTGAAGGAGTGTTTTAGTTCTATCTGAAGGAGTGTTATAGTTCTATCTGAAGGAGTGTTATAGTTCTATCTGAAGGAGTGTTTTAGTTCTATCTGAAGGAATGTTTTAGTTCTATCTGAAGGAGTGTTTTAGTTCTATCTGAAGGAGTGTTTTAGTTCTATCTGAAGGAGTGTTTTAGTTCTATCTGAAGGAGTGTTTTAGTTCTATCTGAAGGAGTGTTTTAGTTCTAGAGTGTTTTAGTTCTATCTGAAGGAGTGTTTTAGTTCTATCTGAAGGAGTGTTTTAGTTCTATCTGAAGGAGTGTTTTAGTTCTATCTGAAGGAGTGTTTTAGTTCTATCTGAAGGAGTTTATTAGTTCTATCTGAAGGAGTGTTTTAGTTCTATCTGAAGGAGTGTTTTAGTTCTATCTGAAGGAGTGTTTTAGTTCTATCTGAAGGAGTGTTTTAGTTCTATCTGAAGGAGTGTTTTAGTTCTATCTGACGGAGTGTTTTAGTTCTATCTGAAGGAGTGTTTTAGTTCTATCTGAAGGAGTGTTTTAGTTCTATCTGAAGGAGTGTTTTAGTTCTATCTGAAGGAGTGTTTTAGTTCTATCTGATGGACTATTTTAGTTCTATCTGATGGAGTGTTTTAGTTCTATCTGAAGAAGTGTTTTAGTTCTATCTGAAGAACTCTATCTGAAGGAGTGTTTTAGTTCTATCTGAAGGAGTGTTTTAGTTCTATCTGAAGGAGTGTTTTAGTTCTATCTGAAGAAGTGTTTTAGTTCTATCTGAAGGACTGTTTTACTTCTATCTGAAGATGTATTGTTGTCCTGGAGTATTATTTCACTGTTTTATTATAGTACTATTGTAATGTGGTACTGCTGTATAGTTGTACACTGTTTCACATGATCTCTACTGAAAACCCCCATTATAATCATACTAATGGAAAAAGGAAACTATGATTATTGCGAGAAAAAAAAACAGAATATTTTTCTCTTGGGTAATTTCTGAACTTTAATTTTTAAGTATCAAAAGCTTATTCTCATGGGGAAAAAACTGAACACTTTTCTTTTGTATTATACGCCATAATGAACACTTGGCTTTAGTTCTCGTTGTCATTGATAGCTAGAAGCATTCCAAGACTTAGACATATCAACTGATTGCAGGAGGCCATCTGTCGGTGACGTCCCACTATCTGTCCAGTTTTTTTTTATTTCAGTATCACTGACTTCTGTGCTTAGCACAGTGCAGAATACAGTTACGATTCACCAACAGGGACCAGTCAGACTTGAAGAGCTATTAGCAGATGAGCTCAGATTTTACCGTGATAGTGGTGACGGTCGTGTTCCGATCCCATCGTCTAGAAAAATGTTAGAGTGACGTTTGCCTTAAACTTGGTGACTTTAATAGTTTGGCCGCAGGTCAGCATTATGGTCAAGGGTGGTGTTAAAAGGCGTCGTAGGACTTCTTTGGTTAAAGTGGAAAGCAACGTGATTGATGATGGCTATTGTGATGAAGTAATGGTCATTATGTTTTTTCATTTATCCGTATTTAGCCAGCCTAACATTTTGTAGCAGGACAATGCACCACCTCATACTGCACATGTCGTTCCAGCATATCTACTGTAACAGAATGTCGCTGTACTATCTTGTCCTGCTGTGTGTTTAAATGAAGCGACAATTTGCATTAGGACCCAAACTCTATAGCAACATCGGACTCATTATACTGCACTTTGTCAGGCATAATGGCAGAACATTTTCCTTGCATTTCTGAGTAATTTGATCAGTTCTATTTAATAGACGTATCGTATGCATCATTGCGAATGGTGGATGTAGATAGCGTTGAACTTGTGAAACTTGATTTGCACCCCTTCCTTTCAATGGTTATAATTTTTTTAATCACGTTTGACTGCATGTCTGATTCAATGTGCCATATTGAAGAATTTAAAGAAAAAATCAGTACGAAAGGAATAGTATCAGTTTCCTTTATGAATAAAACAATTTAACAGTCACTAGACACAGATACATAATCCATTTAGAGAATGTAAACCTGAGCATGAAAACTTTGTGATGTTTAACTACAGTATGGGGTAATATTGATAATTTGACTGTGATATGTTAACTATAGTACAGGGTGATATTGTACCCATTACTGAGTTGATAATTTAACTGTGATATGTTAACTATGGTACAGGGTGATATTGTTACCCATTACTGAGTTGATAATTTGACTGTGATGTGTTAACTATAGTACAGGGTTATATTGTTATCCATTACTGGGTTGATAATTTAACTGTGATGTGTTAACTATAGTACAGGGTTATATTGTTAACATTACTGAGTTGATAATTTGTCTGTTATATTGTTATATAATTTGTTAGGGTTACTACTAGTACAAGGTTATATTGTTACCCATTACTGAATTGATAATTTGACTGTGATATGTTAACTATATTACAAGGTTATATTGTTACCCATTACTGAGTTGATAATTTGGCTGTGATATGTTAACTATAGTGCAGGGTTATATTGTTACCCATTACTGAGTTGATAATTTGACTGTGATATGTTAACTATAGTACAGGGTTATATTGTTACCCATTACTGAGTTGATAATTTGGCTGTGATATGTTAACTATAGTGCAGGGTTATATTGTTACCCATTACTGAGTTGATAATTTGGCTGTGATATGTTAACTATGGTACAGAGTTATATTGTTAACATTACTGAGTTGATAATTTGGCTGTGATATGTTAACTATAGTACAGGGTTATATTGTTACCATTACTGAGTTGATAATTTGACTGTGATATGTTAACTATAGTACAGGGTTATATTGTTACCTATTACTGAGTTGATAATTTGGCTGTGATATGTTAACTATAGTACAGGGTTATATTGTTACCCATTACTGAGTTGATAATTTGGCTGTGATATGTTAACTATAGTACAGTGTTATATTGTTACCCATTACTGAGTTGATAATTTGGCTGTGATATGTTAACTATAGTACAGGGTTATATTGTTTACATTACTGAGTTGATAATTTGTCTGTGATATGTTTACTATAGTACAGGGTTATATTGTTATCCATTACTGAGTTGATAATTTGGCTGTGATATGTTAACTATAGTACAGTGTTATATTGTTACCCATTACTGAGTTGATAATTTGGATGTGATATGGGTTATACTATAGTACATATGTGTTATATTGTTACCCATTACTGAGTTGATAATTTGGCTGTGATATGTTAACTATAGTACAGGGTTATACTGTTACCCATTACTGGGTTGATAATTTGACTGTGATGTGTTAACTATAGTACAGGGTTATATTGTTACCTATTACTGAGTTAATAATTTGGCTGTGATATGTTAACTATAGTACAGTGTTATATTGTTATCCATTACTGAGTTGATAATTTGGCTGTGATATGTTAACTATAGTACAGGGTTATATTGTTACCTATTACTGAGTTGATAATTTGGCTGTGATATGTTAACTATAGCACAGGGTTATATTGTACCCATTACTGAGTTGATAATTTGCCTGTGATATGTTAACTATAGTACAGGGTGATAGTGTTACCCATTACTGAGTTGATAATTTGGCCCTGATGTTTAACTATAGTACAAGGTATATTGTTAACATTACTGAGTTGATAATTTGACTGTGATGTTTAACTACAGTACAGGTCATATTGTTACCTATTACTGAGTTGATAATTTGACTGTGATATGTTAACTATAGTACAGGGTTATATTGTTAACATTACTGAGTTGATAATTTGGCTGTGATATGTTAACTATAGTACAGGGTTATATTGTTAACATTACTGAGTTGATAATTTGACTGTGATATGTTAACTATTGTACAGGGTTATATTGTTAACATTACTGAGTTGATAATTTGGCTGTGATATGTTAACTATAGTACAGGGTTATATTGTTACCATTACTGAATTGATAATTTGACTGTGATATGTTAACTATGGTACAGGGTTATATTGTTAACATTACTGAGTTGATAATTTGGCTGTGATATGTTAACTATAGTACAGGGTTATATTGTTAACATTACTGAGTTGATAATTTGACTGTGATATGTTAACTATTGTACAGGGTTATATTGTTAACATTACTGAGTTGATAATTTGGCTGTGATATGTTAACTATAGTACAGGGTTATATTGTTACCATTACTGAATTGATAATTTGACTGTGATATGTTAACTATGGTACAGGGTGATAGTGTTACCCATTACTGAGTTAATAATTTGGCTGTGCAGGGTTATATTGTTACCCATTACTGAGTTAATAATTTGGCTGTAGTATGTTAACTATAGTACAGGGTGATATTGTTACCTATTACTAAATTGATATGTCAGCTGTTTATTTTGATATATTAGGAGATGGTTAGGTATCAACACTTGAGTTGGACCTCTCATTGGACAATGCCAGACATTTCCTCCATGAAGAGCAATCTGCATATTAAGGCTTTGTCTGTGAGTGTTTAGGGAGTTCTTATTTTCTATAAAGAGAGACAGCAGAGAAATGGATTACTTGAGGAAATCTGTCATCACCGCTTTCCATTCTCATTGATTGCTTCTTACATAACCTGTCAGGCTTTTACCCATCAGTCAAATGAAACCCAATAAAAGGGAAGGTCATATTGTGGAATGTGTCACTTACACTGCAGAAAAAAGGATCAAATCTCCAAATATAATGTCTTTTGACAAGCTAAGTGGGAAGAATTTAGTGCATGGTGGGATTAGAATTTTAATTTATGACTGTAAGGAATATACAATTTCAAAAAATTGTGTAATTGTCAATGTGTTTCTTATTTGTTCGACACAAAAAGGGAAGGTCGTATTATGTACGCCTGTATCTTACATAACTACTTGTATGTCGTACATTTACATACACCTGTATTTTACAAACCTACCTGTATGTCATACAATTACATACACCTGTATCTTACAAACTTACCTGTATGTCATACAATTACATACACCTGTATCTTACAAACTTACCTGTATGTCATACAATTACATACACCTGTATCAGTACAAACCTACCTGTATGTCATACAATTACATACACCTGTATCTTACAAACTTACCTGTATGTCATACAATTACATACACCTGTATGAGTACAAACCTATCTGTATGTCATACAATTACATACACCTGTGTCAGTACAAACCTACCTGTATGTTATACAATTACATACACCTGTATCAGAACAAACCTACCTGTATGTCATACAATTACATACACCTGTATGAGTACAAACCTACCTGTATGTCATACAATTACATACACCTGTATGAGTACAAACCTACCTGTATGTCATACAATTACATACACCTGTATCAGTACAAACCTACCTGTATGTCATACAATTACATACACCTGTATCAATACAAACTACCTGTATGTCATACAATTACATACACCTGTATGAATACAAACCTACCTGTATGTCAAACAATTACATACACCTGTATCAGTACAAACCTACCTGTATGTCATACAATTACATACACCTGTATCTTTACAAATCTACCTGTATGTCATACAATTACATACACCTGTATGAGTACAAACCTACCTGTATGTCATACAATTATAACACCTGTATCTTACAAACTTACCTGTATGTCATACAATTACATACACCTGTATCAGTACAAACCTACCTGTATGTCATACAATTACATACACATGTATCAGTACAAACCTACCTTCCACCAATAGGTTATGCATTTAGCTATTATGTTTTTTTTCTGAAAATCCAATTGACTAGAAATCTTCTTCACACTTTCATTCAGCAATACCATTTAACATATATTACTGTTTTTTCCTCATTTGACTAAAAAAAATTTTCCCCCGAATTATCAGTATTACTTTGCTTTAAGCTTTGTTGAGTGAGTTGTCATGTAGTTGATGATGAATTTAGAATGCTGATTTCTTGTGTAGATAATATTATAAAATGATGTATACGGTAAATCAAATTAAACAAACAATTAGTTTTTTTTTTTTTTTTAATTTTTGTCCTGCAAAACTCAATATGAGTTAAAAGATTGGGATAGGTTTATACTAGGTGTGTTCAGGAGTATGTAGTACTAGTAGATAGGTAAGGATCACTGATATATCATTACATTGTCAATAAATGGTGTTTGTTCATCTGTTGCCATGGGTATAGATTTAGCTTCTGTAAGGCAGGATGTAGATTCTTTTTATGGTCATTTTGTGAGCCAATCAGTCTATCAAACAATTAGACATGTCTTACAGGTACAAATCTATCTGTCTATCAAACAATTAGATATGTGTAGCGGGTGGTGTTGTGACAAATAAACAAAACCACTGGGTTCGTTCAACGTTTAATTGATGTGAAACAGACATTCTGGAATATACAATAAAACATTATCAAATATTCTCACAACTTCACGAATCTCTCGTTACATATTCCACAATTTATACTCTTCTTTCATTAACACGTTACATTTCACCATGTGAAACAATATTAATACTTCTACATTTGAATAAAATATTAGAACCAATAAAATACCTTATAACATGACCATTCCAATAGTAATAAAGTAAAATCACACTTACAACACGTATAATGCGCTAATGTACACGTCACATATAACTTTGCAGCACTCCACAATATCACCTCATCCGTCATTTATAGTAGAACTATAAAAAAAATAACCTCTTATTCAATTTACAGAATACTTCAAGCAAGAAATGCATAACGCTTATACATTCGTAAAGTAGAGGATTTACGAATATTATAATACATATACATTGTTGATTCTAAATATTACCCTGAACACTCAGTTACCGTTAAAACATATCATTGAATATATTTTGTTCATACAAACTCTCATCACTCACAGGATATATTAGAAGAAATACTTTAACTAGAAAGAAATAAAGTTAGAGAAAACTTACCATAAAGACAAAACCGGAGGAACCTGACATTTGAACATCCGTCTAACCCGCAAGCTCGGATTCAAATGTACCCCGATATAGTTAAAGACAAAAGGCGTATACCCAGGAGAAACTTTCAACCAATCAAACACCTTCGTCAAAGTCTGTCAAATGTCTTGTGTCCAGTCGGCCAGTGAACACTACTCACGTACACAAGTACATACATATACACTACACAAAGGGACGCGCTCGCTAATACGTATAGACGTTACGCGTGCAGGTAAAATGTGACATTATCGATGTGTTCGTGATGATAAATGATACACACATGTACATAACCAGTACATATATATACTACAATACAAAATATAGATACTACAGGAATTACTACCAATATATACAAAATATAACCCTATTACATATGTCTTACAGTACAAATCTATCTGTCTGTCAAACAATTAGACATGTCTTACAGGTACAAATCTATCTGTCTGTCAAACAATTAGACATGTCTAACAGGTACAAATCTATCTGTCTGTCAAACAATTAGACATGTCTTACAGGTACAAATCTATCTGTCTATCAAACAATTAGACATGTCTTACAGGTACAAATCTATCTGTTTATCAAACAATTAGACATGTCTTACAGGTACAAATCTATCTGTCTATCAAACAATTAGATATGTCTTACAGGTGCAGTCTGATCACAGTAACAAACATACTAAAGGCAAAATATATGAGTACAATAATATACATGTTTGTATAGACAGATGCCTAGCTTGATGAGATTTCTCTAAAGAAAGTTTCAACTGTCACCTAAATGATGATAGCGTCTGAGTACATTTCCACAAGGGAAAGATGCCACAAGTCAGGTTTGGTCTTTCCACAGTTATTTATTTAATTCAAAATATACAAACCTCACTGATACATGAAGTAATCTTCCACACAGCTTTATACATGTGGTAGTCTAAAATAAAAAAAGGCTTGCATATAGCAGCTATTGTGTATCTCCCTTTTTGGGTACTGAGAAACTTTTCCATTTATGCTGCACCTGGCTGAAGATCCCTAATCTGTACTACCCTAATTATATACAATATCAGTAACAGAAAGACATTTTTCTGACTGAACTTCAAACTTATTCATCTACAAAACCTGCACAGATACTAACAACATATCAATTGAATATGAGAACATATTCTCTAGTTCATAATATGTATGCAAACTTTTGCTTATGACATGTATATTACAAAGAATATTTAGAGAAAACAACAGTGTTTGAAAAAAAACATGTTATTAACTGAAAAGTGACATTAACAGTGGGGTTTTCCCCCACAGATAACCATCAACATACGACAAGATGGAGCTGACCCAGCATGAAACTTCTTACACCTCCCAGATCTAGGGGAGATTACTCCTTCAGGGTATGAACTGTCACCTAACTGATGATAACTACACCTCCCAGATCTAGGGGAGATTACTCCTTCAGTGAATAAGCTGTCACCTAACTGATGATACCTACACCTCCCAGATCTAGGGGAGATTACTCCTTCAGGGTATGAACTGTCACCTAACTGATGATACCTACACCTCCCACAGCTAGGGGAAATTACTCCTTCAGTGATTGAACTGTCACCTTACTGATGATACCTACACCTCCCAGATCTAGGGGAGGTTACTCCTTCAGTGAATGAACTGTCACCTTACTGATGATACCTACACCTCCCGGATCTAGGGGAGATTACTCCTTCAGTGATTGAACTGTCACTTAACAGATGATAACTACACCTGCCAGAGCTAGGGGAGATTACTCCTTCAGGGCATGAACTGTCACTTAACGGATGATACCAACACCTGCCAGAGCTAGGGGTGATAACTCCTTCAGGGTATGAACTGTCACTTAATGGATGATACCTACACCTCCCAGATCCAAGGGAGATTACTCCTTCAGTGTATAAACTGTCACTTAATGGATGATACCTACACCTCCCAGATCCAAGGGAGATTACTCCTTCAGTGTATAAACTGTCACTTAATGGATGATACCTACACCTCCCAGATCCAAGGGAGATTACTCCTTCAGTGTATAAACTGTCACTTAATGGATGATACCTACACCTCCCAGATCCAAGGGAGATTACTCCTTCAGTGTATAAACTGTCACTTAACGGATCATACCTACACCTCCCAGATCCAAGGGAGATTACTCCTTCAGTGTATAAACTGTCACTTAACAGATCATACCTACACCTCCCAGATCCAAGGGAGATTACTCCTTCAGTGTATAAACTGTCACTTAACGGATGATATCGACACCTTCAGAATATGAACTATCAAATACCTAGTTACTTTCTGGGTGTTCTCAGATGCTGTGGAGTTGTTGATATTGAATGGTTTTGCTGATGTCTTCTGATTGACCTGAATTTAGAACACCCTTAATTGATCCTCTAGGCTCTGCTTTAGTATAATCACATTGATTTAGGGACCTACAGAGAGCAGGGGAGACTTCATCCAATTTATTTATGAATTGTCTGTTCTATTTCTGTTCTGTTTTCCTGCTTGCCAAAAGAAGATTAAAGTGAAAACTACATGTCAATTATTTTCTAGACTTCTATCAAAAATAGAAAAATGGGAGGAAAGCTGTCTGAGAGACACATGGCCTTAAGACACATTTTGTCAAATCATTCAGTCATCAACTAACATATTGTATATACATAAGAACAAAAACGAAATTCAACAATACTTCATGTTGTGATTGATAGATAATCTCCAATAAAGTGAGTGATCGAAAAAACTGCTGTAGTGGTCAACTGAAAATCTTTTCATTCATTTAAATTTTTTATGTTACAACTCCAATATGCGCATCATTTGGCAAATTTACCAGATTAAGGAGATTTCTGAGAAACTGCCATTTGATAATTATAGGCCAATGTAGGATTAGACTAGGTTGTAAAACTCCTTATATAGAAATAGTGTGTGTAACACATTTATCAATGTGATATTTCTCTTTATTTCACTGGCAAAAATGAAATAAAAAATGAACATACTCATCTAACAAAGAAGTTATATTATGAAATGTACCTACACATTACATACTCATAAATAGATGTTATAGAAAATGTACATACTGGCCAAAACAAAATGTTATAGAAAATATATAACCTAGTTATAGAAAATGTACCTAGTTATACAAAATGTACCTAGTTATACAAAATGTACCTAGTTGTACAACATGTACCTAGTACAACATGTAGTTATACAAAAATGTACCTAGTTATACAAAATGTATCCAGTTATACAAAATGTACTTTAAAGAGTTATACAAAAAGTACCAAGTTATACAAAATGTACCTAGTTATACAAAAAGTACCAAGTTATACAAAATGTACCTAGTTATAGAAAATGTACCTAGTTATACAAAAAGTACCAAGTTATACAAAATGTACTTAGTTATACAAAATGTACCTAGTTATACAAAATGTACCTAGTTATACTAAATGTACCTAGTTATACAAAAATGTACCTAGTTATACTAAATGTACTTACTCCTTAAATTAGGGTACTAGCGAGCTATATTTCTATATTTCGGAATGATTGAGAAGGGTATCTCCAACAAAATGGTGTGTTATACTTTATCATTGTGATGGATGGAAATTAAGTGGCAATACCTAAAACATAGCAATATTGTAATTTTTGAAAAACGTACGAGTACGAGTAGATAATTAAATTTTACTCTTCTGTAAAACGAGAATTTTTTTGCGCTCATTTAATATTAGTTATTTTTCCACATAGCCATCAAAGCGCTTAATGACCGCTTAAATTTCCATGATGCTTGAAACAAATCAACAAAAAATGGAAAAGAGAAATAATTTATTAACACCCATAATTTGTACAACAGCTCAGTAATGCCTAACAGCTTGGACAGCCTGTTGTTTTTACAATGCATCTAATATTCTTGAAGTCTCAAACGACTTAATTAAGAGCTCTTTGTTCTGTGTGATGGCGTCACGGGCTCTCACAAGTTACGCAACGTGAATAGGCTTAAGCACTAGAGGACACTATACTGATGAAAATCCTACTTTGCCGAGAGAGTGAAAAGCAAGGCATACAACTATCTGTGAGTTGTAATCATACCGAAAAACCAGTGAACCATATCCGTAGTTCTGGTCACCTGTTTGACTGCCGATATTACGCTATAGATAGAAGGTGAATTCCCTACTTGCATGACTTCAAAACTTATACCGCTGTTTCCCAACACTAAATTTAAACTGTGCGAAAAGGTACCCAGACCCCAGAGTGCTAAATATTGGGTGTGCCAAATTAAATCGTTTTACAGTATTAGTGATCCAATACCTTGTGAGGATTCTTTCCCTCTACTTGGTACACTGTACAACAATAATGGATAATTTGCTAAATCATAGAGAAAAAAAGCTGAGCAGGCAAAGAGAGCATTGTTAGCATTGTATACTATAAGGAAAATATTCCACTACCTACTGACCAACAATTTCAAGTGTTTGGCTCCCCAATTTTACTCTAATATGCCTAGATAATTGAAAAATCGGCCATTTGCAATTTTGTTAGCATTAAAAATTTACGTGTTCAGTATAACACACCAAAATTCAGAAATTAATAACAGGAGGAGATAACTTTGTAGTGTATTTTATTGCCTAATTATAAAAATGACTTATTTATATGAATACTGCACTTGATGACATGAGAACATAGGTTTTCCCAACAGTTGGATAGACCAAAACGTATATTCAATGATTAGATCACATATGTGACCAATTTATTCAAAATTGGTTCTCTAGTAACCACTCATGGAATGCTGTTCTATCTTTATAACATACTTTCAACTCGAATCATATCTAATTAAGCTTAATTCCAGAGAGCATATAATTATTAGCAAATTTAGAATGTCAAACTTAAAAATTATGCATTGAAGCTGGTAGATGCGTTGATATAACAAGTCATGGTTGTGTTTGTTTACTATCTAAAAACGGCACTGGGGATATGAATTCCACTGTTTATTTCAACATAATAATGGTTTGGTAACTAATTACAGACATAAGTTCACCCCATATTACTTTAAAACAACTCTAAGTTTAGTGGAAATGGCAGTTATGCTTGAGATTTGTAACTGACCTTTATTTGTAAGAGGAAGCTATTTTCTTAAATAAGTATTAGAGAAACTGATGAATGCACCCCGAAAACAACTTTACTGGACACAAAATTATTACAAAGGGCAGTAACTCTGTAATTAATTAGTTGCAGGCCCTAAATTTGGTACAGTATACATCATCTTAGTACGACCAATGTATATAGCAAGTTTCATTATACTAGTTTAAATGAAAGCATAATAATGTTTTAGACATAAAGTTTTAACAAAGGGCAGTAACTGTGTAATTATGGGGTTGCAGGCCCAACAATGGTGCACTGCGCATTGTCTTTGTATGATCAATGTAAGCACCAAGTACCATTATCCTAGTTTCAGAGCAGTTTTAACAAAGGGCAATAACTCTGTAATTCAGGAATTATGGGCTCAGAATTTTGTACACTGTACAATGTCTTAGTTAATCTCTCATAGAGTGCAATGTGGTACCCCAACACCTCTGTAACCTATTTGTGTAAAATAATTACATACTTCATTATTTTTCTGTTTTTGAAAATTTTATTATTATTTTGAAAATACAGTTTTGTTCATCAGGAAAATGACTTCATTAGTTTATATGGTTATAAACGTTTTCAACATTTTCAATTACTTTGATATCAGTGATAATTGATGAAAAATTGGCTACAATATTTGCACATAACCTCTTAAAAATTGCAAATTATGTTTTTTATGCTGGTCGATGGCATACAAAACAGTCTACAGCTGTGGCGTTTGTTAATGCAGTAAGGGATGTTGCCATGGTTTTGCACTACATCCAACTTTGAGGTTGACTATGGGTAGTCGGTGAGTGGTTTACAGAGGTGTATTGTGACTGTGAAGGAACAACAAATCTGGTAAAGATGGTGTCTTAGTATGACCAATAAATACATCAATTTTTAAGATCCTTGCATAACTGAGAGTAAGGTTATGATTCAGACATGAAAGGATTAATGAACGGACGGATGGATGGACAGACAGATGGACAAAGTTGCAACTAAATGCATATACTCCCCTGAAAAGTTTTAGGGAGTATTAAAAAAATTGAAAATCAATTTCCATATTGTACTTACCCAGCTGTATGTTTTCCATGATTTCTATGGGAACTCCATGGACAGTCCATGGAAAATTGTCCATGAAGTCCATGGATTTTCCATTGACAATGTTTATGGAATTTGAAAAAAAAAATTGTCCACGCATTTTCCATGTACTTATGGAAAATACCCATTTTTCCATGGAAATTTTTTTTCCATGGAGCATTTACAGCAGGTATTATACAATTGTGTTGCTATACTCCATTACTCTGTTTGTTTGAAATTGAAATCAAACCTCGTTAATTATTTACATTAACACACCATTAATTAAGATCATTTGTATGTTATAATGTGTCTAATATATACCATTTATCATAATTCTATTTCTCTGTCGCTATGTACATGTATATCAATTGTGTTCACTTTTAACACATTTGTGCCTATATGATAAGAACACAACACATCATGTAAATTGCATAGGCCGCCCACACTGCGGTCTGAGTTTATTATACACAATCAAATAAAACTACACATCATGTCTATTACATACCACAAACATGATCCTCCTTTACCTGCTAGAAACAGCCAAAGAATAACAATCATAAACATTTCATTTCTGAGGGATAGGTAAACTTAAAAAATGTGAACATGGCCACATGGGCGCTATGAATGGCTAAAAAAAAACCTTGCACATGCAATATTTATTACAACAAAGCCCCCTGGCACAACTCATCTCAAAAAAGGAAAAATTAATTTCACTCTAATTTGTACCTCAAACATACAAAATGATATTTGTTAATTTTATCTCATGTAAAACACATTAGTGTGGCTAGAGAGAAATCGAAAAACAAAACAACTGAAATTTGTAAACTAACTGTTGAAGTGTAGCTGTACAAAGTAGTTCTGACTAGATACAGCCAACAGTTTAGGCCTAACAACACAAAGTACATCACTAGATTTGACTAGATACAGCCAACAGTTTAGGCCTAACAACACAAAGTACATCACTAGTTCTGACTAGATATTGCCAATTTAGGCCTAACAACACAAAGTACATCACTAGTTCTGACTAGATACAGCTAATAGTTTAGGCCTAACAACACAAAGTACATCACTAGTTCTGACTAGATACAGCCAACAGTTTAGATCTAACAACACAAAGTACATTGCTAGATCTGACTAGATACAGCCAACAGTTTAGGCCTAACAACACAAAGTACATCACTAGTTCTGACTAGATACAGCCAACAGTTTAGGCCTAACAACACAAAGTACATTGCTAGATCTGACTAGATACAGCCAACAATTTAGGCCTAACAACATAAAGTACATCACTAGATCTGACTAGATACAGCCAACAGTTTAGGCCTAACAACACAAAGTACATTGCTAGATCTGACTAGATACAGCCAACAGTTTAGGCCTAACAACACAAAGTACATCACTAGTTCTGACTAGATACAGCCAACAGTTTAGGCCTAACAACACAAAGTACATTGCTAGATCTGACTAGATACAGCCAACAGTTTAGGCCTAACAACATAAAGTACATCACTAGTTCTGACTAGATACAGCCAACAGTTTAGGCCTAACAACACAAAGTACATCACTAGGTCTGACTAGATACAGCCAACAGTTTAGATCTAACAACACAAAGTACATTGCTAGATCTGACTAGATACAGCCAACAGTTAAGGCCTAACAACACAAAGTACAGCACTAGTTCTGACTAGATACAGCCAACAGTTTAGGCCTAACAACACAAAGTACTTTGCTAGATCTGACTAGATACAGCCAACAGTTTAGGCCTAACAACACAAAGTACATCACTAGATCTGACTAGATACAGCCAACAGTTTAGGCCTAACAACACAAAGTACATTGCTAGATCTGACTAGATACAGCCAACAGTTTAGGCCTAACAACACAAAGTACATTGCTAGATCTGACTAGATACAGCCAACAGTTTAGGCCTAACAACACAAAGTACATCACTAGATCTGACTAGATACAGCCAACAGTTTAGGCCTAACAACATAAAGTACATTGCTAGATCTGACTAGATACAGCCAACAATTTAGGCCTAACAACACAAAGTACATCGCTTGTTCTGACCAGAGTGTTTATTGGCAATTAGTTTGCCTGTCAAGGAATGGATCTTAATATTAGGTTGACACCTGGGCGTTGGCATCAGTTTCAGTGTTGCTATCTAAATGTTAAGCTAATAGAGTCCTGACATCAGCCGGTTTGAGGATTGCTTTGGGAGTTATCTATTTCTTCCCAGAGTCAGAATAATTATCTCGCAAAAAAGTCTGATTTTTTTTTTTTTTTTTATGTTTGGGATCGGTAGAATGTTTATGTCGAATCTATTGTTCAGTTTTGGCACAAGTGTGTAAAGATATCAGAAAAGTCCTTTATAAGTACTGTTAGAGTACTGAAATTGGGTTTGAGGCTTCTGTTGGTGTAATTTGTTTCTTACAGGACTCTAAATAGGTGATTTTTTCTAGAAAAAAAAAGTCTGTTCTTTTTAAACATTTTAGACAATGACTTTTTGTGTCAAATCTTATATCAGGGTTTTTGGTGTCAGTGTTGAAAGACATCAGTAATCTCCTTTATAAGTGTGTTAGGGAACTGATATTTAAAGGTTTGTCATCAATCATATCTCTGGGATCACAAGAGAGTTTATTGTGTACTACAATTATAAATGTAATATATATCTTAACAGTAACCTTCCTTATACAAACAAATCAACCTCACCTATCAACATTAATTTTGTCAGACATATAGATTTTGACTTCTAACATAACGTTTATCATGTTGTAATAAGCAATTATACTGATATAAATTATTGCAGGAGTTATGAATTTTAGCATATTTTCAATTTTAATTGATTTACCAGTCTCTTATGTTATAGGAATATACCGTCTCATACTTGTGTACTGGTACACTTCCTGTTTTTTCTGGGTTTTTTTGTTTTTTACATCCTGCTTATTTTTTTTCGTCCACATAAAAACTGCACTGGTATATAAGCTGTACGCCTGACTCACAAGGAAAAAAAGTGCAGCTTATGACATCGAAAATACAGTTTGCTTGACATAACAGTACTAACATTATAGAGTGCCCTGTCAAATTACAAGGAATCAATGACAGGAGCTGTCTGTCAGTTCCTGAAAAGGATGATAAATTTAAGGAAAGACAAAATAACATAAAACTCCAGATATCAGTACGGAGACTACATCAAGACCTAAAAGTACGTTTTATTTGGCATGCAGAACTTTACGCAGCAGCAATCAATTAAAACACAAATAAACAAACAGATCGTTAAGTGTATAAATACTGTGACTGTGACCTTTTGTCAGATAGGAAGTATCTCCGTGGTAATATACATAACGATTACGAAAACATCAATATATCTTTGTGATCTGTTACTTTGGCATTTAAACCTCCTTACTCGTGTGACGAACTTCTGTACAAACATCAAAATATATATTACAATATTTTCTGTTCAAATTTCAGTATTTTGAAATATAGATTCCAGTTAGTGAAACCACTCTTAATGCTCGTTTGATGTTTAGTGATAAACAATGTGACGCAAGCTTTTGTACCGTTGGGTGTTCTCTAAATTTGAGTACATGCACAAGTCCTATTAGTTGCGATGGTAAAGAGGATAAGTTTTGATATCCGATTACCATGAAGTTCTACGTTTGGCATTTATGATGTGTCACATTGCATATTCATGCCATGACTGTCATGAGTACCAAGTATCTCGCGTACTTATCTTTGCTACAGGCTGATCTTTAGGAATAGCGTGTTCAATATGGCTAGGTGAATACAGAGAATTTCTACGTAAAAACATGTCTATAATTAGGTCTGATGCAACCGGATGGATATTTTTCATCCTTTTCAGGGTATGAGGTAGAATTTCAGGGTTCAAGGGGGTAAAGTTTACTATTGTTTGATTAAGAAAAGTACCATTATTTGTTCAAGTGCCATGGTGAAAAACTCAAACTTGGTTAGAATAATTGATATAGGAGGACAGTTTGATGGTATGGCATATTGACCCTGATTGACCCCAGGGGCTGATGGGTGGGGCCAAAATGGATCAAATTGACTTAGATTTTTCTGATGATGATTTTTTGAAATGTTTGATCTTAGAAAGTAGATTAAAAGTAAAAAACCAATATGTTGCTGCACATACAGGTGTCAGAATATGTGTAAAGGAAATTAAAATAATTTATTTTCACATATTTTTTATTTCCTGAATAACAGGCATTCCCTGTTGTTTTTGCAGCAACTATTTTTCAATTAAATTTTTGTATTTCATTACAAGATAAGGGCATGATACTTGGATATGAAGAAAAAATAATGTGAAAAATTCTTAATTGTTATCTGAGCTTATGCTGTGGTGTGATGTCCGTCCGTTCATCTGGCCTAACTTTTCTCTTAAAACAACTTCTTCTTAGTAACAGAAAGGCCCAGCTAGGTTAGTTACTAGTTACTGATATTGAGTCTGTAACATGCTGGGATGGAGGGCTGCAAAATTTATTAAAATGATTAACCTTGACCCACTTTCAAGGTCACCGGGGTCAAATATATGAAAATCTTCTATCTACTTCTTTCTATTAACTGAAAGGCCCAGGGTACTGATATTGGACCTATGGTATGCTAAGATGAAGTGCTACAAAGTTTGTATTAATCAATGACCTTGACCCACTTTTAAGATCACAGGGGTCAAATGTGCTAAAAACAACTTATCGGTAAGGGAAAAGCCAAGGGTAATGATACAGAGTCCGTAGCATACTAAAGATATTGAAATTTCACCAATAACATGCTGATATGATGGCTTCTAAGTTTGTTCAATTGCACAACCTTGTTAAACTTTCAACATCATGAGGTCAACTGTTTCAAATTTTTAAGAGGTTGTTGAAACTTCTTCAGTCACTTTTTAATGTCATGACTTAATGTCAATTAAGAAACAGGTGAGTGATGCAGGCCCATTGAGTCTCTTGTCATTTGCTTTACCAAGCTTTATACTGCATAGCAACCAGATAATAAAAATGTTCCAAAGTGACCTTAACAAAGAAAGAAACAAACAAACAATATGTCTCATAAAGCTGTGATAATGGCTGATTTTGTGTCCACACTACCCTGGCTGTTACAGTCACAAACATCTGCCCTGTGTGAGTGTGCGATATGTTCTGATTTTGTGTCCACCCACCCTGACTGTTACAGTCACAAACATCTGCCCTGAATGAGTGTGTGTGATATATCCTGATTTTGTGTCCACACTAACCTGACTGTGACTGTGTCAAACATATTCCCTGTGTGAGTTTGTGTGATAATCCCCTGATTTTGTGTCCATATTGCCCTGGTCATCAGTATCACAAACAAAATGTGTTATCATTAAGCTTTAAGGCATAGTTAAAGCCATCAGATTGGTGTGTAGCTGGTGAGTGGTAGAGCTGTCACACAGCTGTAGTCCTGAGACCACTCAGTAAACATTGCAGTCCTTGGAAATTATGACAGCACTCCTAACACTGAATGCAGTACAAACTAGGGCTTCCTTACTGGAACCCTTTTTATCAATACATTCCCTGCTGGTGGAAATTTGCATCAGTTAGTTTGTGAGTTACTGTTGAGTCAGTTTTCAATAATGTAGACTGGCCCATATGCTTTCAGTATTGTGCACTGTGCATTCTTTGTTAAAGAGAATGCTGACTTTATATGGAGATATTAACCAGGAATGTCTTTTCTGATCGTTTACAGATTTTCAATGACACAGTTATGTACACTTAAAGGAATTATTTACTGCACTAAGACCTGCATAAATACTGTAGCAGGGTTTGTATACTAACCTTGAGCAATTTTGTAAGTTCCAATTCGTCTGTTTGCCAAAAATGTGGGATGTTACAGTTTATAAGCAGATTCTGATGTGGGATGTTACAGTTTGTTAGCAGATTCTGATGTGGGATGTTACAGTTTGTTAGCAGATTCTGATGTGGGATGTTACAGTTTGTTAGTGTATTCTGATGTGGGATGTTACACTTTGTTAGCAGATTCTGATGTGGGATGTTACAGTCTGATGTGGGATGTTAAGTTTGTTAGCAGATTCTGATGTGGGATGTTAAGTTTGTTAGCAGATTCTGATGTGGGATGTTACAGTTTGTTAGTGGATTCTGATGTGGGATGTTACAGTCTGATGTGGGATGTTACAGTCTGATGTGGGATATTACAGTTTGTTAGTGGATTCTGATGTGGGATCTACATTTTATATATGATATGAATTCTGATTTGAGTTCTATTTTTCCTAATTTGAGTTTTTGATTAGTGATCTTGCTATGTTTGATCTTTCATAATTAGATCTGTATTATACCACTTTGGAACATGTAGATTGTTTGTTTAAATGAACCAATCCTATTTTGTGATCTGTATGCTGATTTAGATACTTGGGTTCCTGATCTCGACTTTACCAGCACTTCTATATAGTAATGATATGTGTACAGATTTATATGATAACTCGACGTTTTTATTTGGTCACAGATGAACTATTAAGCCACCAGTATATACCTCTGAGGATAAATCCGTGGTGATTTATCTGGCCGTAAATGCAGTACACCAGTGAAAAAGTGACTGTAAAGTACAGAAACCAAATTGGTATTAAACGTCAATATGTTGGCTAAGTGGTGACAGTGAAAACCTCTGTGTTAATTGAATCCAAATAGTGAAGGAATAGATTTGAGAAAAATCATGAATAAAAGTCAACACAAGCCGACCGTTGCTGGGAGATTGACTATAGCTACACAGACATCATTATGTGAGGAAGTGGAAGAGGGAGATGAGGGGGATCAACAGGACAGTTATGGAATTACTGAGGGAGGCTACAGTCGCAAAAAATGTGTGGTGTGTCTGGACGGAGCACGATACACTATTGGTAACACTCTTACCTTTACACAGTGACTTTTCTATTTTCATTAATGTTATTTATAAGAAATCTGAATTATTTGCACAACCTTATAATATTTCATAAAAACCATCAACATCACAACCCGTTTACTATATATCTTTCATTTATCTTGCTGCATCACCTTCATAAACTCACTAGATCTGTCTCACCTACATAACCTCACTGCATCACCCTAACAAACCCAGTATATCTTTCTCACTAACTCAACTGCATCACCCTCATAACCCTACTGCATCACCCTGCTGCATCACCCTAACAAACCCAGTATATCTTTCTCACTAACTCAACTGCATCATCCTCATAACTCCACTGCGTAACCCTAATGCATCACCCTGCTGCATCACCCTAACAAACCCACTGCATCACCCTAACAAACCCACTATATCTTTCTCACTAACTCAACTGCATCATCCTCATAACCCCACTGCGTAACCCTACTGCATCACCCTGCTGCATCACCCTAACAAACCCACTGCATCACCCTAACAAACCCACTATATCTTTCTCACTAACTCAACTGCATCACCCTCATAGCCCTACTGTATAACCCTGCTGCATCACCCTAACAAACCCACTATATCTTTCTCACAAACTCAGCTGTATCATCCTCATAACCCTACTGTATAACCCTGCTGCATCACCCTAACAAACCCAGTATATCTTTCTCACTAACTCAACTGCATCACCCTCATAGCCCTACTGTATAACCCTGCTGCATCACCCTAACAAACCCAGTATATCTTTCTCACTAACTCAGCTGCATCACCCTCATAGCCCTACTGTATAACCCTGCTGCATCACCCTAACAAACCCAGTATATCTTTCTCACTAACTCAGCTGCATCACCCTCATAACCCCATTGCATCACTGCATCACTAATGAACCACTAATGTTCTGGACACCAATAATTAAAGAAATTCACAGTCTGGAGGGATATGTTTTCAAAAGGATTTCTGAAGTGTTAATTGTTCTCACCAGTGCAGGTTTCACATTTCCCCATGGACAACAAATGATTATGTTCTACCATTAGAAGTAACAGGTTCCCCGTCACCAGTGTAAACGTTAGTGAGTTCCACTTTTATTAGTAACAGCATCCCCATCTCTGATGTTGATGTGTGTTCTACTATTATAAATAACAGAATCCCCATCTCTGATGTGGATGTGTGTTCTACTATTATAAATAACAGCATCCCCATCTCTGATGTGGATGTGTGTTCTACTATTATAAATAACAGCATCCCCATCTCTGATGTGGATGTGTGTTCTACTATTATAAATAACAGCATCCCCATCTCTGATGTGGATGTGTGTTCTACTATTATAAATAACAGCATCCCCATCTCTGATGTGGATGTGTGTTCTACTATTATAAATAACAGCATCCCCATCTCTGATGTGGATGTGTTCTACTATTATAAATAACAGTATCCCCATCTCTGATGTGGATGTGTGTTCTTCTATTATAAATAACATCTCTGATGTGGATGTGTGTTCTACTATTATAAATAACAGTATCCCCATCTCTGATATGGATGTGTGTTCTACTATTATAAATAACAGCATCCCCATCTCTGATGTGGATGTGTGTTCTACTATTATAAATAACAGCATCCCCATCTCTGATGTGGATGTGTGTTCTACTATTATGAATAACAGCATCCCCATCTCTGATGTGGATGTGTGTTCTTCTATTATAAATAACATCTCTGATGTGGATTTGTGTTCTACTATTATAAATAACAGTATCCCCATCTCTGATATGGATGTGTGTTCTACTATTATAAATAACAGTATCCCCATCTCTGATCTGGATGTGTGTTCTACTATTATAAATAACAGCATCCCCATCTCTGATGTGGATGTGTGTTCTACTATTATAAATAACAGCATCCCCATCTCTGATGTGGATGTGTGTTCTACTATTATAAATAACAGTCGCCATCTCTGATGTGGATGTGTGTTCTACTATTATAAATAACATCTCTGATGTGGATGTGTGTTCTACTATTATAAATAACAGTATCCCCATCTCTGATATGGATGTGTGTTCTACTATTATAAATAACAGCTACTATTATAAATAACAGCATCCCCATCTCTGATGTGGATGTGTGTTCTTCTATTATAAATAACAGCATCCCCATCTCTGATGTGGATGTGTGTTCTACTATTATAAATAACATCTCTGATATGAATGTGTGTTCTACTATTATAAATAACAGTATCCCCATCTCTGATATGGATGTGTGTTCTACTATTATAAATAACAGCATCCCCATCTCTGATGTGGATGTGTGTTCTACTATTATAAATAACAGCATCCCCATCTCTGATGTGGATGTGTGTTCTACTATTATAAATAACATCTCTGATATGAATGTGTGTTCTACTATTATAAATAACAGCATCCCCATCTCTGATGTGGATGTGTGTTCTACTATTATAAATAACATCTCTGATGTGGATGTGTGTTCTACTATTATAAATAACATCTCTGATATGAATGTGTGTTCTACTATTATAAATAACAGCATCCCCATCTCTGATGTGGATGTGTGTTCTACTATTATAAATAACATCGCTGATGTGGATGTGTGTTCTGCTATTATAAATAACATCTCTGATATGGATGTGTGTTCTGCTATTATAAATAACAGTATCCCCATCTCTGATATGGATTAATATCAGTCTTTACCAGTGTTTATATTGATGTTTTAGCTGTAACTCAGAATTACAACTTTGAGAACCAGGCGCAATTTTTCAGTGGCTACAGAAGTCAATTTGGAGGTCATTACTTTATAGTGGTGTCTCTTTCAGTGATGTTTCCACCCACAATCTGAAACATCAAAATCAATAATTTGTGTTAAAGATCATGCGCAATCTATAGGCATTTGATTTTCCATGCTGTTGTTTTGATGATTTAGCTGATACAGCCAACACCACTGTTGCCTTGGTTTGACATCAAGTTATAGGCCGGTTGCACTTCATCACATCTCATCGATGCTGCTGTGATTTTATGTATTTTGCATGTGACTGCCAGATCTTGTCTCTGTCAGTTTATGATATGCTTTTCGGTTCAGCTGCCAGTCAGAGAGTTGCATAACTTACATAAATAGAACCAATTTTTTTTGTGTGGTCGATGGTTCACTTTGGCTCAGCCAGCATAAAAAAAAAAAAAACCATTTGATAAGAAAATTAATGCCAGAAAGTCTCAATAACAACAGACTTGTCACCAGTAAATAGGATATTCATTGGACAACTAGTTTTGCTTCTGATGTGAGGCTTCATCACGGCACTAATACATTGGATTTTACCACAGAAATACTATAAGTTGTGCATTTCACATCATCATAGATAATTACTTAACGTAAACAATTGCCAAGGGCAGATAATCCATTTCATACAGATATTTCACTACAAGCAGGCATTCCTACTTATTTCCAATAAAAAAACAAATTTAAAAAAAAAGATGACGGCACGCAGTAGAGAAATTATGTTTAAACCCTATGCAGGTCAATCACATACAGTTACTTGTATTTATTAAAAAGGCAAGCAATCACGATTTTAGATATACAGCAGTATTTTTTACAGGCGATACCGAAAAGCCATTTTATATATTCATACAAAGATACGGTTGATCTGTAAGATAAAAAACCTTATTTACATAATGAGATATTTTAAAGTGCATCATAAATATTAAATAAACAGTGACATCATCAAGGGAGATAATTATCAACTTCAACAGAATCACTGAGGTATAATATGTCAGAACTGTGCGGACTTGAAAGCACTGTCCTCTAGATAACGCTGGATCTGATAATATTATATAGTGAATGGTATCCTTTGAATCAGTGGCTATCAATGGAGACAACCTTTCACTTTCAACTTCTTTCACACTAAAAAGAAATCCTGAATCAGTGGATATCAAGGGAGACAACCTTTCACTTTCAACTTCTTTCACACTAAAAAGAAACTCTGGACCATTTCTAAACCAAGACATGTTTAATATACAGCAAATCAAAGTATATAGACATTTCACCCAGAACCTCTCGTAACTGTTATTTTAATCATTGATAATATGTTGTTTATCGCCATTATATACATGTATATTGAAATTTATGTAAACAAAAGAGCTTTTCTTTCTGTTGGAATCAACTCCTGTACTGTATATGATTTTGAATAGACATTGACGGCGGATATAATACAATAAATGCAACGACTGTTTTTAATGTTTTATATACTGATCTTAATTGTGTATGAATTTCACACTTATTGTGCATATAAAATCTTATCAAATTTACACGAGTTGAAGAAAAATTGTGATATATTGTGCTCATCAGATTGTCAAAACCCATATTTGTTTTAAGATGTAACAACAGTAATAATATTTATGGTAAAGTCTCATTGTTGGTAACATAGAGGACAAAAAGCCTTATAACTATTGGGTTATTTTTTGGTGTTTTAGGCGTAATTTTCTGATGTCTAGGAAGTTCTGTTGGTCTATCTCCATTGTTAAGTTTTGTTCCCTTTAAGACACAGTGAGCTGGCAGTGCACGGCTCGTTCAAGAATAGATAAAAATGTGTTTGTCCTGGTGAATACAATTGTGGGGATCAAGATATGTTCATATACATGTATTTGTCAATTCAGTCAAATTAGCAGCATTGTTGTTGTTTGTTCGCTGTCTGTTACAGTGTACGTTTACATCAATGTACAATCATCGTTATTGTTAGGTTTTAATGCCCTGCCATCATCAATAGGAGATATATTGCGTATCCCGGGTGGTTGACACTCCGATACCTAGATGCTCACCCCTTGTCTAACCTTTCGTGTGGCGGAAATCATGATGCGTTTAAGACGCAGTAGGGCTATTACCAGACTGGGATCCATAAAGTGCCAATAAATACATGTATTCGTCACTTTTGTGTGTTTCAGTCACAGAAAGAAAAATCACGAATCAGAAATTACATATTTATTTGATGTGATACGTAGATAAGATCAGCCTTCCATAGATCTGTTCTTGTTATAGAAATTTCATAGAAAGCCTTTTTTCCGTAGAAATGAGATGCCTGAACAAGACTGCAATGATATATCATGCATATTTCATTGTTTGTTAGGTATGTTTAGCCGATGATCAATACTACATTTACACAGGATCAACTTCTGTTAGCATGTTTTTTTTCTCTCTCTCCATTTGGCATCTGCCTCAAGGGATATCACTTCTGTGCTTGCTTTGTTTTGTTTTTATCAAGTTAGTGTTGAGTTTATAACTTTGATCAGATTTCAGTTCTTTGCTATCTTTAATGCCGGTTTCTATTACATTAAGGTGGATGGTGGTTGATTTCAATCCAAATTGGATGTGATACTCGTTCCTTCTGCGATCAAGTGTCGTAGTGTATGTTGTGTTATTTGTTTTTTTCTCGGAACTCTCAGTCCTTCATGCTGTTTCCAGTTTAAATATATCTGATCAGGAAGAATAAAGTGGTATTAAGAGCAATAGAAAGAACCACAAAATCACTGATGTAGAATAATATTAATATGTCTCTCTCTATATTTTCTGTTCGGAGTGTCTCTTTTTCTTGGTCTGTTTTCCAATTAGGCTGAAATATCATTATGACACAAATGAGTACATTTGTTCATTAATAAGTTTTCCAAGTGTGGGCCCTATATATAGCCTGTAGGCTAATCATGAGATGCACATCTGAAGCATTCAAGGATGCAGGGCTATAATAAAGGCAATCGAAGATTAACAAAAAATCGTACAGCCGTCGTCATTTCCGAGAGAGTCGGTTCATAAACAGAGTGCTGTGTATTGGGTGTGAATACCAAAAGGTACGCAGGGTGACAAAATGAAAAACTGTATCAACTTAATCCATGTAGGTTTCAATCACAACGCACACCATGCGTGACCAGTGAGTGAAATATTTCATGGCTGACTAGTTTTGCCTCCAGTGCGAGGCTCTGATGTAATAAAAAGTAACAAGTTGTACTGACTCGGTTACTAAGTTATGCAACTGACTGAAAAAATAGTGCGTATCTTTGCCTAGTCAGCTGTTTTGTAGGTCAGGGCAGTTCCTGGGGTCAGCCATCCTTATTGGTTTCACACACCTAAGGTTGACAAGTTCATGGATGACTGAATGTCTGATATGGAAGATAGATCATCATGGTACAGCCAACCATATGGTAGGATGGGGGATGTCAATTACGTTGACAGGTATGTTATTCGTCCATCTGTGAACAATTCATTGCTTGAAAAAACCTGGATGGATTTTTCTTGGATTTTGTATATAGGGTCCCCTTTGATTCTTGTAGTCTTTTGATTTTGGGAGTCGGATCAGAAAAAAAAATGGCTGACAGACGATCATCTTAGATTTGACAGTAAATGAATATTATCACTATAGATGAGAAAAGAATGGAAAAGATCCAACTTTAAAAGACAATCTGAAGATCAAACAATGGACATCAACATCCCTCTCAATTATCATGTTTTTTTAATCATGGAAATATTTCAAACTGAGATTTCTTAACATGGATTGGTGGTTTTGCCTATTTCTTGTAAAATGTAGTTTAAACTATCTGGATTACTTTAAGAGATTATGTTTATAATACTGTATATCAATTTCATTTAGTGCAATAAGAATTAGTGCATTAAAAACCTTAGTATATCTTTCTCACTAACCCCATTGCAACACTCTCACAACCCTTGTATATCTTTCTCACAAACCAAACTTGTTTACCCTCACAAACCCACTATGTTTTCCTCACAAACCTAATTTTCTCATTTGCACAATACTTCTATATATTTCTCACTAATTCAACTCCATCACTCTCACAACCCTTCTATATATTTCTCACTAACCCCACTCCATCAATCTCACAACCCTTCTATATATTTCTCACTAATTCAACTCCAATCTCACAACCCTTCTATATATTTCTCACTTACCCCACTCCATCACTCTCACAACACTTCTATAAATTTCTCACTAATTCAACTGCATCACTCTCACAACCCTTCTATATATTTCTCACTAACCCCACTCCATCACTCTCACAACCCTTCTATATATTTCTCACTAACCCCACTCCATCACTCTCACAACCCTTCTATATATTTCTCACTAACCCCACTCCATCACTCTCACAACCCTTCTATATATTTCTCACTAACCCCACTCCATCACTCTCACAACCCTTCTATATATTTCTCACTAACCCCACTCCATCACTCTCACAACCCTTCTATATATTTCTCACTAACCCCACTCCATCACTCTCACAACCCTTCTATATATTTCTCACTAACCCCACTCCATCACTCTCACAACCCTTCTATATATTTCTCACTAACCCACTCCATCACTCTCATAACTCTTCCATATCTTGTCTCTAACCTCACTCCATCAGTCTCACACCCCTCTATATTTTTCTCACCAACCTCACTGCATTGCTCTCAGACCCTATAAACATTTCTCAGTAACCCCAGTTAATGACATCCCTCTCACAATCCGTCATTACTTTTCCCACTTCCTCCAATGCATCACTCTCATTCCCCACCTATAAATTTCATGCATTACATGTAAAAAATAGTGTAAGGTCTCCTGATGTAACTTTGAGAAGCAGATTCTTTTCAACGATAATGTTTAGCTATTTAACTTAATTTTAGCTTAATCCAAATTTTAGTATTATCTTATTTCTATATTTTGGCAAATTAGTGCAATGACGATTTGACTCTTCAATTATAAAAGTTTTTTTAAAAGCAATAAACAGAAGTGGCTATTAGCACAATAATATTTTAGCACAATGATTTCAGCGCTCAAATAAAATTACTGTATTTATTGACCTCAAGTGAAGGTTGATGGCCTTTGACCTTTAGCTGTATTTATTTTCTTTACAAGGTTTCCTTTCAATATTATGAACATTATATAACCTGATGTAACCTGAAATAAATTGTTCATTAATGACAGTTAACCCTGTCTAGCGGAATGGATTTTGTCTGTGAACCATTGCGGTTTCCATGGCAGTAATAATTAATGGTGACGTGCTCGATGCTGTTGATGGTAGCTTTAGTGACGCTGTCTTCTGGTTTATTCGTATAGTTGTTGTCTTAATATCATCTTGTAAAGTAATAACGCGATATTTCATGTTTTAATACCTGATGACATCGTTAATCTTTCCATACACAACAAAGTGAAGTAGTTTTACTTTTCTTCTCTATGGTCTTATGTATTTATCGCAAGTAATGTCATTTTTGGCAGAAAAATATATAAGCGATATTTTCACTGAGTTTTTGACGTTTTCAGTGCTTTTGAACCCATCAGTTCATAGTATTTGCATTGAAAATATAAATTTTCCCACAATGCTTTGCCAACTTCAGAATTGACAACGCTTGTATGAATATATGACCCTGTAAAGTGGCAGCTGGATTTAATATAGGGATCCTCCTTAATCTGGATTCAATCAACAGAGTGTGTTTCAGGTGGTTGTATTTACCTACTTCATATTAAATTATTTAAAGACTTGTGTCTTAGATATGAAACTGTATCATCGGATCCAGCAAGGTAGCGATAATAGGGCACCCATATGACGACAGCAGGCATACACATGTATTAGAACAGGCATCAATAAAAGGTGTTATAATTCATGATAAATATAATACTCCTAGTTCTTTAATGAATGATACTAAATATTTCATCTCATGGAGTAGAAACTATGATATTCTCTTAATTTGGGCTACTTCTGTACATACATGCGTTAGTGCGTTCATGTGTTCATCCCTGAGTGCATGCGTTTGTCCATCCAAGGGCTTTTCCAGGCTATAACACAACTTCACAAAACTTGCTGTATATATTAGGTTAGTGCCCTAGTTGTGCTATTGACAACATTTCATAATTTATAATTTTTTCTGTTACCATGGAAACATACCAAAAAAGCACAAAACTAGTGTTTACTTCCCTTTCCAGGCTATGATTTCAAACCATTCCACTCAACTCAACAAAGCTTTCTGTATATATTCAGTTAGTGCCCCTGTTGTACCTTTTGCTATTGATAACCTTTCATTTTTATATTTTTTTCTATTACCATGGAAACATCATCAAATAACACAAAATATATGTTAACTTTCCTTTCCAGCTACGCTACATCTTTGAAACCATTCCTTTCAACTTCACAAAAATTTCTGTATATAATAGGTTAGTGACCTAGTTGTACCTTTTCTTATTAAAGACATTTTATCATAATTCTCTTTTTTTCTGTTACCATGTTGTTACCAGATGTTGAAGTTGAGATGCAATGAAATTTAATTGATAATTGACAAAAGAAGACGTTACATTTTGCACTAGTGTTTCCACTGTATTAGATCTTTGGGTGATAGTAGTACATAATTGAGTAACGTCACAAATTGTTATACTGGTATATATATATCATATTGGGTTTTACACTAACAGCTTGGTGTGAGGGATAATGCCATACTTTGCACCTCCTTGTTGTGCAGTTTCCAGCCTACTCAGGGTTACTTATCAGGAAAAATAAAGGAATATTTTTATATCAAATTATTGGATGTTTCTTCATATGTTTTCTTTTTCTTTTTTATATTTGTCCTGTTTTTCAAAATTTTAGATTACATTAGGTACAACAAAAATTTAAAAACTTATTCTCTCTCATATTTACTACATATTTACACAAATACACCCATTCTTATTTATAGTACTATGAAAACAGTATGACAGTCACATACAGAAACATTACACTACACTGTATATCACATAGACGACATATAACAGTACAACATAACAATATAGAGGAAAGGAGAAGAGACAGAAAACTATAGACAGGAAGTGCTTTGTCAGTTGCAATTTGAAAACTTTTAAGTACATGTAATGATAAAATAAGAATGGCAACTGATGCCATGATTTATAAAATGGTGTCAACCAGTTTTACCCATTTTTTCTTTCTTTTTACCCCACTATCATCAGATGATGGGCTATTCAAATCGCCCTACATCCATGGTCTGTGGTCTGTTGCCCATTATCCATCTCTCCGTGAACAATTTTTGTTATTGCTATTTCTTGAGAAATACTGGATGGATCTCTATCAAATTTAATATGTAGGTTCACCTTGGTCCCTAGTTGTGCCTGTTCAGTTTTGGGACAGATCAGAACAACAAAATGGCTGACAGGTTGCCATCTTTGATTTTTTCAATGAAGATTGTTATCACTCTTTCTTGAAAAGCACTTGATGGATCTTGCTGAACTTACAAGTGTGGGTTCCGCTTTCTCTCTGGTTGTGCCCACATAAATTTGGGACTGATCAGAAAAACAAAGTGGCCAACAGGTGGCTATCTTGGATTTTGACATGCAAGTTTGTTATCACTATTTATTGAGAAGTGCTAAATGGATCTTTCTTAAATTTCATATGCATAGGTTCCCTTGGTCCCTAGTTATGCTCGTTTGATTTTGGGACTGATCAGAAAAAGAAAATGACCAACAGGCAGCCATCTTTGATTTTGATTTTGAAAGTTTGTTATTGCTACCTGTACTTCTTGAAGTACTGAATGTATTTCTCTCAAATTTCATACATATGTTCCCTTTTGTTTCCACTTACCCCCATTTAATTTTGAGACTGATCAGGAAAAAACAAAATGGCTTCCAGACGGCCATCTTAGATTTGGCATGTAAAGATTATCATCGCCATTTCTGCAATGGAATGTTCAAATTTCTTATCAATAAGAGCAAAAACAGAGAAGAGAAAAGATCTGACTTTCAAAGAGAAAATAAAGATCAAACAATGATGGGCGCCAAGATCCCTCTACGATCTCTTGTATGGGATTTAGATTTAAAATCATCGTCTGTACCATTTGTGATACGTCTCTGGACATGATAGTGTTGTTTCATCTTATTAGTTAAAGCAATGATATTAAGTGGAACTTGGATGCATTTAATTTTGTAAATAAAATGGTTAATCATAAGAATTGTTTCATTACCTGTAAAAGTCTTATCTCTGTTTATGTGTTTTCTTTTTTTATCTTTTTCAGGTAAGTCAAGACTTTTTTTACTTTTCTGGGATGTAAACACCTAAATGAGGCAAAAACACATGTGCAGCTGCAGAGTTGGGCCAGAGACAAACCAGGGTTACCACTTTTTACAGATGTATGTATAGAAGGGGAAGTAACTCTTAAAATATTGTCTTACTGGTAGAGTAAGACGGTAGGTAAAAACTTATCATTGTCACATATATCCTACCAATTAGTGAGATATACACTGTTACTGTTGCTTTTACAGGTCCATAAGTGACAAATGATCAAGCAAAACAATTTAAAAAAACAAATTTGAATATGCAATTTTTTTTTTTTTATTTTTGCTTAATATTTTTCTTAATATCTACATATTATTTCTAGCCTGTTTGCTTGGTGTGTTATCACTCCATGAAAAAACCAGGTTCATTTTGAGGCGTGATCTACACTGAAGTAGCTGATGGTTAACAGTGTTCTATATTAGTGTGCTTTTCATTTAACTCAAAACTGTCTAAACAAAATCATAAACAATACTATGGCATTCAATTGTATCACACAGTTGTATGATTTACTTTAACAAATGCCTTTTCTCACAGTTATAATTCTGACTTTTATTTCTGACTTTCTATTTGCATCAAAAGATTAATTTGAAAAATGCAAAGGCAAAGGCAAAAAAAAAGTACTGGCTTTTTAAAAAATGAACAGAGGGGTTGGAATGAATTACATTAGGCATTAGGCATACATACAGTTGCCAGTAAATCCAAACAAAGTTTGGCTCTCTTCTCCAATTCTCTCTGTCCTGGTTTCCAGATCTTCCTTTCCTTGATCTGTTTGTAATGCAGGTCATTATTTATTACAATGCCTCTGCTAGGAATCAAACCCGGGATCCCTGGCTTACTAGTCTGACGCTCAACCGATCAAGCTGAAGAGAAGTTTTTTTTCTAGCTGAACGGTATATTGCGGCTAGTATTTTACCAGGGTTATCTCTAACTCTTCTGTATCACCGCTCTGTCACAGCCCACATTTACAGTTAACTGTATCTATAATATTCTCTGTAACAGTTATTTACTCTGATAAAAATCTAAAGTTGAATATAAGTATTCTAGTGGTGAAGGATGTGTTTTCACATCCCTGTGATTCTGTTATTCTGGTACCAGACATTTCCATTGTCAAAATATTAATCAAATTCCAAATAAACATATATTCTACAAATTTATAATATGTAGTTTGATAAGGAAATGTTTTTTTATGATTTTAAAGTCGTAACTTTTTTTTATCAAGTAGAAACAGGATACAGTGTTTACCACAACAGTGTTTGTGGTATATCCAAGGAGGTTATCACTCTAATCGTGTTCACCTACCTTTGTAAAGTTTCTTTGTAAACAATTCAAGACGTGGTTAAGTGACACTTTTTCTTTATCTAAACATGCTGGTTCTGTTTTTCCTAACCATTTAAAGATAAAGGCGAGACATTAGTGGAAAGGGAGGTAACTTAGTGCAGTCTGATATAAATTCCAAGACACTGCTAGTCTTTATTAAACCATTGTTGTTTGAAAACTATATCAATCATCATCTAAAACATCATTATCTATTCTTTAAACAAACAGCAGCATCACAGTGTATCTTCATTTAGTTAAGTGTCCAGCTAGGTACAAGTGGAGTATCAAATGTCCCACACAATAAGGTGATGTGTGATTATACCCGTACAATAAGGTGATGTGTGATTATACCCACACAATAAGGTGATGTGTGATTATACCCACACAATAAGGTTATATGTCCCACACAATAAGGTGATGTGTGATTATACCCACACAATAAGGTTATATGTCCCACACAATAAGGTGATGTGTGATTATACCCGTACAATAAGGTGATGTGTGATTATACCCACACAATAAGGTGGTGTGTGATTACACCCACACAATAAGGTTATATGTCCCACACAATAAGGTTATGTGTGATTATACCCACACAATAAGGTTATGTGTGATTATACCCACACAATAAGGTGATGTGTGATTATACCCACACAATAAGGTGATGTGTGATTATACCCACACAATAAGGTGATGTGTGATTATACCCACACAATAAGGTGGTGTGTGATTACACCCACACAATAAGGTTATATGTCCCACACAATAAGGTGATGTGTGATTATACCCACACAATAAGGTTATATGTCCCACACAATAAGGTGATGTGTGATTATACCCACACAATAAGGTTATATGTCCCACACAATAAGGTGATGTGTGATTATACCCACACAATAAGATGATGTGTGATTATACCCACACAATAAGGTTATATGTCCCACACGATAAGGTGATGTGTGATTACACCCACACAATAAGGTGATGTGTGATAATACCCACACAATAAGTGATGGATGGTTATACCCCTTTAATAAGGCTATATGAGCCACACAATAAAATGTTGTGCGGTTTTCAGTGTAATACTGTTTTTAATTTCTTGTAAATGGCCTTAAGCAAAACCAGCATATCATAATCTATTCGATATTTCAGCTTGACCCGAGAGCCTGGTAAAAATTGTTGACTGTTTAACTTCACTAGGTACATTTACATCAGTGGCAGTCATACAGTGATATTTGAAGATCAGAGAGGTTCTCTAGAGATGTTCACTGGGAACATGTCAACTTTGATTTGTCCAGAACTGTCACCTGACCCTACTGGGAATTCTGATGGTAGACTAAATGGGAAAGCTTGGCTGATGTTGTATCACCATGAATATGTTACATAGGGTTGATTCTCATTATATGAACGTGAATGATTCATCAGGCTTTGTGGAAAAAAAAATAGATACAGCTTTATTTGAAATAAAGACTGCTTTACTGAAGGATTGTACAGATTGTTCTGCCAACGAGCTATACATTGGGATGGAGTACTTGATCTGTATAGTTGTTGTGTATATAGGGATCACAGAAATATTTCTGTTTTGTTAGTCTTACGGATCATCAGGAAATCACTCACTTACATGTATACAGCAGCTGTACCATGCAGTTTAATGCGCTGTTTGGCTCTATTGTATATAATTTGGGGTTGTAATAAAAGGAGTTATACACTTGTGTCCTTTGTACAATCTACATCCTGCCAGAGGTTCCTATTGTAATGCAACGTGCACACATCAGACACGTTGTTAATGTTGTGAGAAAGTCAGTACCTAGTAACCCATACACAGCACAGACTGGGGGGTTGGGGGTTGGGCGGTGGGGGTCGGGGTTGAATGATTGTTATATAATACAGACTGGAGGGTTGAGTGATTGCTATACAATACAGACTGGAGGGTTGAGTAATTGTTATATAATACAGACTGGAGGGTTGAGTGATTGTTATACAGCAAAGACTGGGTGAGAGATTGTTCTATAGTACAGACTGGAGGGTTGAGTGATTGTTATATAATACAGACTGGAGGGTTGAGTGATTGTTATATAATACAGACTGGAGGGGCGAGTGATTGTTATATAATACAGACTGGAGGGTTGAGTGATTGTTATACAGCAAAGACTGGGCGAGAGATTGTTCTATAGTACAGACTGGAGGGTTGAGTGATTGTTATATAATACAGACTGGAGGGGCGAGTGATTGTTATATAATACAGACTGGAGGGTTGAGTGATTGTTATATAGTACAGACTGGAGGGTTGAGTGATTGTTATATAATACAGACTGGAGGGTTGAGTGATTGTTATATAATACAGACTGGAGGGTTGAGTGATTGTTATATAATACAGACTGGAGGGTTGAGTGATTGTTATATAATACAGACTGGAGGGGCGAGTGATTGTTATATAATACAGACTGGAGGGTTGAGTGATTGTTATATAATACAGACTGGAGGGTTGAGTGATTGTTATATAATACAGACTGGAGGGTTGAGTGATTGTTATATAATACAGACTGGAGGGTTGAGTGATTGTTATATAGTACAGACTGGAGGGTTGAGTGATTGTTATATAGTACAGACTGGAGGGTTGAGTGATTGTTATATAATACAGACTGGAGGGTTGAGTGACTGTTATATAATACAGACTAGAGGGTTGAGTGATTGTTATATAATACAGACTGGAGGGTTGAGTGATTGTTATATAATACAGACTGGA
This sequence comes from Ylistrum balloti, assembly GCF_031769215.1. Lineage (NCBI taxonomy): Eukaryota > Metazoa > Mollusca > Bivalvia > Pectinida > Pectinidae > Ylistrum > Ylistrum balloti. The sequence continues at coordinate 2,024,448 of NW_026782260.1, read as the reverse complement.
GGGTTGAGTGATTGTTATACAATACAGACTGGAGGGTTGAGTGATTGTTATACAGTACAGACTGGAGGGTTGAGTGATTGTTATATAATACAGACTGGAGGGTTGAGTGATTGTTATATAATACAGACTGGAGGGTTGAGTGATTGTTATATAATACAGACTGGAGGGTTGAGTGATTGTTATATAATACAGACTGGAGGGTTGAGTGATTGTTATATAATACAGACTGGAGGGTTGTGTGATTGTTATATAATACAGACTGGAGGGTTGAGTGATTGTTATATAATACAGACTGGAGGGTTGAGTGATTGTTATATAATACAGACTGGAGGGTTGAGTGATTGTTATACAGTACAGACTTGAGGGTTGAGTGATTGTTATATAATACAGACTGGAGGGTTGAGTGATTGTTATATAGTACAGACTGGAGGGTTGAGTGATTGTTATATAATACAGACTGGAGGGTTGAGTGATTGTTATATAATACAGACTGGAGGGTTGAGTGATTGTTATATAATACAGACTGGAGGGTTGAGTGATTGTTATATAATACAGACTGGAGGGTTGAGTGATTGTTATACAGTACAGACTGGGGGGTTGAGTGATTGTTATATAATACAGACTGGAGGGTTGAGTGATTGTTATATAATACAGACTGGAGGGTTGAGTGATTGTTATACAGTACAGACTGGAGGGTTGAGTGATTGTTATATAATACAGACTGGAGGGTTGAGTGATTGTTATATAATACAGACTGGAGGGTTGAGTGATTGTTATACAGTACAGACTGGAGGGTTGAGTGATTGTTATATAATACAGACTGGAGGGTTGAGTGATTGTTATATAGTACAGACTGGAGGGTTGAGTGATTGTTATATAATACAGACTGGAGGGTTGAGTGATTGTTATATAATACAGACTGGAGGGTTGAGTGATTGTTATATAATACAGACTGGAGGGTTGAGTGATTGTTATACAGTACAGACTAGAGGGTTGAGTGATTGTTATATAATACAGACTGGAGGGTTGAGTGATTGTTATATAATACAGACTGGAGGGTTGAGTGATTGTTATATAATACAGACTGGAGGGTTGAGTGATTGTTATATAATACAGACTGGAGGGTTGAGTGATTGTTATATAATACAGACTGGAGGGTTGTTATATAATACAGTGATTGTTATATAATACAGACTGGAGGGTTGAGTGATTGTTATATAGTACAGACTGGAGGGTTGAGTGATTGTTATATAATACAGACTGGAGGGTTGAGTGATTGTTATATAATACAGACTGGAGGGTTGAGTGATTGTTATATAATACAGACTGGAGGGTTGAGTGATTGTTATATAATACAGACTGGAGGGTTGAGTGATTGTTATATAGTACAGACTGGAGGGTTGAGTGATTGTTATATAATACAGACTGGAGGGTTGAGTGATTGTTATATAATACAGACTGGAGGGTCGAGTGATTGTTATATACTACAGACTGGAGGGTTGAGTGATTGTTATATAATACAGACTGGAGGGTTGAGTGATTGTTATATAATACAGACTGGAGGGTTGAGTGATTGTTATATAATACAGACTGGAGGGTTGAGTGATTGTTATATAATACAGACTGGAGGGTTGAGTGATTGTTATATAATACAGACTGGAGGGTTGAGTGACTGTTATATAATACAGACTAGAGGGTTGAATGATTGTTATACAGTACAGACTGGAGGGTTGAGTGATTGTTATATAATACAGACTGGAGGGTTGAGTGATTGTTATATAATACAGACTGGAGGGTTGAGTGATTGTTATATAATACAGACTGGAGGGTTGAGTGATTGTTATATAATACAGACTGGAGGGTTGAGTGATTGTTATATAATACAGACTGGAGGGTTGAGTGAATGTGATGCAGTGAAGACTGGGCGAGAGATTGTTCTATAGTACAGACTAGGAAAATGATTATGATATAGTACAGACTCAAGGGAATTGTAAAATTGATGGATAGGTGATCAATTTAGTAAGCTTGAAGTGATAACATTAGATGTGAACCCCTTAGGACCTTATCTTCAGCTACAGGACTGCCCAGTCGATATAACATACCTAGTGGTGGTAGCAGATATTTTTAAATTGTCCTCTACATGTAGGGACCAATACACAGATTTTTGTTAACCATGTAGTGTACACACAATCATTTAGCCTGAGGGGTGACTGAGGATAGCAACCTTCATATATACTGTGGATGTCCCACTTGATATAATTAGGATAAAGGGTAGTGTGAATATCACACCTGATAAACTGATATAGGCTACTGTTGGTGTCACACTTGAGGATATAGGCTACTGTTGGATGTCACACCTGATTTACTGAGGATATAGGCTACTGTTGGTGTCACACTTGAGGATATAGGCTACTGTTGGTGTCACATTTGCGGATATAGGCTTCTGTTGGATGTCACACCTGATTTACTGAGAATATAGGCTACTGTTGGTGTTACACCTGATTTACTGAGAATATAGGCTACTGTTGGTGTTACACCTGATGAACTGAGGATATAGGCTACTGTTGGTGTTACACCTGATTTACTGAGAATATAGGCTACTGTTGGTGTTACACCTGGTGAACTGAGGATATAGGCTACTGTTGGTGTTACACCTGATGAACTGAGGATATAGGCTTACTGTTGGTGTTACACCTGATATACTGAGGATATAGGCTACTGTTGGTGTTACACCTGATATACTGAGGATATAGGCTACTGTTGGTGTCACACTTGAGAATATAGGCTACTGTTGGTGTCACACTTGAGGATATAGGCTACTGTTGGTGTCACACTTGAGAATATAGGCTACTGTTGGTGTCACACTTGAGGATATAGGTTACTGTTGGTGTCACACCTCATATGCTAAGGATATAGGCTACTGTTGGTGTTACACTTGATTTACTGAGAATATAGGCTACTGTTGGTGTCACACCTGATTTACTGGGGATATAGACTACTGTTGGTGTCACACCTGATTTACTGGGAATATAGGCTTACTGATGGTGTCACACCTCATATGCTAAGGATATAGGCTACTGTTGGTGTCACACCTCATATGCTAAGGATATAGGCTACTGTTGGTGTTACACTTGATTTACTGAGAATATAGGCTTCTGTTGGTGTCACACCTGATAAACTGGGAATATAGGCTACTGTGGATGTCACACCTGATTTACTGGGAATATAGGCTTACTGTGGATGTCACACCTGATTTACTGGGAATATAGGCTTACTGTGGATGTCACACCTGATTTACTGGGGATATAGGCTACTGTGGATGTCACACCTGATTTACTGGGAATATAGGATACTGTGGATGTCACACCTGATTTACTGGGAATATAGGATACTGTTTGTGTTACACCTGATGAACTGAGGATATAGGCTACTGTGGATGTCACACCTGATAAACTGAGGATATAGGCTACTGTTGGTGTTACACCTGATGAACTGAGGATATAGGCTACTGTGGATGTCACACCTGATGAACTGAGGATATAGGCTACTGTGGATGTCACACCTGATAAACTGAGGATATAGGCTACTGTGGATGTCACACCTGATAAACTGAGGATATAGGCTACTGTGGATGTCACACCTGATAAACTGAGGATATAGGCTACTGTTGGTGTCACACCTGATTTCCTGACGATATAGGCTACTGTTGGTGGCACACCTCATATGCTAAGGATATAGGCTATAGTTTGTGTTACTCCTGATAATGTTGTAAAGGCTGTTGTGTTTCACATATCTAAATGTCAGGATTGATAGGGATTGATTTAGATAGCCAATGTTTCTAGACTGATAACCAACACAGGCATATTACTGAAAATCCCAACAGAGTACTGTGTTGTAACAGTGTACCACTGTGTTGGAATCTGACTACATCACTCATGAATCATGTGAGTACCTGACCTCATTACTGTTGTATCATTGTGTGAGTATCTGACCTCATTACTGTTGTATCATTGTGTGAGTATTTGACCTTGTTAGTGTTGTATCATTGTGTGAGTATCTGATCTTGTTACTGGTGTATCATTGTGTGAGTATCTGACCTTGTTAGTGTTGTATCATTGTGTGAGTATCTGATCTTGTTACTGGTGTATCATTGTGTGAGTATCTGACCTTGTTAGTGTTGTATCATTGTGTGAGTATCTGATCTTGTTACTGGTGTATCATTGTGTGAGTATCTGACCTTGTTAGTGTTGTATCATTGTGTGAGTATCTGATCTTGTTACTGGTGTATCATTGTGTGAGTATCTGACCTTGTTAGTGTTGTATCATTGTGTGAGTATCTGATCTTGTTACTGGTGTATCATTGTGTGAGTATCTGATCTTGTTAGTGTTGTATCATTGTGTGAGTATCTAACCTCATTACTGGTGTGTCATTGTGTGAGTATCTGATCTTGTTAGTGTTGTATCATTGTGTGAGTATCTAACCTCATTACTGGTGTATCATTATGTGAGTATCTGACCTCATTAGTGTTGTATCATTGTGCTTCATTTTCCATTTTGATCAGGTATGACTGGGGAAAGAAATGATATAGTCCTGATGATAAAAGTAGATGTACGCTGGAGCTGTTGACGGTACTAATTACAGCTGTGTAAATATTAGATTAAAAGAGTCAGGTTATTATTGACGATAGACAGGGAAATTATTCCGTCAAAGCCCTGTCTCTGCTGGAACTATTACTGTCTACATTGATGTAGTCAACGTCTCCTCAGGTAAAATCTTATCCTTTTGATCTTGTATTATATTAGAAAGACACGTCATGGTCTTTTTAAAAAAACTGGTTTGTACTGGTTAACAATGTGAAAACATTGGATTAAATCTTCCCTCTTACGAGCTGTATCAGGAGTCTGACCAGTAAGGAAGATACCTGTGGTGCCGTCGATGCACAGTACACCTGAGGATGTTTTCTTCAATACTGTTGGATTAGTTATGGTAGTTCATTGTAAACCAGCAATACCCAGATGAGTTACCTCAGCGTTATGTTCAGGAAAATCTTTGAATTGAGTGCTCAATTAAAATAAATCCATACCTTTGATTCTCTGAATGAAATATTTGCATAAACAAAAGTGCATGATGAAAAGACTTGTAAACTCTGTACTGTTTTACCAGCATCTAAATCTGTATTTGCTCAAATCATGGATGTGTAAGCAATGAAAAGATATGCAAATATGTCTGTATTTGGAAATCTGTGTGATACAGACAATCGCGCAAGCCGTTCATTAACCCACCTGCCCACTGTCACAATAACAGACACGGAGCCATACAGAAACTCATTGTCTCCAAAGACGGATCAATCTTTGGCTGGAAGGGAAACCCAATCCCAGCCATGCTCACCTCATCATCAACGCAGAGCTTTCACTACCTGGGTAGGAAGCACTCAATACATCATAGGTAAATATACCTCTATCTAATTATAAAGCTGGGTAGTTCTGATACACCAGTACATCATAGGTAAGATACCTCTGTCTAATCATGCAGCTGGGTAGTTCTGATACACCAGTACATCATTGGAATATATACCTCTTTCTAATCATACAGCTAGGTAGTTCTGATACACCAGTACATCATAGGTAAGATACCTCTGTCTAATCATACAGCTGAGTGGTTCTGATGCAGCAGTACATCATAGGTAAACATACCTCTGTCTAATCATCCAGCTGGGTGGTTCTGATACACCAGAACATCATAGTCAAAGATACATTAATCTTTGTTGCAGTGTAGGATAAGCTGATGTAACCCCTGTAGATCTGTACCCTGTAAACAGTGTAGGATTGATGTAACCCCTGTATATCTGTTCCCTGTAAACAGTGTAGAATTGATGTAACCCCTGTAGATCTGTACCCTGTAAACAGTGTAGAATTGATGTAACCCTTGCAGATCTGTACCTTGTAAACAGTGCAGAATTGATGTAACCCCTGTAGATCTGTACCCTGTAAACAGTGTAGAATTGATGTAACCCTTGCAGATCTGTACCTTGTAAACAGTGCAGAATTGATGTAACCCCTGTAGATCTGTACCCTGTAAACAGTGTAGAATTGATGTAACCCTTGCAGATCTGTACCTTGTAAACAGTGCAGGTTTGATGTAATCCCTGTAGATGTGTACCCTATAAACTGTGTAGGATTGATGTAACCCCTGTAGATCTGTACCCTGTAAACAGTGTAGGATAAGCTAATGTTACCCTCCTTGTAGATCTGTACCCTGTAAACAGTGTAGGATCAGCTGATGTAACCCCTGTAGATCTGTACCCTGTAAACAGTGTAGGATCAGCTGATGTAACCCCTGTAGATCTGTACCCTGTAAACAGTGTAGGATCAGCTGATGTAACCCCTGTAGATCTGTACCCTGTAAACAGTGTAGGATCAGCTGATGTAACCCCTGTAGATGTGTACCCTGTAAACAGTGTAGGATCAGCTGATGTAACCCCTGTAGATGTGTACCCTGTAAACAGTGTAGGATCAGCTGATGTAACCCCTGTAGATCTGTACCCTGTAAACAGTGTAGGATCAGCTGATGTAACCCCTGTAGATGTGTACCCTGTAAACAGTGTAGGATCAGCTGATGTAACCCCTGTAGATCTGTACCCTGTAAACAGTGTAGGATCAGCTGATGTAACCCCTGTAGATGTGTACCCTGTAAACAGTGTAGGATCAGCTGATGTAACCCCTGTAGATGTGTACCCTGTAAACAGTGTAGGATCAGCTGATGTAACCCCTGTAGATGTGTACCCTGTAAACAGTGTAGGATCAGCTGATGTAACCCCTGTAGATGTGTACCCTGTAAACAGTGTAGGATAAGCTGATGTAACCCCTGTAGATCTGTACCTTGTAAACAGTGTAGGATAACCTGATGTAACCCCTGTAGATCTGTACCCTGTAAACAGTGTAGGATAAGCTGATGTAACCCCTGTAGATCTGTACACGGTAAACAGTGTAGGATAACCTGATGCAACCCCTGTAGATCTGTACCCTGTAAACAGTGTAGGATAAGCTGATGTAACCCCTGTAGATCTGTACCCTGTAAACAGTGTAGGATAAGCTGATGTAACCCCAGTAGATCTGTACCTTGTAAACAGTGTAGGATAACCTGATGTAACCCCTGTAGATCTGTACCCTGTAAACAGTGTAGGATAAACCATTGTAACACAAGGAATGAGGCTGATTGGCTTGTGTCACAGGCGATCTTCTCAAAAAAGCCTTTGAGTAACCACAACAGCGATTTTATTTGATATTTTTCAAACATTGAATGTTTTTTAATCAGTACAATGACTTCTTGAGATGGGATTAGATAACAAGAGGTAAAAAACTAAAACGATCGAATATAATTTTAAAAAAAACACCAACAGTTACACCACATGATCTTGTTTACAGAAATACATTGATAGTTCACCTAACTTGAAGGACAATGTTAGTGTTGATTTCCCTGGAGCCAGAGGGAAACATGTACATAACAAATTCTTTGAAATCCATCCTTTGTAGGAAAGATTGGATTTCGTCCAAATTAAAATTTAATCGGAAATGTCCTTGCCGTTCCTTGGAACTGTGTAATGGGATGGAATAGATATCTTCAGAATCCTGTTCCATTAATTTAGATAAAGAAGTATCAGAGAGTAAATCAGGTGAACGATACAGGCCCTATGTGCCTCAATTGTGTTTGTGCTTTTTGCAAAATTTAATGTTGGTAAACACAGAAGAAAGAGGAGTTTGCTGTCTTGACAATGGTGCAGTGTGCTAATTTGGGTTCTGATGCTGCACCTGATTTAGCAGATTGTACTGTAAACACAGGATTTGAAAATCATGAAATTTGTATATGTCTTGAATAGTAAGAAAGCTAGCTGACAATAAAAAAATTATCACAAAACTTTAAAAATTTTATTATTAAGTTTGTCATTTTAATAACTAAATTCAATTGAATATGTAATGAAATGCTGGTCTGATTTGATATTGCATCTCAATTTTGATTGGGAAAATGTGACGACAAGTTTCACAAAAAGCAAAGAAAGTGTATATGTTCACCTTATTCCACATCTCTTACCTGTGATTTTGTCTAAAAATATCAAAATAGCAAATAAATAACTTTAATACAACTTTGGATTGATATTGTAGCTAGATAAACAGAGAATTTAGTATGAAATACATGTTAGATAGCACACTTAGTGTATTCCTTAGAAAGAAATTCAGTGGAAACAATTCTAATACTAACACTGTTAACTTCTATTACATGTCGTGCGATGAAATTTTCAGAACTACCACATAAAAATAAGGTAACTGAACTGCCAGATCAATTATCATTTTCATAGATCAAAACGATAGCTACTGATGATAATATCAGCATTGATAAAAATCATGAGATCAGCTAAAACGTGTACGTTTTCACATCTTGAAATAGTTCATAAAACCAGAGACACTCAGTTCATTTCTTTGCTTTTTGTCAACTGCCATCATATTCGGTTGTCAAATTACTCTAAAAAAGAGTATGTTGAGTGAATTTTGTGCTATGACCACCACGTTATGTCTCATATGTGTTCACATTGTTCCATTATTGCCTGGAAGTTATGTCTCATATGTGTTCACATTGGTCCCTTATTGCCTGGAAGTTATGTCTCATATGTGTCCACATTGGTCCATTATTGCCTGGAAGTTATGTCTCATATGTGTTCACATTGGTCCCTTATTGCCTGGAAGTTATGTCTCATATGTGTTCACATTGGTCCCTTATTGCCTGGAAGTTATGTCTCATATGTGTTCACATTGGTCCCTTATTGCCTGGAAGTAATGTCCCATATGTGTTCACATTGGCCACTTATTGCCTGGAAGTTATGTCTCATATGTGTTCACATTGGCCACTTATTGCCTGGAAGTTATGTCTCATATGTGTTCACATTGGCCACTTATTGTCTGTAAGTTATGTCTCATATGTGTCCACATTGGTCCATTATTGCCTGGAAGTTATGTCTCATATGTCTCCACATCAGTCCATTATTGCCTGGAAGTTATGTCTTATATGTGTTCACATTGGCCACTTATTGTCTGTAAGTTATGTCTCATATGTGTTCACATTGGTCCCTTATTGCCTGGAAGTTATGTCTCATATGTGTTCACATTGGTCCCTTATTGCCTGGAAGTTCTGTCTCATATGTGTTCACATTGGTCCCTTATTGTCTGGAAGTTATGTCTCGTATGTGTTCACATTAGCCACTTATTGCCTGGAAGTTATGTCTCATATGTGTTCACATTGGTCACTTATTGCCTGGAAGTTATGTCTCATATGTGTTCACATTGGTCCCTTATTGTCTGGAAGTTATGTCTCATATGTGTTCACATTGGTCACTTATTGCCTGGAAGTTATGTCTCATATGTGTTCACATTGGTTCCCTTATTGTCTGTAAGTTATGTCTCATATGTGTCCACATTGGTCCCTTATTGCCTGGAAGTTATGTCCCATATGTGTTCACATTGGCCACTTATTGCCTGGAAGTTATGTCTCATATGTGTTCACATTGAGAGATCCACTTATTGCCTGGAAGTTATGTCTCATATGTGTTCACATTGGCCACTCATTGTCTGTAATTTTACCAAGCAGCATGTGTCCACATTGGTCCATATACGTAATGAGTTAAACTGGAAGTTATGTCTCATATGTCTCCACATTGGTCCCTTATTGTCTGTAAGTTATGCCTCATATGTGTTCACATTGGTCCCTTATTGCCTGGAAGTTATGTCTCATATGTGTTCACATTGGTCCCTTATTGCCTGGAAGTTATGTCTCATATGTGTTCACATTGGTCCCTTATTGCCTGGAAGTTATGTCTCATATGTGTTCACACTGGTCACTTATTGCCTGGAATTATGTCTCATAAGCTTACAAAGAGAGATCCACTCAACCAGGTCATTAGTAATGCCACAGTGTCATGTGACCTCCCAGCTCATTAAAATTTTACCAAGCAGCAGTTAGAATATTGAACGCCTTGATATACGTAATGAGTTAAACTGGAGATTATGTCACTGTTTTGACTGGTACCCAACCTGAATGTTGTGTCACTCTTGTGAATATTTACCAGCCTGAAGGTTGTACAACCCTTATGACTACTTACCAGCCTGAAGGTTGTGTCACTGTTGTGACTGGTACCCAGCCTGAAGGTTGTGTCACTGTTGTGACTATTTACCAGCCTGAAGGTTGTGTCACTGTTGTGACTATTTACCAGCCTGAAGGTTGTGTCACTGTTGTGACTATTTACCAGCCTGAAGGTTGTGTCACTGTTGTGACTATTTACCAGCCTGAAGGTTGTGTCACTGTTGTGACTATTTACCAGCCTGAAGGTTGTGTCACTGTTGTGACTATTTACCAGTCGGAAGGGTGTGCCACTATTGTGACTATTTACCTGAAGGTTGTGCCACTATTGTGACAGGCCCCCTCTCTAATGGATGTTTCTCTCTTGTGATGAGTTCTTAACCTGAATATTTTTTGACAGAATTTGCAGATTGTATCTCAATCTGTTGTAACAGTGTAATGTACCCAGCCTGAATGTAATGTGTCCCCACTGTAATAAGGACTCCCAACTTTTCTGTCACAGCTGCTACTGTTGACTTGGTTAGACTTAGAGGTTTTAATGAATCCCTATAAATGTTGGATCTTCCTTGATGCAATCAGAGAGTAATGCAATATTACTTGGTAAGAATAGCTTCAATTATCCCGAGGGATATTATGGTAATGGGATGCAATTGCTTTGGTATGGAAACCAAGATTGTCGCTACCAAAGATCAGCTTTATTTGAGACCGCGCTTAATACAACAATTTGTCTGTGCTGCAAATGTGGTCATGAACATTTTTTCCCTAGAAAGAAAGTCTGTATTGATTATGGCTGTCCTGTAGATTTCAGACTATCATCATAGAAGGTTGGACAGTTCAAATCATTCGCCGTCCATCCGTTTGTCCGTAAATAATTTTTGTTATCGCTATTTCTTTAAAAGTACTTGATGGGTTTGTTTTTTTTAAAATTTCATATGTAGGTTTCCGTTGGTCTCTAGCCATTGTGTGTTGTCCCATTTTCAGACTGATCAAAACAAAACATGGCTGAGAGTCAGCCATCTTTGATTTTGACATAAATAATTTGCTATCACTATTTTTTGGAGAATTGCTTAATGGATCTTTCTCAAATTTCCTGTGTAGGTTTCCCTTGGTTCCAAGTTGTGTCTGTTTGATTTTTGGACTGATCAGAAAAAATAGCTGACAGGTGGCCATCTTGGATTTTGATAATGGAAGTTCGCTATCACTATTTCTTGAGAAGTGCTGGACATCTACTAGTAAATATAGAGACAGATTTACTCTTTATTGTAACAAAGTAGATGGGAAATATTAATGTGTGACTAAATCTTTATTATTTCTTGGCCTCAACTGGCCCAAAGGGTGTGGCCAGTTTATAGCATAGCATTAATTGTCAGTCAGTCTTATTGGCCAATTTCTGGCTCACTTGGTCTGTCGGGTAGGGAAGCTTTTGCCGTACTGTGACATCCACCTGTCAGTTCTTTAGGATACTGAAGCAAAAGTGTCATCCTGAACCTATTACCTGGTGTGTCTCATGTCTCTTGTCTATTGTCATGAGTTGTCCATTGTAGAAAATTAACATTTTTGACTTCTTCTTGAAAACCCCTCAACCAATTTTATTGAAATTTTGCAGAAACCTTCCATGGCCAATGTTGAACCAAAATTGTTAATCATATGGTCCACAAATCCTAGGAACCTGAGAAGTGGGGGCATGAATCGGTCAAATTGACTCAAATTTCTCCAATAACCCACCTCTATGTGGTAACAACAAAAACACATATTGTCTTTTAAAAATGAGCTGGCCTGACAGTGCTACAGTGATGCCATTTAATTATTAATTTTATAATTAAATTACATATTGAAGAGATTTCATTAAGGTTGATGGTCTAACTTATTGGTCAGTTAACACATGTAATAAACTGGTAAAGAATTTCCAAATATAAAATTGTTAAATAGGTGAACAATATAGGCCCATTGAACCTCTATCATGTATGTTTTCAATGTCAGATGACCATTTAGGTCCATGGTCCTAGATGACCTTTCAGGTCCATGGTCCTAGATGACAATTTAGGTCCATGGTCCTAGATGACCATTTAGGCCCATGGTCCTAGATGACCTTTCAGGTCCATGGTCCTAGATGACAATTTAGGTCCATGGTCCTAGATGACCATTTAGGCCAATGGTCCTAGATGACCATTTAGGCCCATGGTCCTAGATGACTGTTTAGGCCCATGGTCCTTAGAAACTTATACTAACAATGTGTTAATTGTTTTTAAGAAAGGTTACTGGTAATAATGTTATCATGCCTGTTATGGTCAGTTATTCACATTGGATTGATTTAGATGTAATGTCATTATAGATGAAATGTTTGGTTTCTGTTTAAATATTTAATGATGGCAAGAAGTTCAAACTGTTTCATCCGTGATCGTATACTGATGATTGAGTCACTATCTGAAGGCTTCAGATTGAGAAGTCAGAATGTGATCACTGTAGATAGTCTAGTCAGACTTAAAATCTAGCAAGCGAGTCCTATAACACTCTGTATACTTTAATGAAAAAATACACTACTGATTCAGTCAGGATTGAGCAGTCAGGATTGAGCATTTGAGTATTACTGATTTTGTGCTTTGGTCAGACTATGACCAGGCTAACTCAGTCAGGATTGAGCAGTCAGGATTGAGCAGGTGAGCACTGTAAATTGTAAATACCTGTCTAACTCAGTCACTTGAGATTCCTTGTTAGGATATATGACAGGCAACACTGAATGCACAATATATAAAAAGTGTCCTGCCACAAGCACAAACACATATGAATGTGTCGGGTGGCGCAGTGTTAACACACTCGCCTTTCACCTAGCCGACCGGGGTTCGATTCCCGGAACGGACGTGAAAAGGTAAGGGGTCACCTGCCCGACCACGTGGGTTTTCCCCGGGTACTCCAGTTTCCTCCCACAATAAGACCCCTCGCGCGCTTACATCCGGGCCAACAAGAGTGATTAGTATAAGTTGACATAACTTGTTTCGCAATTGTTGTAAAATAAATAAAGTTTATATAAAACATATGAATGAAAAAATAAATTGTGCAAGTTACATAATAATGAAATACTTCATGTCAGTACTGTGAAATCATATCATGAGATATTGTCACTAATTATTGTAAATGCTGGTGGTGTTGACATTTACAAGCAGATAATTGCAATTCCTTCACATTTTACTTCCTTACTAAATAATCTGGTAGCAAATGCATGGGTTTTCAAAATACCTTGGTTTGTTCAAATCCTTATAGTCATGAACACTTGTCACCATTTCTGTTAGTGAGCCAGATCAGCTCATGTATGTATTTGTACAAGTCTCCGTCCATTAAAAATAAGACATTTTGATACTTTTGTAAAAGTTGAGAATACAGGTTGGCTAACTAAACTGGGCTTGTGGCAATTTCCCTTTAGTAGTAACGTGTCCTGCCAGAGACCAAAGGGTCACTACTTTGAAACACAGCGGTGGCTGGGTGTTTCTCATTACTCCTTCCTATTACACTTCGACATGAAATTTTCACATTTTATAATTTCCATCATAGATTTGATGAAATGTTGATAAAAGTTTTTTTTTCACTCGGATCGTGTTTTACATTGCCTATATATTTTGTGATTGCTAACCAGCGAAACCATTAACTGTTAAGACATCATCTTTATACCCACAAAGTGCAACGAACTGTTTCATGATGTAGAAAATATTGGCCATACCAACAAGGCAGCTAGAGTTGTTTCCCTTTTACTGAAGTTTTGTTAAGAAAAAGTCTCATACTGTTATATACAGGGTTGCTTAAGGTAAGTGCACTCAGAGAGTTAAATTTAATGTATACTATTTAACTTAGAAAGTAAATTAAGATAAATGATCCTGATCAACTATTCATTCATTTAAAAGAATTTCAGATATAACAAGTGATTTCTGAAATAATTTCCCATTATGGTACCAGCCTTGTGGTCAAACAGAAGTCAGGATTTTTAGGTCATCTGGACCCGAAGGGTCCGATGACCTATAGTCATCATGCTTCGTCCGTCGTCGTCCGCCGTGCGCCGTCCGCCGTGCGCCGTCCGTAAACTTTTCATTCAAACGACTTCTTCTCAAATACTAGAAGGTCTAGGGGGCTAATACTTGGCACAGAGGATACTGGCATGGAGCTCTACCAAGTTTGTTCAAATGAATGACCTTGACCCACTTTAAAGGTCACAGGGGTCAAATATGTTAAAATCTTTAAACAACTTCTTCTCATTAACCAAAAGGCTCAGAGTGTAGATATTGGGCCTGTGACATGCTGGGATGAAGGACTACCAAGTTTGTTCAAATGAATGACCTTGAACCACTTTAAAGGTCACAGGGGTCAAATATGTTAAAATCTTTAAACAACTTCTTCTCATTAACCAAAAGGCTCAGAGTGTAGATATTGGGCCTGTGACATGCTGGGATGAAGGACTACCAAGTTTGTTTAAATGAATGACCTTGAACAACTTTCAAGGTCACAGGGGTCAAATATGTCAAAATCTTTAAATAACTTCTTCTCAAATACTAGAAGGCCTAGGGGGCTAATACTTGGCCCATAGCATGCTGGCATGGAGCCCTACAAAGTTTGTTCAAATGAATGACCTTGGCCCACTTTCAAGGTCACAGGGGTCAAATATGTTAAAATATACAAAGGACTTCATCTCGATAAGCAAAAGTCTATGAGTGCCGATATTGGGTCTGTAGCATGCTGGGAGGAAAGGCTACCAAGTTTATTTAAATGAATGACCTTGAACAATTTTCAAGGTCGCAGGGGTCAAATATGTCAAAATCTTTAAATAACTTCTTCTCAAATACTAGAAGGCCTAGGGGGCTAATACTTGGCCCATAGCATGCTGGCATGGAGCCCTACAAAGTTTGTTCAAATGAATGACCTTGGCCCACTTTCAAGGTCACAGGGGTCAAATATGTTAAAATATACAAAGGACTTCATCTCAATAAGCAAAAGTCTATGAGTGCCGATATTGGGTCTGTAGCATGCTGGGAGGAAAGGCTACCAAGTTTATTCAAATGAATAACCTCAACCCACTTTCAAGGTCACAGGGGTCAAATATGTTAAAATCTTTAAACAACTTCTTCTCAATAACCAAAAGGCTCAGATTGCTGATATTGTGCCTGTGGCATGCTGGGATGAAGGGCTATCAAGTTTGTTTAAATGAATGACCTTGAACAACTTTCAAGGTCACAGGGGTCAAATATGTCAAAATCTTTAAATAACTTCTTCTCAAATACTAGAAGGCCTAGGGGGCTAATACTTGGCCCATAGCATGCTGGCATGGAGCCCTACAAAGTTTGTTCAAATGAATGACCTTGGCCCACTTTCAAGGTCACAGGGGTCAAATATGTTAAAATATACAAAGGACTTCATCTCAATAAGCAAAAGTCTATGAGTGCCGATATTGGGTCTGTAGCATGCTGGGAGGAAAGGCTACCAAGTTTATTCAAATGAATGACCTCAACCCACTTTCAAGGTCACAGGGGTCAAATATGTTAAAATATACAAACGACTTTTCTCAACAAGCAAAAGTCCATGAGTGCTGATATTGGGCCTGTAAGATGCTTGGAGGAGAGGCTACCAAGTTTGTTCAAATGAATGACCTCAACCCACTTTCTAGGTTTGGCTTGCTTTTTGTCAGATGACCGTTAAGGCCAATGGGCCTCTTGTTAAGAATTTATATTTTTCCTATTGGACCCCACATGTTTGATATGTCAGACTCCTCGTTGATACAAATTTAGGTTTCTTTCAACTATGTATGTTTCAGACCATATCATGCATTCTACAAAAGAAGGATTTTAGAGAATTTCTCTTTTTTCAAACTAGCTATTTCGCCCTACCCTCAAAGGCCGAGACCTACGATTTCCCCTTCACTCAAATATGCTTCGGACCAAATGAGGACAGAATCCCAATATTTCTACAAAAGAAAAAAAATCTGAATTGATTTTGATGATGGTGGATTATTTAAATCACTCTGTGTCTGTGGTCCGTCGCCCGTTCGTCTGTAAACAATTTTGTTATTGCTATTTCTTGAGAAGTATTGGATGGATCTTTCTCAAATTGCATATTAGGTTCCTCTAGGTCCCTAGTTGTGCCCGTTCGATTTTGGGACTGAACACAAAAACAAAATGGCCGACAGGCAGACGTCTCAGATTTTTTCAATGAAGTTTGTTATTGCTCTTTCTTGAAAAGTGAGAGATGGATCTCTCTCAAATTTCTTTTGTAGGTTCCCCTTTGTCCATTATTGTGTCCATCTAATTTTGGGACTGATGAGAAAAACAAAATGGCTGACTGGTGGCCATGTTTGATTTTGATTTTGAAAGTTTGTTATCGCTATTTTTTAAGAAGTACTGGATGGATCTCTCTCAAATTTCATATGTAGGTTCCCATTGGTCTCTAGTTGTGCCCATCTAATTTTTGGACTGATGAGAAAAGCAAAATGGCTGACAGGTGGCCATCTTTGATTTTGACTTTGAAAGTTGGTTATGGCTATTTCTTATGAAGTACTGGATGGATCTCTCTCAAATTTTATATGTAGGTTTCCCTTTGTCCCTTGTTGTGCCTACTTAATTTTGGGTCTGATCAGAAAAAAAAAACAAAATGGCAGACAGACAGACATCATAGATTTTGACTTTGAAAGTTTGTTATCACTATTTCTTGAGAACTTCAGCATAGATCTTTTCAAATTTTATGTGTATGCTTTCCTTGATCCTTAGTCATGCCTGTCTGATTTTGGTACTGATCAGAAAAAACATAGTGGCAAAAGTGGCCATCTTTGATTTTGACTTTGAAAGTTTGTTATCACTATTTCTTGAGAACTTCAGCATAGATCTTTTCAAATTTTATGTGTATGCTTTCCTTGATCCTTAGTCATTCTGTCTGATTTTGGTACTGATCAGAAAAAACATAGTGGCAAAAGCGGCCATCTTTGATTTTGACTTTGAAAGTTTGTTATCACTATTTCTTGAGAATTACTGTATATGATCTTTCTCAAATTTCATGTTTAGGTTCCTTCAGGTCCCAGTTTGTGCCTGTTTGAGTTTGGGACTGCAAGAAAAGAAAAATGGTCCACAGGCAGCCATATTGGATTTTGCCTAGTAAAGAGTGTTATTACTATTTCAGGTTGCAGGTTCCCCTTGGTCCTTAGTTGTGCATTGTACCTTTTTTGGATTGATTCGAATTCAAGATGGCCGACAGGTGGCCATCTTGGATTTTGGATGTAAAAGTTTGTTACCGCTATTTCTTGGAAAGTAGTGGATGGATCTTTCTCAAATATCATATGTAGGTTCCCTTTGGTTCCAAGTTGTGCATTGTACCTTTTTGGACTGATCCGAAATCAAGATGGCTGACAGGCAGCCATCTTGGTTTTTGAGAGTAAAATCTTGTTACTGCTATATCTGAGGAAGTACTGGATGGATCCTTCTGATATTTCATAGATATTAGTTTCCCTTGGTCCCTAGTTGTGCATTGTACCTTTTTTGGACTGATTCGATGGCCGACAGGTGGCCATCTTGGATTTTGGATGTAAAAGATTGTTACTGCTATTTCTTGGAAAGTACTGGATGGATCTTTCTCAAATTTCATATGTAGGTTCCCTTTGGTTCAAAGTTGTGCATTGTACCTTTTTGGACTGATCCGAAATCAAGATGGCTGACAGGCAGCCATCTTGGATGTCGATAGTAATACAGCGTATTGTCCATTATCCACCTGTAACTGACTGCTATCTAATGATACTTTGGGATCTTTTTCAAATGATATTTGCTAATAGGTGCTTAATAAAAACATCTTGTGCCATCATTGAGTACATTCAATGAAGACCAGTTCATGAACATTTACAACACCTGTAACAAACAAACAAAAATAAACAAATCTTCAAGAACTGAAAACAGATCCTCAAATGGTGGGCGCCAAGATCCCACTGGGATCTCTTGTTAAATATTATTATCGCTATTTCTGCAATGTAATGTTCAATAAGAGCAAAAACAGAGGAAAGAAGAGGAAAGAAGTTCAAAAAAATATCAAACTTTTAAAGAACAAATAATATGAAACATTAATTGGTGCCAATTTAAGATCCCTCTGGGATCTCTTGTACAGATTGATTCCCCTTCACCCACACATAATTCAGACCAAATTGGGACAACATTCAGACATTCCTACAAAAGGAAAAGGATTTTAAAAATGTTCTGTTTCCTCTATTTTGTCCAACCCCTTTTGCCCCCAGGGAGACAAGACCTACTGTTTATACAATTGATTTCAATTAAGTCGAGAATGTTTCACACAAAATGCGACATCTGAACATTTTGTTTCAATATTGCTGTATTTCCCCTATTGGTCTTTGCCCCTCTGAGGCCCCTTGGAGGCAGAGACCTAACATCTAAACAAGATTGGTCGGCTTCACCACAGAATGCTTCAGAATAAATCTGGGCAATATCCATTCATTCCTACAGGAGGAGTAGGATTCCAAAGAACTTGCAAAATTTTGGACCAGGTGAGTTAAAAAAAATTGGAAACACTTCTGATTAGTGAAGCATAGGTGCTTTCATATCAGATCTTCACATGCTTTTCAATTAGTTTTACTGCCTCAGAAAAGCCTGTATGGTTGCCAACATGGTAACACAATATAAAGTTATCAATAATGGCTTGATTGTCTGTTATGGCGTCATAGAAATAGGAGATAAGTGTATATATGTTTGTAGTAGTCTATTCAATTTTTAAAATTTCCTCATAAATTGTTTTTTTTTATTGCTGTTTTCAACAGGAATTTCTAAAAATAGTTTATAAAATGGAAATTTTTTTAAAAAAATTTTAAAAAAGATTTTTGTCCACAAATATCTAAATGTTCATTTACTCTAATTTTTATCAGAATTAAAGAATTTTAAGGAGACTTTTATGCAAACCTTATTTAAAACAGGAAAAAAGTTTCAAAATTATATTTAAGTGTAAAGATCCATAATGCGGCACAATTTGATGCCAATATCTACAAGTAGGGATTTCCCTGAAGTTTGTGGATAAAGAATTTACTATCAACACACAAAAATATCCTGTGAATCATATGATGTGATAATATGGTGGGGATGTAGTAAATACCGGAGAAACTGGTAACACTATAAAGGTCCTAGAGTACACAAACAGATTATTACTCTACCAGAATAAAGAAAACATAGATTAAATGATCATCCAGGTAAGTGATACAGGTGAAAATTTTTGTGTATTAATTTTTTTTTATATACTTTTATTGTTACTTACTAATAAAGATGTATATAAGAAAGTAGTCAGTGTTTGTAATATTTCTGTTGCCGTATAGTTTTATCAGTAAATAGTGGTTACCTCCCTTTGTACACAGTAACTTTTGCGATACTGCTGTATAGAACTGCATGCATGGATCTATCTCATGTTTGAAATGCATCTATTGGAAACCTTCATCAATTTCATTCATCTTTTTTATTTGCAATCCATGTTTTGAATTTTTAAA
The DNA here is from genome assembly GCF_031769215.1 of Ylistrum balloti. Taxonomy (NCBI): domain Eukaryota; kingdom Metazoa; phylum Mollusca; class Bivalvia; order Pectinida; family Pectinidae; genus Ylistrum; species Ylistrum balloti. The sequence continues at coordinate 2,004,826 of NW_026782260.1, read as the reverse complement.
TTGAAGACAGGCATGCTTAAGTGACATAGGATATGATTTTGAACATTTTATAAAACACAAATTTAAATATTCCTTGGAGTGGTTTAAAAAGCAAAGTGTTTACTTGGAGTGTTTACCCCGTTACACATTATCGTGCCCGCACAGTAGCCGCTGCCACTCAGTCAAAATTTTAATGAGCTGCTAGATCATGTGACTCTGTGACATCAGTTGTGACCTGGTTAGGAGGATCTCATCTTGTAGGCAATAAGTCATTCGTACATTTTTAATGTGTTTACCAACACAGACACATCTGAAAGTAAAACTTGCTGACATGAATTTTTATGAGATCTAATTCCCTGTCCATATGAAGCGATCAGAGAATGCATCATATAGTATTCATACGAGTGATTTTATAACTGAATGGTAAACCAGTTGACATAAAGCAAAGACCTTATTTGTATGATCAACTATGAGATTTGCAAATGTAAATATATCATCTAATCCTGTGGTTGTCATCAATATTTAGTGGATGGTCTGAAAGTCGAGTGTGAAAACAACAAAATTCATGATCTAATCTCCAGTATATGCATAAAAATGAGCAAACTATCTCCATTCTAAATTTGAGTCTATAAATGTTGTAGTTATCACAATATCATTGAAATTCAACAAAAAGCAAGACCTGCACAACTTTTGTTAAAACGGTTCCTCACTTTGTCTTAGCCAATCAAAACGCTCTTTTCAACCATTGATGATGCAGAAACTCGGCCCACTTTCCAGTCAAGTTGTCAATAGTTTTGGGTCAGGATGTAGGTCGAGACATAAAAAGGCTAAAAATGTTTGTCTGCAATGATTATCTGTCTAAATTGTAGTAGTTTATATTGATTCCAGGTGTACATACCCTAAATTTGTCATGTCTATCTGTGTATGGTAAAGGTATATTCCCTAAAGTAGATTGATAAATCACCAGACAGAGGGGAGGAGCATCAACAAGATCATGACTGGAAACTCATCCAAAGTTGTCAGTGCGTTTGTTTCAAATGGAGATTTGAATTTATAGATTATAATGTAGTTCTATCCAGTAAAGGCAGGAGAAAATACCATGTGATATGATTTCATTTTGTTGTGATATTATTAGCTGTAGTTGATCAATGCTTAGAGAATATCGCTTACTGAACAGTAACAATTATTGTCATCGACATTCTGACATTTTGCCTACCTTTTAACACTATAGAAGGTGAGAAAGTGAATCAGAACATGTCACAAAGGTTATCATTATCATGCTCTCCCCTTCACATTTCGATGACGTATTTCAGTGAGTTGATATGATAAATTTCTCCAATGTCAATCTCGATCATCCGCCTCGACCACAAAGACGGCAGTCATCTTTGGACTAGTGACAGAAATCATGAATATATCGTGGATTAGATCAGGAAATCTATTCAAAGAAAAAAAGTGTTACATACATGTAACAATTATTTTAGAATAACAAGTATACCATTATCAATGTATCATTATTTTTAACTTTTTTAAAAATGATATTCAGTGGTCGGATTTGACCAATTACTGTCTGTCTCTGTGACTTGTAATGATTTTATGTAATGGAATTAATATTTGGTATTCCTTGGGGCAGTGACCACCGATCAATAATAATTACAATCAGGGTGTCACGTGCATCTGAATATACTATTGATGTGGGTCAAATTGTCATTCTACATGTATCGGAAAATTAACTTCTTGTGTTGAAGTTTGTTTCAAAATGATTTTAGTTTTGTTGAAATATTGTTTAATATTTTTACACTTTTTATTATCAATTAAAAAAGTAAAAACAGTCGACATACAAGATGGATTATCAATATCTGGATGATTATTAGTTTATATTTTTTGGCTAGCTAGGCTAGTCATCATCACAACAATGGTATAAATATCTTTATATCTATATAACGGCTCTGCGGTGACGTAATTACAAATGTCTATATCATGTGATGCTTACAATGCAAGATTGATATTTATAGTAAAATCACGCTGGAAAGTAATACAAATATTCTATATACAAAATAATTAATGTGTTCATCATTCAATATCCTATACACACAGGGTATGCTTATATTCCTGTCCTATAAGGGCTCCGGTAATTCATCATGGAAGAAGGTAACATTCAACGGGTTGGTTTCACATTGTCGAGTTCATATACATTTGAAAGAGTTATAATATCAGAGACAGAGTCACTGTGGTACAGGAGTTATATCAGAGTCAGAGTCACTGAGGTACAGGAGTTATATCAGAGTCACTGAGGTACAGGAGTTATATCAGAGTCAGAGTCACTGAGGTACAGGAGTTATATCAGAGTCAGAGTCACTGAGGTACAGGAGTTATATCAGAGTCACTGAGGTACAGGAGTTATATCAGAGTCACTGAGGTACAGGAGTTATATCAGAGTCACTGAGGTACAGGAGTTATATCAGAGTCACTGAGGTACAGGAGTTATATCAGAGTCACTGAGATACAGGAGTTATATCAGAGTCAGAGTCACTGAGGTATAGGAGTTATATCAGAGTCACTGAGATACAGGAGTTATATAGGAGTCAGAGTCACTGAGGTACAGGAGTTACATCAGAGTCAGAGTCACTGAGATACAGGAGTTATATCAGAGTCACTGAGGTACAGGAGTTATATCAGAGTCACTGAGGTACAGGAGTTATATCAGAGTCAGAGTCACTGTGGTACAGGAGTTATATCAGAGTCAAAGTCACTGTGGTACAGGAGTTATATCAGAGTCACTGAGGTACAGGAGTTATATCAGAGTCAGAGTCACTGTGGTACAGGAGTTATATCAGAGTCAAAGTCACTGTGGTACAGGAGTTATATCAGAGTCACTGAGGTACAGGAGTTATATCAGAGTCACTGAGGTACAGGAGTTATATCAGAGTCACTGAGGTACAGGAGTCATATCAGAGTCACTGAGGTACAGGAGTTATATCAGAGTCACTGAGGTACAGGAGTTATATCAGAGTCACTGAGGTACAGGAGTTATATCAGAGTCAGATTCACTGAGGTACAGGAGTCAGATTCAGAGTCACTGAGGTACAGGAGTTATATCAGAGTCAGAGTCACTGAGGTACAGGAGTTATATCAGAGTCAGAGTCACTGAGGTACAGGAGTTATATCAGAGTCACTGAGGTACAGGAGTTATATCAGAGTCACTGAGGTACAGGAGTTATATCAGAGTCAGAGTCACTGAGGTACAGGAGTTATATCAGAGTCAGAGTCACTGAGGTACAGGAGTTATATCAGAGTCAGAGTCACTGTGGTACAGGAGTTATATCAGAGTCACTGAGGTACAGGAGTTATATCAGAGTCACTGAGGTACAGGAGTTATATCAGAGTCAGATTCACTGAGGTACAGGAGTTATATCAGAGTCAAAGTCACTGTGGTACAGGAGTTATATCAGAGTCAGAGTCACTGAGGTACAGGAGTTATATCAGAGTCACACTGAGGTACAGGAGTTATATCAGAGTCACTGAGGTACAGGAGTTGAGGTACAGGAGTTATATCAGAGTCACTGAGGTACAGGAGTTATATCAGAGTCACTGAGGTACAGGAGTTATATCAGAGTCACTGAGGTACAGGAGTTATATCAGAGTCAGAGTCACTGAGGTACAGGAGTTATATCAGAGTCAGATTCACTGAGGTACAGGAGTTATATCAGAGTCAGATTCACTGAGGTACAGGAGTTATATCAGAGTCAGAGTTGAGGTACAGAGTCACTGAGGTACAGGAGTCATATCAGAGTCACTGAGGTACAGGAGTTATATCAAAGTCAGATTCACTGAGGTACAGGAGTCATATCAGAGTCACTGAGGTACAGGAGTTATATCAAAGTCAGATTCACTGAGGTACAGGAGTCATATCAGAGTCACTGAGGTACAGGAGTTATATCAGAGTCACTGAGGTACAGGAGTTATATCAAAGTCAGATTCACTGAGGTACAGGAGTCATATCAGAGTCACTGAGGTACAGGAGTTATATCAAAGTCAGATTCACTGAGGTACAGGAGTCATATCAGAGTCACTGAGGTACAGGAGTTATATCAGAGTCAGAGTCACTGAGGTACAGGAGTCATATCAGAGTCAGAGTCACTGAGGTACAGGAGTCATATCAGAGTCACTGAGGTACAGGAGTCATATCAGAGTCACTGAGGTACAGGAGTTATATCAGAGTCAGAGTCACTGAGGTACAGGAGTCATATCAGAGTCAGAGTCACTGAGGTACAGGAGTCATATCAGAGTCACTGAGGTACAGGAGTCATATCAGAGTCACTGAGGTACAGGAGTTATATCAGAGTCACTGAGGTACAGGAGTTATATCAGAGTCACTGAGGTACATGAGTTATATCAAAGTCAGATTCACTGAGGTACAGGAGTCATATCAGAGTCAGAGTCACTGAGGTACAGGAGTTATATCAGAGTCACTGAGGTATGGGAGTTATATCAGAGTCAAAGTCACTGAGGTACAGGAGTTATATCAGAGTCACTGAGGTACAGGAGTTATATCAGAGTCACTGAGGTACAGGAGTTATATCAGAGTCACTGAGGTACAGGAGTTATATCAGAGTCAGAGTCACTGAGGTACAGGAGTTATATCAGAGTCACTGAGGTACAGCAGTTATATCAGAGTCACTGAGGTACATGAGTTCTATCAGAGTCAGAGTCACTGAGGTACAGGAGTTATATCAGAGTCAGAGTCACTGAGGTATAGGAGTTATATCAGTGTCAGAGTCACTGAGGTACAGGAGTTATATCAGAGTCAGAGCCACTGTGGTACAGGAGTTATGTCAGAGTCACTGAGGTACAGGAGTTATATCAGAGTCAGAGTCATGGAGGTACAGGAGTTATATCAGAGTCACTGAGATACAGGAGTTATATAGGAGTCAGAGTCACTGAGGTACAGGAGTTATATCAGAGTCAGAGTCACTGAGGTGCAGGAGTTATATCAGAGTCACTGAGGTACAGGAGTTATATCAGAGTCAGAGTCACTGAGGTATAGGAGTTATATCAGAGTCACTGAGATACAGGAGTTATATAGGAGTCAGTCACTGAGGTACAGGAGTTACATCAGAGTCAGAGTCACTGAGATACAGGAGTTATATCAGAGTCACTGAGATACAGGAGTTATATCAGAGTCACTGAGGTACAGGAGTTATATCTGAGTCAGAGTCACTGAGGTACAGGAGTTACATCAGAGTCAGAGTCACTGAGATACAGGAGTTATATCAGAGTCACTGAGGTATAGGAGTTATTATATCAGAGTCACTGAGATACAGGAGTTATATCAGAGTCACTGAGGTACAGGAGTTACATCAGAGTCAGAGTCACTGAGATACAGGAGTTATATCAGAGTCACTGAGGTATAGGAGTTATATCAGAGTCACTGAGGTACAGGAGTTATATCAGAGTCACTGAGATACAGGAGTTATATCTGAGTCACTGAGGTACAGGTCCTCTAACTATGAGATATGAGTTTTTCCCTTTATATTCAGTAGTCTCCAGATTTATGTTGTATCGAGCATGTTTAATATTCTTTGGAGTTGCTTCTGGTGGTGGCGTCCAAGTAGTTGGTTTCATAGCTGTGGATTTTAGATTGGAATTTTATTCTTTTTCTATATTACTGCTGGGTTCTTATCCAGAAAGAACATGGAAGATATGTGATTTACATACATCTTTCTGGCAATGTGATTTATAACACACTTGGCACCTAAATCAAATGGATGCGCTGTTGTGTTTTAGGTTTGTTAGTAAAATAAGTCCTGTGTTATGACTGAATTTGGTAATTCCTAATGACTATGTTTTGTTTCTTATAACTAAAATTGATCATTTCCATGCAGGATTCTAGTGACTTTATTTGGATTCTAGTGACTGAGTTTGAATTTTAGTGACTAAGTTTGAATTCTAGTGACTAAGTTTGAATTCTAATGACTAAGTTTGAATTCTAGTGACTAAGTTTGAATTCTAATGACTAAGTTTGAATTCTAGTGACTAAGTTTGAATTCTAGTGACTAAGTCTGGATTCTAGTGACTTAGTTTGGATTATAGTGACTATGTTTGGATTCTAGTGACTAAGATTTGATTTTAATGACTATGTTTGGATTCTAGTGACTATGTTTGGATTCTAGTGACTAAGATTTGATTTTAATGACTGAGTTTGGATTCTAGTGACTAAGTTTGGATTCTAGTGACTAAGTTTGGATTCTAATGACTATGTTTGGATTAGTGGTTTGGATTCTAGTGATTTTAATGACTGAGTTTGGATCTAATGACTTAGTTTGGATTCTAGTGACTAAGTTTGGATTCTAGTGACTATGTTTGGATTCTAGTGACTATGTTTGGATTCTAGTGACTAAGATTTGATTTTAATGACTGAGTTTGGATCTAATGACTTAGTTTGGATTCTAGTGACTAAGTTTGGATTCTAGTGACTAAGTTTGAATTCTAGTGACTAAGTTTGGATTCTAGTGACTATGTTTGGATTAAAGTGACTAAGTTTGGATTCTAATGACGAAGTTAGGGTTTTAGTGACTAAGTTTTGATTCTAATGACTAAGTTTGAATTCTAGTGACTTAGTTTGGATTCTAGTGACTATGTTTGGATTCTAGTGACTAAGTTTTGATTTAAATGACTGAGTTTGGATCTAATGACTAACTTAGTTTGAATTTTAGTGGCTAGTGACTAAGTTTGGATTTTAGTGACTAAGTTTGAATTCTAAGTTTGGATTCTAGTGACTTAGTTTGGATTCTAGTGACTAAGTTTGGATTCCAGTGACTAAGTTTGGATTCTAGTTTGATTCTAGTGACTATGTTTGGATTCTAGTTAAGTTTGGATTCCAGTGACTTTTATTCTAGTGACTATGTTTGGATTCTAGTTTTTGGATTCTAGTGACTAAGTTTGGATTCCAGTGACTTAGTTTGACTAAGTTTGGGTTTTATTGACTGATTCTAATGACTAAGTTAGGGTTTTAGTGACTACTAAGTTTGAATTCTAATGTTTGAATTCTAGATTCTAGTGACTAAGTCTATTCTAGTGACTTAGTTTGGATTATAGTGACTATGTGACTAGTGACTAAGATTTGATTTTAATGAGTTTGGATTCTAGTGACTATGTTTGGATTCTAGTTTTTTAATGACTGAGTTTGGATTCTAGTGACTAAGTTTGGATTCTAGTGACTATGTTTGGATTCTAGTGACTATGTTTGGATTCTAGTGACTAAGATTTGATTTTAATGACTGAGACTAATGACTTAGTTTGGATTCTAGTGACTAAGTTTGGATTCTAGTGACTATGTTTGGATTCTAGTGACTAAGATTTGATTTTAATGACTGAGTTTGGATCTAATGACTTAGTTTGGATTCTAGTGACTAAGTTTGAATTCTAGTGACTAAGTTTGGATTCTAGTGACTATGTTTGAATTCTAGTGACTAAGTTTGGATTCTAGTGACTATGTTTGGATTAAAGTGACTAAGTTTGGATTCTAATGACTAAGTTTGGATTCTAGTGACTTAGTTTGGATTCTAGTGACTATGTTTGGATTCTAGTGACTAAGTTTTGATTTAAATGACTGAGTTTGGATCTAATGACTAAGTTTGGATTCTAGTGACTTAGTTTGAATTTTAGTGGCTACGTTTGGATTCTAATGACGAAGTTTGAATTTTAGTGACTAAGTTTGAATTCTAGCGACTAAGTTTGGATTCTAGTGACTTAGTTTGGATTCTAGTGACTAAGTTTGGATTCCAGTGACTAAGTTTGAATTCTAGTGACTATGTTTGGATTCTAGTGACTTAGTTTGGATTCTAGTGACTTAGTTTGGATTCTAGTGACTATGTTTGGATTCTAGTGACTAAGTTTGGATTCCAGTGACTTAGTTTGGATTCTAGTGACTATGTTTGGATTCTAGTGACTAAGTTTGGATTCTAGTGACTAAGTTTGGATTCCAGTGACTTAGTTTGGATTCTAAGTTAGGGTTTTATTGACTGAGTTTTGATCTAATGACTAAGTTAGGGTTTTAGTGACTATGTTTGGATTAAAGTGACTAAGTTTGGATTCTAGTGACTAAGTTTGAATTCTAGTGACTAAGTTTGGATTCCAGTGACTTAGGTTGGATTCTAGTGACTAAGTTTGAATTCTAGTGACTAAGTTTGGATTCCAGTGACTTAGGTTGGATTCTAAGTTAGGGTTTTATTGACTGAGTTTGGATCTAATGACTAAGTTAGGGTTTTAGTGACTATGTTTGGATTAAAGTGACTAAGTTTGGATTCTAGTTTTTGAATTCTAGTGATTTGGATTCCAGTGACTTAGGTTGGATTCTAGTGACTAAGTTTGAATTCTAGTGACTAAGTTTGGATTCCAGTGACTTAGGTTGGATTCTAAGTTAGGGTTTTATTGACTGAGTTTGGATCTAATGACTAAGTTAGGGTTTTATTGACTGAGTTTGGATCTAATGACTAAGTTAGGGTTTTAGTGACTATGTTTGGATTAAAGTGACTAAGTTTGAATTCTAGTGACTTAGTTTGGATTCTAATGACTATGTTTGGATTCTAATGACGAAGTTAGGGTTTTAGTGACTAAGTTTTGATTCTAATGACTAAGTTTGAATTCTAGTGACTAAGTTTGGATTAAAGTGATAAGTTTGGATTAAAGTGACTAAGTTTGATGATTTAATTGACTGAGTTTGATCATTCCTATACTTTGATAATCACTTGAATTGGATGTAACACTTGATAAGATTTGGACATCTGTATTGTTATTATGTCTTTCATTGGAAAAAAAGAATTACCATCTCAGAGTTGCTAGTCCTACTGTAACCTTTATACCAGTTATCAGACTTGTGCAAGTTCTAGAGCTTTTCATCATCTACTTCTTTAATGAATAAATTTGTTCTTGAAATGTTGTTTATCAAGGATGTTATATAATTATCGGTATAGACAGCTGAAGTGATGTTTAATGTATATTTTGCCGATAGAAGTTTTATTTTTGTGTTGTTGCGAATGTTTTGTTAATTACACTGAAAACACTTATACTTTTAAAACTATTTCTTCTTCAACATCTCTTTATTATACTTATCAGTTATATCACTAGACTCTTTCCAATGTACAACTTATCTCCACTTCAATATGCGTCTCATGCTATACACAATTTTGTAAACAAATTGTAGAAGTAAACAACATCTAATTCCTTAAATCCTTGATATAAATAACAAACATCAGTACGTACCATGAATTACATTTCTTGTGACCTTGATTTTTTTTTACAGAGGCTAGAGATACAAAGACTTATCAACATTGTGATACAAAGGGTAAGTGAACAGGTCAGCCAATTGCTTGTCTGTTGGGTTATCTCCCTTGTCTGTTGGGCTATTATCTCCCTTGTCTGTTGGGTTATTATCTCCCTTGTCTGTTGGGTTATTATCTCCCTTGTCTATTGGATTATTATTCTCCTTGTTTGTTTTCCATGCTTTTTTCCAAGGTTGATGTAACTTTCCTGACCTGTATGAGAGCTGTGTGATCCTATGTGAGACTTATGCACTGATCTACTTGCACCTTAGATAGTATGTTTTTTCTCAGCCTTGCAGAGTATTTTTGCTTCCAACATTTCTCATTGGACAATCTTTTCAGCTCATTTCTTTCATCACAAAATAATAATACCAATTTAGTTATTTATATAAGACAATTTGATATACCCTAGAACCTGCAAACTTGAAATCACCACCACCAGGCCAGGCAATACAAATATCACATGCACTTTTCAACCGTTTTAAGGCTGATCACCTCAAGACTTTTCTCAAGTGGCCTATTGCGATTGCCTTTTGACCAGCATCATTAACTTTTTAACATTTTCAAGTTCTTGAATGAAATTTTGCAGAGACCTTCCTTGAACCAATATTGTAAATTTTAGAGTCTCCAACCACCAGAGGCCTTTGGCCGAAAGGGGTAAAATTTACTGAAATTTCAAACATCCTCTTAACACAAAGAAGTGGTAAAATCAAATGCTGTTTATGAATGGAAACTTGGGCCTCACATTTGCTCCTGGGGAGGGGGTAAATTTTCCTGCAGTTTGTATGACAAAATTACATTTTCGACTATAATTTGTTTCCATTCAAAATATTGCAAACTTTGTTAGAATTATAAGTATAGAATAAAAAATTTGATGATATGCACATATTGACCTTATTTGACCCCGAGGGGCTGACAGGCAGGGCCAAAAGTCTTCTCAACATCAAGATGTGGTAGAAGGAATCTCGTGATGGGATACTTCACTACCCAGTAGTAACCCAAGAGGGGAGATAACCCTGTCTAGTCACTAATTAATTGTAGAATATCTCTATAGTAACTACCAACAGTAGAATATCTGTATAGTTACCACAAACAGTAGAATATCTCTATAGTTACCACCAACAGTAGAATATCTCTATAGTTACCACCAACAGTAGAATATCTCTATAGTTACCACCAACAGTAGAATATCTCTATAGTTACCACCAACAGTAGAATATCTCTATAGTTACCACCAACAGTAGAATATCTCTATAGTTACCACCAACAGTAGAATATCTCTATAGTTACCACCAACAGTAGAATATCTCTATAGTTACCACCAACAGTAGAATATCTCTATAGTTACCACCATCAGTAGAATATCCACTAACAGTAGAATATCTCTATAGTTACCACCAACAGAATTATATCTCTATAGTTACCACCAACAGTAGAATATCTCTATAGTTACCACCAACAGTAGAATATCTCTATAGTTACCACCAACAGTAGAATATCCACTAACAGTAGAATATCTCTATAGTTACCACCAACAGTAGAATATCTATATAGTAACCACCAACAGTAGAATATCTCTATAGTTACCACCAACAGTAGAATATCTCTATAGTTACCACCAACAGTAGAATATCTCTTTAGTTACCACCAACAGTAGAATATCTATATAGTAACCACCAACAGTAGAATATCTCTATAGTTACCACCAACAGTAGAATATCTCTATAGTCACCACCAACAGTAGAATATCTCTATAGTTACCACCATCAGTAGAATATCCACTAACAGTAGAATATCTCTATAGTTACCACCAACAGAATTATATCTCTATAGTTACCACCAACAGTAGAATATCTCTATAGTTACCACCAACAGTAGAATATCTCTATAGTTACCACCAACAGTAGAATATCCACTAACAGTAGAATATCTCTATAGTTACCACCATCAGTAGAATATCTCTATAGTTACCACCAACAGTAGAATATCTCTATAGTTACCACCAACAGTAGAATATCTCTATAGTTACCACCAGCAGTAGAATATCTCTATAGTTACCACCAACAGTAGAATATCTCTATAGATACCACCAACAGTAGAATATCTCTATAGTTACCACCAACAGTAGAATATCTCTATAGTCACCACCAACAGTAGAATATCTCTATAGTTACCACCAACAGTAGAATATCTCTATAGTTACCACCAACAGTAGAATATCTCTATAGTCACCACCAACAGTAGAATATCTCTATAGTTACCACCAACAGTAGAATATATTTACAGTTACCATCTGGAGTAACATTGCAACTGTTTATACAGTAGTAGAATAATTCTCTACCATTTACAGTAGAATACCTATATTTATCACCGACAAAGTGATATTTTTGTAGTTACCACCAACTTCAAAATATCCATTACCACAGCTTCTTGTATAGGAAAATGAGGTTTTTAAGCATAATTTGTTAAATAGCCATTGGAAATAATTCAAACTTGGTTTAGAATTATTAGCATGTTGGGTGACAGATTGAGAGTAATCAAACATTTACAGGGGCTGATTGACTGAAATATTTCAAAACTCAGAAGACCATTAAGGCCCAGGGGCCTCTTGTATAATTTACATCTGTCTGTGGAGAACACTTCTGTGTTAATAGGGTACAACTTTCAATATACAATACATAGTTCTAAATATAGATTATGTCAGTAGATATATCACATTTGTACATTGGGATAGGGTAATGTCACTGGGTTGGTGGAGTGGTGGGGGATGGTAATATCATCATGAGATCCCTGGGAAGGATAAGATAGGTAGGAGATGTAGATCACTGGGAAGTGTTCGGTAAGATCACTCAAGATTGAGGAATTGTTGATTCAGGTTTATTCTTGATTCTAAAAAGGCAAACTTTCCAGCCTCTCTGACCTGTTAAATCAAAATAAGACATTTCTTACCACAAATTATGACAGATCTTGGTCAGTACTGTCAGACATTTCTTACCACAAATTATGACAGACCTTGGTCAGTACTGTTAGACATTTCTTACCACAAATTATAACAGATCTTAGTCAGTAATGTAAGACATTTCTTACCACAAATTATAACAGATCTTGGTCAGTACTGTCAGACATTTCTTACCACAAAATATGACAGATCTTGGTCAGTACTGTTAGACATTTCTTACCACAAAATATGACAGATCTTGGTCAGTACTGTTAGACATTTCTTACCACAAAATATGACAGATCTTGGTCAGTACTGTTAGACATTTCTTACCACAAATTATGACAGATCTTGGTCAGTACTGTTAGACATTTCTTACCACAAATTAGGATAGATCTTGGTCAGTACTGTTAGACATTTCTTACCACAAAATATGACAGATCTTGTTCAGTACTGTTAGACATTTCTTACCACAAATTATAACAGATCTTAGTCAGTAATGTAAAACATCTCTTACCACAAATTATGACAGATCTTGGTCAGTACTGTTAACTATTTCTTACCACAAAATATGACAGATCTTGGTCAGTACTGTTAGATATTTCTTACCACAAATTATGACAGATCTTGTTCAGTACTGTTAGACATTTCTTACCACAAATTATAACAGATCTTAGTCAGTAATGTAAGACATTTCTTACCACAAATTATAACAGATCTTGTTCAGTGCTGTTAGACATTTCTTACCACAAAATATGACAGATCTTGGTCAGTACTGTTAGACATTTCTTACCACAAATTATAACAGATCTTGGTCAGTACTGCTAGACATTTCTTACCACAAATTATGACAGATCTTGGTCAGTACTGTTAGACATTTCTTACCGTAAATTATAACAGATCTTGGTCAGTACTGTTAGACATTTCTTACCACAAAATATGACAGATCTTGGTCAGTACTGTTAGACGTTTCTTACCACAAATTATGACAGATCTTGTTCAGTACTGTAAAACATTTCTTACCACAAAATATGACAGATCTTGGTAAGTAATGTAAGACATTTCTTACCACAAATTATAACAGATCTTGGTCAGTACTGTTAGACATTTCTTACCACTTTGTGTTTAAATCACAGTAAGAGAACTACAGCATGGGAGTAATTATGAAACAACAGTCTTTTAAAAAATCAAAAGTTTATGGTGGTAGAGGAAAATGAGTGCCTTAATAACACAACAAAAGCCCATTCTCCCCTTACAAAGGAATCTATAATTAACAGGTAGGTGAGTTATGGTGTTATTGAACACAGTGAGGTACCAGCCCCTCTGAGTAGTTGCTACATAAAGCCAGACTATTCAACAAGACTGCCTGAATAATGAGCTAAATTCTGGCAGGAAGGTCCTTGTTAATATCTGTCTGAAGCTCAACAGAATTGGCAGCCATTGTTCCATTTAATGTACATACACTTAATCATGAGAGTTAGAAGAAAAGCATTGGAAACTCGCTATAAAATTAATACCTTAAGTTTTCTATGACTGGCAAATACCATGGTCTGTCTAAGATGGTGATATACACATATATAGTTTTTACAGGGAGGAGTAAGATCAGGGGAAGGGAGTACATCTAGGGGAGGGGGTAATGTCAGGGGGTGGGGATTTGTGCTTGAAGGGGTTAGTATCACCAGAATGGGGTAATGTGACTGGGAACTGGGAGTAATATCAGTTGGAACTGGGGGTAATATCAGTGGGAACTGGGGGTAATATCACTGGGAAATGGGGGTAATATCACTGGGAAATGGGGGTAATGTGACTGGGAACTGGGGGTAGTGTCACTGGGAACTGGGGGTAATGTGACTGGGAACTGGGGGTAGTGTCACTGGGAACTGGGGGTAATGTGACTGGGAACTGGGGGTAGTGTCACTGGGAACTGGGGGTAATGTGACTGGGAGCTGGGGGTAGTGTCACTGGGAACTGGGGGTAATGTGACTGGGAGCTGGGGGTAATGTGACTGGGAGCTGGGGGTAATATCACTGGGAGCTGGGGGTAATGTCACTGGGAGCTGGGGGTAATGTCACTGGGAGGGGGTAATATCATTGGGAGGGGGTAATATCACTGGGAGGGGGTAATTACACTGGGCGGGGTAATATCACTGGGAGGGGGTAATATTACTGGGAGGGGGTAATATTACTGGGAGGGGGTAAGAATACAGGGAGGGGGTAATATCACTGGGCGGGGTAATATCACTGGGAGGGGGTAATATCAGTGGGAGGGGGTAATAACACTGGGCGGGGTAATATTACTGGGAGGGGGTAATATCACTGGGAGGGGGTAATATCACTGGGCGGGGTAATATCACTGGGAGGGGGTAATATCACTGGGAGGGGGTAAGAATACAGGGAGGGGGTAATATCACTGTGCAGGGTAATATCACTGGGAGGGGGTAATAACACTGGGCGGGGTAATATCACTGGGAGGGGGTAATATCACTGGGAGGGGTAATATCACTGGGAAGGAGTAATATCACTGGGCGGGGTAATATCACTGGGTGGGGTAATATCACTGGGCGGGGTAATATCACTGGGAGGGGGTAAGAATACTGGGGAGGGGGTAATATCACTGGGAGGGGTAATAACACTGGGTGGAGTAATATCACTGGGTGGGGTAATATCACTTGGAGGGGGTAATATCACTGGGAGGGGGTAATATCACTGGGTGGGGTAATATCACTGGGAGGGGGTAATATCACTGGGTGGGGTAATATCACTGGGAGGGGGTAAGAATACTGGGGAGGGGGTAAGGACATCAGGGAGGGGGTATGAATATTGGGAAGGGGGGTAATTTCAGAGTGAGAAGATAATATCACACCCTTCCTAAAATAGGGATGTTACTCCAAGTGATTTCATCCTTCTGTATGGTGAGAGGATATCCAACTTGGACTTCATTGATAAGGTCTGTCACGCAAGTTGTGGATAAATGTAGATAAGATATGAAGAGTTTAAGTAAATCTTTCTTAACATCGATAAATCATATAACCTGGACTTTATAATGATGAGTATTTATGGTGAGGGCCTCCCTCAGGTACAAAAGGAGAAGAATTTGTCATTGAAAACTGAACAATAATAGATACTTATGATACCTATAACTCTCCTGAAAGGCAATCAAGTGTATTATCATTCACGCATTCAATCTTGATCACTGATAATCTCAAAGCAATGGCTGTTTATTGTGCTTTAACATCCACTTATCAGAAGCAGAATATCACTTCTCCACAATAGCTGTATGACCCTTACTCAGTGACAAATGTCTTCATATGTCGTAAGGTGGTAGTCCAGGGTAACAGAGCTATATAACCCTTTATTATTGTAGGTGGGTGATAGTCTAGGGTAACATTTCTATATACCCCTTGGTCAATGTAGGAGGGTGATAGTCTAGGGAAACATTTCTATATACCCCTTGGTCAATGTAGGAGGGTGATAGTCCAGGGAAACATTTCTATATACCCCTTGGTTGATGTAGAAGGGTGAAAGTCCAGGGAAACATTTCTATATACCCCTAGGTTAATGTAGGAGGGTGATAGTCCAGGGAAACATTTCTATATACCCCTTGGTTAATGTAGGAGGGTGAAACATTTCTATATACCCCTTGGTTAATGTAGGAGGGTGATAGTCCTGGGACACATTTCTATATACCCCTTGGTTAATGTAGGAGGGTGATAGTCTAGGGAAACATTTCTATATACCCCTTGGTTAATGTAGGAGGTTGATAGTCTAGGGACACATTTCTATATACCCCTTGGTTAATGTAGGAGGGTGATAGTCCTGGGACACATTTCTATATACCCCTTGGTTAATGTAGGAGGGTGATAGTCTAGGGAAACATTTCTATATACCCCTTGGTTAATGTAGGAGGGTGATAGTCTAGGGACACATTTCTATATACCCCTTGGTTAATGTAGGGGGGTGATAGTCTAGGGAAGCATTTCTATATACCCCTTGGTTAATGTAGGAGGGTGATAGTCTAGGGAAACATTTCTATATACCCCTTGGTTAATGTAGGAGGGTGATAGTCCAGGGAAACATTTCTATATACCCCTTGGTTAATGTAGGAGGGTGATAGTCTAGGGAAGCATTTCTATATACCCCTTGGTTAATGTAGGAGGGTGATAGTCTAGGGACACATTTCTATATACCCCTTGGTTAATGTAGGAGGTTGATAGTCTAGGGAAACATTTCTATATACCCCTTGGTTAATGTAGGAGGGTGATAGTCTAGGGAAACATTTCTATATACCCCTTGGTTAATGTAGGGGGGTGATAGTCTAGGGAAGCATTTCTATATACCCCTTGGTTAATGTAGGAGGGTGATAGTCTAGGGACACATTTCTATATACCCCTTGGTTAATGTAGGAGGGTGATAGTCTAGGGACACATTTCTATATACCCCTTGGTTAATGTAGGAGGGTGATAGTCTAGGGAAACATTTCTATATACCCCTTGGTTAATGTAGGAGGGTGAAACATTTCTATATACTCCTTGGTTAATGTAGGAGGGTGATAAACTAGGGAAACATTTCTCTATACCTCTTGGTTGATGTAGAAGGGTGAAAGTTCAGGGAAACATTTCTATATACCCCTAGGTTAATGTAGGAGGGTGATAAACTAGGGTAACATTTCTATATACCCCTTGGTTAATGTAGGAGGGTGATAGTCTAATATAATATTTCTACATTTTATCCTTCTATGTTAATGTTGAAGGTATACTTCTCAATTTCACAGTTAATGTTAGAAAGTTGTTCCCTTGTTACAGGTAATGTTAGTGACATGGTCCCCTGCAACAGATAATGTCAGTAGGTGATCTCTTTTGACAGGTAATATTAGTGACATGGTCCCTTGCAACAGATAATGTCAGTAGGTGATCTCTTTTGACAGGTAATATAAGTGACATGGTCCCTTGCAACGGATAATGTCAGTAGGTGATCCCTTTAGACAGGTAATGTTAGTGTGGTGGTCCCATATGACAGGCAATATTAGTGTAGTGGTCCTGAATGACAGGTAGTATTATTGTGGTGGTCCCATAAGACAGGCAATGTTAGTGTGGTGGTCATGTATGACAGGTAATGTTAGTGTGGTGGTCATGTATGACAGGTAATGTTAGTGTGGTGGTCCCATATGACAGGCAATATTAGTGTAGTGGTCCTGAATGACAGGTAGTATTATTGTGGTGGTCCCATAAGACAGGCAATGTTAGTGTGGTGGTCATGTATGACAGGTAATGTTAGTGTGGTGGTCCTGTATGACAGGTAATATTATTATGGTGGTCCCATAAGACAGGTAATGTTAGTGTGGTGGTCCCATATGACAGGCAATATTAGTGTAGTGGTCCTGAATGACAGGTAGTATTATTGTGGTGGTCCCATATGACAGGTAGTATTATTGTGGTGGTCCCTTATGACAGGCAATGTAAGTGTGGTGGTCCCATATGACAGGCAATATTAATTTAGTGGTCCTGAATGACAGGTAGTATTATTGTGGTGGTCCCATATGACAGGTAGTATTATTGTGGTGGTCCCTTATGACAGGCAATGTTAGTGTGATGGTCCTTTATGACAGGTAGTATTATTGTTATGGTCCTGTATGACAGGTAATATTAGAAAGATTGTGCCCTATTATGGTTTGATGCAAGTTCATCCATCCTAACAGTTTATGTATTTTAGTTTAATTAATGACTAAGTGGATCTGACTGAAATAGGTGGCGTCTCATCATTGAGCGATTCTCTAAGAGAGATAATTGCAGCACTGTCTGCATCAATACCATCTTGCATGTGGAGTACTTTGTGACAGCTCAGCCTTCAGGCCTGGCATACATGATGTTGCGTGATTTCATTTATAGTGCTCAAGGCATTACAATTGATCAAAAATAAGGGAAAGCTGAGGTTATATATAGCTATTTGCATACAAAGATTATTTCTGTGGCTTCACTGTTCCCGCATGAAATATCAGCATTTTCCATTTTCTGCCGAAGTGAATGATGTCAGAAGCAGACATTATTATCCCAGTACGGTAACACCGATTACTGTGACATTGCCTTTGTGGAATGAAGATAGTTTTTGTAGAACCACTGTTTAAAACCACAAAATGTCATCATTCCTGAAAAAAACAGAGAGAAAGAAGTAAAGAAACATAATGGAATATCTGTAGGATAAATCAATACTGCTTTGTGTTTGTGACAGGTCCAGTCTGTGACAGGTCCAGTCTGTGTATGTGTGACTGTATGTGTGACTGTGACAGGTCAAGTCTGTGACAGGTCCAGTCTGTGTAAGTGTGACTGTATGTGTGACTGTGACAGGTCCAGTCTGTGACAGGTCCAGTGTGTGTATGTTTGACTGTGACAGGTCCAGTCTGTGACAGGTCCAGTCTGTGTATGTGTGACTGTATGTGTGACAGGTCCAGTCTGTGACAGGTCCAGTCTGTGAATGTGTGACTGTGACAGGTCCAGTCTGTGACAGGTCCAGTGTGTGTATGTTTGACTGTGACAGGTCCAGTCTGTGTATGTGTGACTGTATGTGTGACTGTGACAGGTCCAGTCTGTGACAGGTCCAGTGTGTGTATGTTTGACTGTTACAGGTCCAGTCTGTGACAGGTCAAGTCTGTGTATGTGTGACTGTGACAGGTCCAGTCTGTGACAGGTCCAGTGTGTGTATATTTGACTGTGACAGGTCCAGTCTGTGAATGTTTGACTGTGACAGGTCCAGTCTGTGACAGATCCAGTCTGTGTATGTTTGACTGTGACAGGTCCAGTCTGTGACAGATCCAGTCTGTGTATGTTTGACAGTGACAGGTCCAGTCTGTGACTGTGACAGGTCCAGTCTGTGTATGTTTGACTGTGACAGGTCCAGTCTGTGAATGTTTGACTGTTACAGGTCCAGTCTGTGTATGTTTGACTGTGACAGGTCCAGTCTATGTAGGTGTGACTGTGACAGGTCCAGTCTGTGACAGGTCCAGTCTGTGAATGTGTGACTGTGACAGGTCCAGTCTGTGACAGGTCCAGTGTGTGTATGTTTGACTGTGACAGGTCCAGTCTGTGTATGTGTGACTGTATGTGTGACTGTGACAGGTCCAGTCTGTGACAGGTCCAGTGTGTGTATGTTTGACTGTGACAGGTCCAGTCTGTGACAGGTCAAGTCTGTGTATGTGTGACTGTGACAGGTCCAGTCTGTGACAGGTCCAGTGTGTGTATATTTGACTGTGACAGGTCCAGTCTGTGAATGTTTGACTGTGACAGGTCCAGTCTGTGACAGATCCAGTCTGTGTATGTTTGACTGTGACAGGTCCAGTCTGTGACAGATCCAGTCTGTGTATGTTTGACTGTGACAGGTCCAGTCTGTGTATGTTTGACTGTTACAGGTCCAGTCTGTGTATGTTTGACTGTGACAGGTCCAGTCTATGTAGGTGTGACTGTGACAGGTCCAGTCTGTGTATGTTTGACTGTGACAGGTCCAGTCTGTGTATGTTTGACTGTGACAGGTCCAGTCTGTGTATGTTTGAATATGACAGGTTCAGTCTGTGTATGTGTGACTGTGACAGGTCCAGTCTATGTATGTTTGACAGTGACAGGTCCAGTTTGTGACTGTGACAGGTCCAGTCTGTGTATGTGTGACTGTGACAGGTCCAGGCTGTGTATGTGTGACTGTGACAGGTCCAGTCTATGTATGTTTGACTGTTACAGGTCAAGTCTGTGTATGTTTGACTGTGACAGGTCCAGTCTGTGTATGTTTGACTGTGACAGGTCCAGTCTGTGTATGTTTGACTGTGACAGGTCCAGTCTGTGTATGTTTGACTGTGACAGGTCCAGTCTGTGTATGTTTGACTGTCACAGGTCCAGTCTGTGTATGTTTGACTGTCACAGGTCCAGTCTGTGTATGTTTGACTGTGACAGGTCCAGTCTGTGACAGGTCCAGTCTGTGTTTGTGTGACTGTGACAGGTAGAGTCTGTGTATGTTTGACGGTGACAGGTCCAGTCTGTGTATGTTTGACTGTGACAGGTCCAGTCTGTGTATGTTTGACTGTCACAGGTCCAGTCTGTGTATGTTTGACTGTCACAGGTCCAGTCTGTGTATGTTTGACTGTGACAGGTCCAGTCTGTGACAGGTCCAGTCTGTGTTTGTGTGACTGTGACAGGTAGAGTCTGTGTATGTTTGACGGTGACAGGTCCAGTCTGTGACTGTGACAGGTCCAGTCTGTGTATGTGTGACTGTGACAGGTCCAGCCTGTGTATGTTTGACTGTGTATGTTGACTGTGACAGGTCCAGTCTGTGACAGGTCCAGTCTGTGTATTTTTGACTGTGACAGGTCCAGGCTGTGTATGTGTGACTGTGACAGGTCCAGTCTGTGTATGTTTGACTGTGACAGATCCAGTCTGTGTATGTTTGACTGTGACAGGTCTAGTCTGTGTATGTGTGACTGTGACAGGTCGAGTCTGTGTATGTTTGACGGTGACAGGTCTAGTCTGTGACTGTGACAGGTCTAGTCTGTGTATGTGTGACTGTGACAGGTCCAGCCTGTGTATGTTTGACTGTGTATGTTGACTGTAACAGGTCCAGTCTGTGACAGGTCGAGTCTGGGTAGGTTTGACTGTGACAGGTGCAGTCTGTGACTGTGACAGGTCGAGTCTGTGTATGTTTGACTGTGACAGGTCGAGTCTGTGTATGTGTGACTGTGACAGGTCCAGTCTATGTATGTTTGACAGTGACAGGTCCAGTTTGTGACTGTGACAGGTCCAGGCTGTGTATGTGTGACTGTGACAGGTCCAGTCTGTGTATGTTTGACTGTGACAGATCCAGTCTGTGTATGTTTGACTGTGACAGGTCTAGTCTGTGTATGTTTGACTGTTACAGGTCAAGTCTGTGTATGTTTGACTGTGACAGGTCCAGTCAGTGAATGTTTGACTGTCACAGGTCCAGTCTGTGTATGTTTGACTGTGACAGGTCCAGTCTGTGTATGTTTGACTGTGACAGATCCAGTCTGTGTATGTTTGACTGTTACAGGTCCAGTCTGTGTATGTTTGACTGTTACAGGTCCAGTCTGTGTATGTTTGACTGTGACAGGTCCAGTCTGTGTATGTTTGACTGTGACAGGTCCAGTCTGTGACAGGTCCAGTCTGTGTATGTGTGACTGTGACAGGTCGAGTCTGTGTATGTTTGACAGTGACAGGTGCAGTCTGTGACTGTGACAGGTCCAGTCTGTGTATGTGTGACTGTGACAGGTCCAGCCTGTGTATGTTTGACTGTGTATGTTGACTGTGACAGGTCCAGTCTGTGACAGGTCCAGTCTGTGTATTTGTGACTGTGACAGGTCCAGGCTGTGTATGTGTGACTGTGACAGGTCCAGTCTGTGTATGTTTGACTGTGACAGGTCCAGTCTGTGTATGTTTGACTGTGACAGATCCAGTCTGTGTATGTTTGACTGTTACAGGTCCAGTCTGTGTTTGTTTGACTGTTACAGGTCCAGTCTGTGTATGTTTGACTGTTACAGGTCAAGTCTGTGTATGTTTGACTGTTACAGGTCCAGTCTGTGAATGTTTGACTGTGACAGGTCCAGTCTGTGTATGTTTGACTGTGACAGGTCCAGTCTGTGACAGGTCCAGTCTGTGTATGTGTGACTGTGACAGGTCGAGTCTGTGTATGTTTGACGGTGACAGGTCCAGTCTGTGACTGTGACAGGTCCAGTCTGTGTATGTGTGACTGTGACAGGTCCAGCCTGTGTATGTTTGACTGTGTATGTTGACTGTGACAGGTCCAGTCTGTGACAGGTCGAGTCTGGGTAGGTTTGACTGTGACAGGTGCAGTCTGTGACTGTGACAGGTCCAGTCTGTGTATGTTTGACTGTTACAGGTCAAGTCTGTGTATGTTTGACTGTTACAGGTCCAGTCTGTGAATGTTTGACTGTGACAGGTCCAGTCTGTGTATGTTTGACTGTGACAGGTCCAGTCTGTGACAGGTCCAGTCTGTGTATGTGTGACTGTGACAGGTCGAGTCTGTGTATGTTTGACGGTGACAGGTCCAGTCTGTGACTGTGACAGGTCCAGTCTGTGTATGTGTGACTGTGACAGGTCCAGCCTGTGTATGTTTGACTGTGTATGTTGACTGTGACAGGTCCAGTCTGTGACAGGTCGAGTCTGGGTAGGTTTGACTGTGACAGGTGCAGTCTGTGACTGTGACAGGTCCAGTCTGTGTATGTTTGACTGTTACAGGTCGAGTCTGTGTATGTTTGACTGTGACAGGTCCAGTCTGTGTATGTTTGACTGTGACAGGTTCAGTCTGTGTATGTTTGACTGTGACAGGTCCAGTCTGTGACAGGTCCAGTCTGTGTATGTTTGACTGTGACAGGTCCAGTCTTTGACAGGTCGTGTGTGTATGTGTGACTGTGACAGGTCCAGTCTGTGTATGTTTGACTGTGACAGGTCCAGTCTGTGAATGTTTGACTGTGACAGGTCCAGTCTGTGTATGTTTGACTGTTACAGGTCCAGTCTGTGTATGTTTGACTATTACAGGTCCAGTCTGTGTCTGTTTGACTGTAACATGTCCAGTCTGTGTATGTTTGACTGTGACAGGTCGAGTCTGTGTATGTTTGACGGTGACAGGTCCAGTCTGTGACTGTGACAGGTCCAGTCTGTGTATGTTTGACTGTGACATGTCCAGTCTGTGTATGTTTGACTGTTACAGGTCCAGTCTGTGTATGTTTGACTATTACAGGTCCAGTCTGTGTCTGTTTGACTGTGACATGTCCAGTCTGTGTATGTTTGACTGTGACAGGTCGAGTCTGTGTATGTTTGACGGTGACAGGTCCAGTCTGTGACTGTGACAGGTCCAGTCTGTGTATGTTTGACTGTGACATGTCCAGTCTGTGTATGTTTGACTGTGACAGGTCCAGTCTGTGTATGTTTGACTGTGACATGTCCAGTCTGTGTATGTTTGACTGTGACAGGTCCAGTCTATGTATGTTTGACTGTGACAGGTCCAGTCTGTTTATTAGGTATCAGGTACTGTATTGATGATGATGTCAGGAAATGTTGTGTTAACGATGCCAGGAAATTTTGTGTTGATGGTGTCAGGAAAAAAACTACGTCACAGCTCTTCAGGCTGTATTTCCCCTCCAAATGTCAGTAAACTCCACACACATGATTACAAACATCAGTTATTGTTTCAACTTCCAATCTTGTGTTGTTAAACACAAGGCCACTGTTACTATTAATAGATATCAAAATAAATTTTCATGTCATGCTCTTCAGACTGCATTTCTGAAGTGATTGTTACAAAACTCCAAACACATGATCACAACTATTACTTCTTGTATAGATTTGACTTGTGCAGTCAAAAATAGGTCACTGATACTATAAATAGAATTCAACAGTAATTAACATGTCACTGTTCTCTACAGACTACTCTTCTTAAATGATTGGTACAAAACTCCACACACATAATCAAAATTATCACTTCTAATATCAGTTTGACCTAAAACTATCGCTAGAAACTAACATTACATCATTGCTCTTAAGCTTAAGCTCCCATGCTATTCAGCATGCAGCATTTAAATAATAGGTACACAGTTTGATTTATTTATAGTAACTGTGACCTACATTTGCACTGTGAAAGGTACAAATGCAAAGTCTTACAAGTGATGTTTGTAAACATGTGTACGTTCTAGTTATACTTACCATGTCATACATGTCATATGTCACACAGATGTCAGGAACTTTATGACATAAATTGTTGTGGCTATAGTGTGAGGACTTTTATGACAGAAACTGTTATAGTGGAAACATTAGGAACTTTATGTCAAGAACTGTTGTGTTGATGATGTCTGCACTTTTATGTCAGGTTTTGTTATAGAGAACATGTCAGAAACTTTTTGACATTAATTGTTGTGTTGAACATGCATGACATATATGACAGAAACTGATAATGTCAGGAACTCAAAGTGTGGCGCTTTTGTGTCGTTGATGTCAGGAACTTTTAAATGTCTAGTTTTTGTGTTGATAATGTCAGGAACTCAAAGTGTGGAGCTTTTGTGTTGACAATGTCCAGAACTATTTATATCAGGAACTGTTTTGTTGATAGTGTCAGGAACCAGGAGAGTTCAGCTGGAATGTCCAAGGTATATTTGCCTTGATTCCTGGTTGATTAACATTTTCTTTTCCTCCTAGGGCATCTCCCACTTTAAAGTTGAGAACTGGTACCCATGATATTGCACAAATTATACTAAACAAGTTGCAGTCTTAATCAGAGACTCAAATAAACCGTGAGACAGGGTAATAATGATTTTGTTTAATCTGACATTTTATCATTCATTAGAAACTGTAAACACTGCTCGGACTTATATACGGTGATCACTGACCATAAAAGGAAATAGCAAAGACTATTGCACTTCGGCTCAGAATTACAAGTGCATTGGTTTAGTCAATGCATTCCTATCTCTTTTAGGCATTATACTGTACAGGAGAAGGTCACAGCATCAAACCAATCAATAACAATAAAGCCCTCTAATTTGTAGTCAGAAGTTTATTGAAATTCTGACTGTAAAACTTTGGGGATCAAAGTCTTTAAAGAAAGAAAGCAATTTTGTACTACAGAGCAAATATACAATAAAATGTTAACAAATGGATTCTCAGTCCTCATCCAGACCGACTGAATGGCATACAGATAATCCTTTATCTAATGGTACTTACATGTACCAAATTTTGTCTGTCGTGGTAGGTGGTCTGTGATTTCCAATAACAGGTGGTCCCTAGACACATGTGGTCTGTGATTTCCAATAACAGGTGGTCCCTAGACACATGTGGTCTCTGATTTACAATGACAGATGGTCCCTAGACACATGTGGTCTGTGATTTCCAATAACTGATGGTCCCTAGACACATGTGGTCTGTGATTTCCAATAACTGGTGGTCCCTAGACACATGTGGTCTGTGATTAATAGATGGTCTCTAGACACATGTGGTCTGTGATTTCCAATAACAGGTGTTCCCTAGACACATGTGGTCTGTGATTCACAATAACAGGTGGTCCCTAGACACATGTGGTCTGTGATTAATAGATGGTCTCTAGACACATGTGGTCTGTGATTTCCAATAACAGGTGTTCCCTAGACACATGTGGTCTGTGATTCACAATAACAGGTGGTCTCTAGACACATGTGGTCTGTGATTTCCAATAACAGGTGGTCCCTAGACACATGTGGTCTGTGAGTTCCAATAACAGGTGTTCCCTAGACACATGTGGTCTGTGATGCACAATAACAGGTGGTCTCTAGACACATGTGGTCTGTGATTTCCAATAACAGGTGTTCCCTAGACACATGTGATCTGTGATTCACAATAACAGGTGGTCTCTAGATACATGTGGTCCATGATTTACAATGACAGATGGTCCCTAGACACATGTGGTCTTTGAATAATAGGTGGTCCCTAGACACATGTGGTCTGTGATTTACAATGACAGATGGTCCCTAGACACATGTGGTCTGTGATTTACAATGACAGATGGTCCCTAGACACATGTGGTCTGTGATTTACAATGACAGATGGTCCCTAGACACATGTGGTCTGTGATTTACAATGACAGATGGTCCCTAGACACATGTGGTCTGTGATTTACAATGACAGATGGTCCCTAGACACATGTGGTCTGTGATTTACAATGACAGATGGTCCCTAGACACATGTGGTCTGTGATTTACAATGACAGATGGTCCCTAGACACATGTGGTCTGTGATTTACAATGACAGATGGTCCCTAGACACATGTGGTCTGTGATTTACAATGACAGATGGTCCCTAGACACATGTGGTCTGTGATTTACAATAACAGGTGATCCCTAGACACATGTGGTCTGTGAGTTCCAATAACAGGTGGTCCCTAGACACATGTGGTCTGTGATTAATAGATGGTCTCTAGACACATGTGGTCTGTGATTTCCAATAACAGGTGTTCCCTAGACACATGTGGTCTGTGATGCACAATAACAGGTGGTCTCTAGACACATGTGGTCTGTGATTTCCAATAACAGGTGGTCCCTAGACACATGTGGTCTGTGATTCCAATAACAGGTGGTCCCTAGACACATGGGGTCTGTGATGCACAATAATAGATGGTCCCTAGACACATGTGGTCTGTGATTTACAATGACAGGTGGTCCCTAGACACACGTGGTCTGTGATTTACAATGACAGGTGGTCCCTAGACACACGTGGTCTGTGATTTACAATGACAGGTGGTCCCTAGACACACGTGGTCTGTGATTTACAATGACAGATGGTCCCTAGACACATGTGGTCTGTGATTTACAATGACAGATGGTCCCTAGACACATGTGGTCTGTGATTTACAATGACAGATGGTCCCTGGATTTTAACAAGGAAATTAACTATTTGGATCTTTGTCATATTTCATACCTTGGTTCTCATTGGTCTTTTTTATTTGTCTGTTTTGCTTGGGGAATGATTAGAATAAATCTGTATAGCAGTACACAGAAAGATTATTAATAAGGAGGTTGTGGAGCAGTGTCCAAGAGGAATATTGATAAAGAGGTTGTGTAGTGGAATCAAATACTCTTCTTGGATGAAATGGTCTTATGGTGCCTTCCCAAAATTTAATGTCTCACAATTCCCACTGGGGATGGGGTAAAGTTTACTATAGTTTATGTAGGAAAAAATCTTTTTTTATCATAATTCATTTTCTGTTGGAAATATATATAACTTGGTTCAACTGTCATTTTAGGATGACACTTCAATGTTATGCACATAGTGGCCCTAGGCCTGAGGGGTGGGGCTAATTGTGACAATTTGTCTGAAATTTCTTCTTAATACCAAAATTGGGTAGAATCAAATACTCTGCATGGATGGAAGGGTCTTAAGTTGACTACTCTGACTGACCCCCCAGGGGCTGAATTGCATGGCCAATAGGGATAAAGTGGACTTAAATTGCAGATAAAATTCTCAGTATCCAAGTGTGGTAGATTCAAATACTCTTCATGGATGGAAGGGTCTTAAAGTAAAAATCCTTTTGTCCTTGTACAAATAGCTTTTCTCATTGTGTCTTCTCTCTACACATCATTCCAAATGTTTTGTTTAGGCCCACGTGCCTCTTGTTAAATTTGTTCTTGAGTTTCTTTAGAAGATGGCTGATGAAGTACAAAGTTGGTTAAAATAAATTATCTTACCCAATAGTTAAGATCAAAATAGTTATTAAATCACAGAAATAACTTCTATTGATTTAGTAAAAAAAAAAAGGTGGGGTGGGAGGAGTGTTCCTTAAATGTAGCACAACAAAAATTAAGAACAAAAATGACTTCAATCCATATTCAAGGTCACAGGTATCAAATTCAGTTGTTATGATACTCCAATAATTTCATCTGATCAACCAATATACTTAGAAATTGCAGCTAGTCGGTTCCTGACATGAATCCTGAAAAACAGTGTTGACCCGCATTCAATGTCACAAGGGACAAATTTGTGTTCAGGATCAATGTTTTATGTGGGTAATGATATCTAATTGAAGTGTTATATGCTTCTCAGGAAAAATAATAAGATTTAGACTTTGAATGTCAGTATTTGAGATGTATTCAAGTATATTTGGGAAACCATTGAAAAATATTAATTCAAGGTTAGTGACGTATGCCCCCATTAGAAATTCATTAAAATTCTTCTTTTTTTTGGAATGGCAAGATTTTGTCCAATTTTGTTCTGATGCATCCTTGGGGAAAGAGGTCTCAATTTTGTATAAACATTAGGTCTGACTCAACAGGACAGGGGGCGTGGATGGATGGGGTTGGGTTGGGGGTGGGGGTAGTTTGGGGAGAGGGTTGAGGTAAATCTTAGTAAAAGAAATAGTAAAATCACTTGAAAATCCTTCTTTTGTAAATATTTTGATCACATTGGTTCAAAAGTATAGTATAGGAATGGTAACTAATTTGTATATATTGTGGTTTCCCCTGAAGTCTCAGGGGTTGGGGTCTAGAAAGGATAATAAGAAAACTCTTAATAATCCTCTTTCTTCTGCAGAAACATTTTTGTCCAAAATTAGTCAGAAGCATCCTTTGGTGAAGAAGACTGAATTTTGTTATAAATGAAGGGTACAGGGTCTCACCCTCTTCTGTTTTAATGTTAAGAAGAACTTTTCCTAAGCAAGTCAGGTGGTGCATTGCTCAAATATTCACCAGGGTTATATAGTCTACCTCCAAGAAAGAACTCATTAGTTTCCAGTGCATGGTTACAGGTATGCCATTGAAGCTATCAGTCTAAACAAGGGTGCCATTGTAACAGGAGTCATTAGTTATTTCAATGCCTGCACCAATTGATTTGAACTCAGGACCTCTGGTTTACTAGTCTTGTACTCAAACAACTGAATTAAAGAGAGATCGTTCAAGCTGAGTGGAATATACCAGGGTTACATCTTGAAACCTTTTATTTTTTATATCTTTTTGAAATTGATGCCTCTATTTGTTGATGCCAGATAGACTGATAAAGAAAAAGTGCAAATACTAATCCTTATTACAAAAGCTTATATTCAGTTATGGGATTTCACAAAGTAACACAATTTTTGCACAGTGTGTGAACAATGTATGCATAATGCAATGTATATGTATCTACAATGTGTGCATGGTAGATTAACTAGACGGAATTTGCTGTTGCATAGATGCATGACTCAATCGTGGTTCATGTAAATTTAAAAATAAGAAATGAAATAAGAGCTGGAATAGGGTGATTTATTTTCTTAATACTTGCATATAAGAATATTATGTAAATTTCTTAATTAAGTTGTAGATCTATAGTTTAGACAAAGATAAACCTATCAGATACAGACTGAACAGCCATTTATATCTGTAATTAAGAGTGTTTTGTTTACAAAAGATACCACACATCACCAGTCTTAGTATTTATAGACACCCATCATATCTACATTACATATGTAAACATTAAATGGATCTTTTTGTATTGTCAGTGAATCTTCTGAAATCTTGTAAAGTCAGAAAGAACATTTTTATCACATTCATTCTGTTACAGTGTAACCTTGGTTTTTTCATGGATTTTTAATGAAAAAAGACATGCTCAGAAAATTTAAAGTATTTGTTATACCAGAAACCTATCTAGTACAGATCTGTCACATATAGGTAATTTTTGTTGCCCGGGAAACATCGCTTGCCACTCTTTGAGATGTGAAGCTATACACTAGAGAGATTAATTAATGCAGCGTCTGTTTGTATTTTAATGATCAACTGTCAAAATAAAAATTACCTTTGCCATCCTTGATAAACGTTTGAAACACCAATGGTTGCTCTTTAATCATAACTTTACTTGAATTTTCTGTTTGAATTTCAATCTGTAATATAAATCATCCATTTTAACCAAACTGCACAAAATGTGTGATCCTATCCATAGTTGTGTGCTAGATCATGTATCATAAATGCGTATGTGTATGAATGGTGTATACACGAATTGTGTGCAGATGATGTATGCACGATATGCACGCAAAGTTTGTGTGCGTTGTGTGATACCACAACTGTACTACTGGTATATGTGATTACACATCACAAAACCTGTCATTTCTGGTACCTAGAGGTTTCACAACAATCGATTTTTGTATATACTATTTCTTTTACGCTAGTCCGTTTTTTTTTTTTTTTTTGAAAAGTTATGATGAATAATGAATGAAAAAGTGTGAAAAAATACCATGTACAACAATGATTCCCTGCCCTGTTTCTATGACAACGAAAGAGCTATTTGAAAAGGACAAGATCTGTAACCAAGATAAGATATCAGTTAGAGATAATGAAATTACCTCTTGTGAAATGCTGCTATTGAACTCGTAACACTGACTATTTCAGAAATAAATGTGCATGTGAAAAATATTATAATTTATTTTAAATCATATTAAGTTCAATTAAAAGTTCATTATATAATATTCATAACAACATATAGACAAAAATTTTTAGAAAGACAAAAATGGATGTGTGATCGACTTAATTGTGCATTTTAATTTTAGTGAGAGGTGTGAAGCGCCCTTCTGGTCAAAGTTCAATGTGTCAGCCAATCAAAATGTTTTTACAGTTTATTCCATGTGTGATTTAAGTGTTTATATATACAACTTTTGTAATGATTAATTGATGTTTTAACAGTTGAATATAACACCAATCTTCTATGGTAGAAATATCTACAATACAAATACCTGACACCTACACTTACAAAACGTACTTATGATAATTTCTCATAATTCCGTGTCAATTTTAATATATATTTTATTGTTATTTTCCTAAGCAATTGATACCTTGATTGTTTCGGTGTTTGTAATTTTTCCTATAGGCATGCAGAACTAGTTACAGCTGATATAAATCCGACCAGATATTCAAAGGGAAAATATAGATCTAAAAATTCCAGCCGTAAGATCCTTAAGTCACAGACCTCTCATCTGCCCCGGAATGTTCTTATAAACCTCTCACAAAAAGTGTGCTTGTCACAAGCTCTATACACCAGCTCACTTAGAAGGACATAAGGTTGTCTGTTATTTATGTCTATAGTTTATGTTGCGTTAAGAGAGACAACTTTCCATGTTTATTGTTACACAACTTCCCATTTTTAAGGTCATCTTACCCAGATGGTCTCATAGCTTTTGTTTTCTTTCCGTCATCATGTTCAAAGCACCATGCACTTTCCGCGGTGCGTAAACTTTCCTTTCAAACAACTTCTTCTCAATATGACCAAATACTGTGTTCTAATAATGAATAATGAATGACCTTGACTCACTTTAAAGGTCACAACGGTCAAATGTGTTACCTTTTAAAAACGACTTTCTCAATAACCAAAAGACCCAGGAAACTGATATAAGGCCTTAAGCAAACTGAGGGGCTTCCATATTTCTTTAAATGAATTACCCTGACTGACTTTCAAGGGCACAGGGACCAAATGTGTTAAAGCCTTCAAACAACTTCATCCCAATAACACAAAGCCTCGGAGTGCTTATATTTAGGTAGACAAACAATTTTTCCAAATCTATTGTTTATGTTAAGGTAGAGAACACAACTTTTCCAGATCTATCGTTTTTTGTTAAGGTAGACACAATGTTTCTAAGTGTATTGTTTATGATAAGGTAGACACACAACATTCCAAGTCTATTATAGATGTTAAGGTAGACACACAACATTCCAAGTCTATTGTAGATGTTAAGGTAGACACACAACCTTCCAAGTCTTTTGTTGAATTTGAGGTAGACGGACAATCTTGTCTATCTATAATTGATGATAAGGTAGACAGACAATCTTGTCTATCTATTGTTGATGTTGAGGTAGAAACACAACATTCCATGTCTTTTGTTGATGTTAAGGCAGACAGACAACCTTGTCAGTCTTTTGTTGATGTTAAGGTAGACAGACAATTTTGTCAGTCTTTGTCCATGTTAAGGTAGACAGACAATCTTGTCTATCTATAATTGATGTTAATTAAGGTAGACAGACAATCTTGTCTATCTATTGTTGATGTTGAGGTAGACAGACAATCTTGTCTATCTATAATTGATGATAAGGAAGACAGACAATCTTGTCTATCTATTGTTGATGTTGAGGTAGACAGACAATCTTGTCTATCTGTTGTTGATGTTGAGGTAGACAGACAATCTTGTCTATCTATAATTGATGATAAGGTAGACAGACAATCTTGTCTATCTATTGTTGATGTTGAGGTAGACAGACAATCTTGTCTATCTGTTGTTGATGTTGAGGTAGACAGACAATCTTGTCTATCTATAATTGATGATAAGGTAGACAGACAATCTTGTCTATCTATTGTTGATGTTGAGGTAGACAGACAATCTTGTCTATCTGTTGTTGATGTTGAGGTAGACAGACAATCTTGTCTATCTATAATTGATGTTGAGGTAGACAGACAATCTTGTCTATCTATAATTGATGTTAAGGTAGACAGACAATCTTGTCTATCTATAATTGATGTTAATTAAGGTAGACAGACAATCTTGTCTATCTATAATTGATGTTGAGGTAGACAGACAATCTTGTCTATCTGTTGTTGATGTTGAGGTAGACAGACAATCTTGTCTATCTATAATTGATGTTGAGGTAGACAGACAATCTTGTCTATCTGTTGTTGATGTTGAGGTAGACAGACAATCTTGTCTATCTATTGTTGATGTTGAGGTAGACAGACAATCTTGTCTATCTATAATTGATGTTGAGGTAGACAGACAATCTTGTCTATCTATAATTGATGTTGAGGTAGACAGACAATCTTGTCTATCTATTGTTGATGTTGAGGTAGACAGACAATCTTGTCTATCTATAATTGATGTTGAGGTAGACAGACAATCTTGTCTATCTATAATTGATGTTGAGGTAGACAGACAATCTTGTCTATCTGTTGTTGATGATAAGGTAGACAGACAATCTTGTCTATCTATTGTTGATGTTAAGGTAGACAGACAATCTTGTCTATCTATAATTGATGATAAGGTAGACAGACAATCTTGTCTATCTATAATTGATGATAAGGTAGACAGACAATCTTGTCTATCTGTTGTTGATGTTGAGGTAGACAGACAATCTTGTCTATCTATTGTTGATGTTGAGGTAGACAGACAATCTTGTCTATCTGTTGTTGATGTTGAGGTAGACAGACAATCTTGTCTATCTGTTGTTGATGATAAGGTAGACAGACAATCTTGTCTATCTATTGTTGATGTTAAGGTAGACAGACAATCTTGTCTATCTATAATTGATGATAAGGTAGACAGACAATCTTGTCTATCTATAATTGATGATAAGGTAGACAGACAATCTTGTCTATCTATAATTGATGATAAGGTAGACAGACAATCTTGTCTATCTATTGTTGATGTTGAGGTAGACAGACAATCTTGTCTATCTGTTGTTGATGTTGAGGTAGACAGACAATCTTGTCTATCTATTGTTGATGTTGAGGTAGACAGACAACCTTGTCTATCTATTGTTGATGTTGAGGTAGACAGACAATCTTGTCTATCTGTTGTTGATGTTGAGGTAGACAGACAATCTTGTCTATCTATTGTTGATGTTAAGGTAGACACACAACATTCCAAGTCTTTTGTTGAATTTGAGGTAGACAGACAACCTTGTCAGTCTTTTGTTGATGTTAAGGTAGACAGATAATTTTGTCAGTCTTTTGTCCATGTTAAAGTAGACAGACAATCTTGTTCTATCTATAATTGATGAGAAGGTAGACAGACAATCTTGTCTATCTATAATTGATGAGAAGGTAGACACACAACATTCCAAGTCTTTTGTTGAATTTGAGGTAGACAGAAAATCTTGTCTATCTATAATTGATGATAAGGTAGACAGACAATCTTGTCTATCTATAATTGATGTTAATTAAGGTAGACAGACAATCTTGTCTATCTATTGTTGATGTTAAGGTAGACACAACATTCCAAGTCTTTTGTTGAATTTGAGGTAGACAGAAAATCTTGTCTATCTATAATTGATGATAAGGTAGACAGACAATCTTGTCTATCTATAATTGATGATAAGGTAGACAGACAATCTTGTCTATCTATAATTGATGATAAGGTAGACAGACAATCTTGTCTATCTATAATTGATGATAAGGTAGACAGACAATCTTGTCTATCTGTTGTTGATGTTGAGGTAGACAGACAATCTTGTCTATCTTTAATTGATGATAAGGTAGACAGACAATCTTGTCTATCTATTCTACATATTAATGGTGGTTATCACCCACCTTTTAGATAAAGCCAAACTTTCAAATATGAAGACAATATTGAAGAACTGTCTGTTGCCTGTTGACGGGAAATGATTATTGTTGATAGGGAATATTTTTCTTTTTTACTGATGAAAACAAGTAATAAATTTTAGCAAAATATGGAGGAATTTTCAATTTTGAGCCAAGCATCAAAATGTAGGTGCCCTATAACAATCGCTTGTTTGTCAGTCCAGCTTTCTGTCCTTTTTTCTTCCTCAGATAACTTGTGTATTTGGTGTAAGATTCTCACTGAATTTAGTATATAGCTTTATATTCCTTAGACCTCGCATAGGATTGATAACCAGTGAAACCTGTTGGTAATTACTAGAGTTATAGGACTTTGAATGATGAAAACTTGCTGAAAATTGATCATTTTATTACTTTCTGCACCATGACATGCCTATTGGTGGTGGGATGGTCTACAAATTACATGTGTGGGTTCATGTACATTAGATCTCACTTAAGTTTGATAACCAGTATCATCCATCACCATTAGCAAGAGTTATCCTTCTGATGATGGGGGGGGGGGGGGAGGGGGCTATTTAAATCACTCTGTGTCTGTGGTCTGTCCGTCCGTTTTCCGTTGTCTGTTCGTCCGCAAACAATTTTTGTTATTGCTATTTCTTGAGAAGTACCCCAATGGATCTTTCTCGAATTGCATATGCAGGTTCCCCTTGGTCCCTTGTTGTGCCTGTTTGATTTTGGGACTGATCGAAAAATAAACTGGCTGACAGGCAGCCATCTTTGATTTTTTTTCAATGAATTTGTTATCACTTTTTGTTGAAAAGGAAAAGATGGATCTCTCTTAAATTTCATATGTAGGTTCCCCTTCATCTCTAGTTGTGCCAATGTAATTTTGAAACTAACCAATAAAAAAATTGACTGAAGTGTGGCCATCTTGAATTTTGATTTTGAAAGTCTGTTATTGCTATTTCTTGAGAAGTACTGGATGGACCTTTAATTCCATATGTATGTTTCCCTTAGTCCCTAGTTATGCCAATTCAATTTTGTTATTGATCAGTCAAAAAATGGCCCACAAGCGGCCATCTTAGATTTTGACTATGAAAGTTTGTTATTACTATTTCTTGAGAACAACTCTAAAGAACTTTCTCAAATTTCAGGTATAGGTTTCTTTAGGTCTCTAGTTAAGCCTGTTTAAGTTTGGGACTGATCAGAAAAGAAAATGGCTGACCGATAGCCATATTGGATTTTGCCTAATAAAGATTGTTATTGCTATGTCTTAAGAAGTACTGAACAGATATCTCTCAAATTTCATACCAGGCACTTTAGGCGACAGTTTTAGATTTGGCAGGTAAATATTATGATCACTATTTCCACATAGGAATGTTCAAATGTCTTATCATTAAGACCAAAAACAGATAAGAGAAAATATCCAACTTTCAAAGAGCATATAAAGATTAAACAATGGTGGGTGCCAAGATCTCTATGGGATCTCTTCATCTCAAGAGTGGCTGGTGTTATTGACTTCTAACTTTGTATAAATGATCTTGGTGGAGTCCCAAATTGGTGTTGTTATTTCTCGTACAGATCAGAAAAAATTGGAAATGGTCACCATGTCGTGTGATTGGCTGACACATTTAAAAAAATTTCTCAAGAATGAACGGAGAAATGGATTCTTAACTTGGTACAAAATTATTATTATTATGTCATGACTGTATGAAGCTTATGAAGCCTTCTGTACAAAAGCTTAGAGGTGGAGCCCTTTCTTGACATTGGTCTAGTTTTTCTGATGTTGGCAGGTATAAATATCAGGTAAATATGGAGAAATTGCGAGCCCCTTGTTAAAACCCTGATAGACACTATATACTGAACTTCCTAACCTAAATGAATCCCCAGCAGATTTCAGAGGAAACAGATACTATATTGTTCAATTTTGATGGCTGCAGCCTTAAACTGTTCATATATTTTACACAAATACTTCACCTTTATAAGAGAAAAAAAAATATAAAAAAGATATATTGTAGCTTTAAATTCAGTATTGCTTGTCTGGCTGCAAATATTCTTGTAGCATCCCAGATTAGGGATGATAAGATGACAACTGTGATGGACCATGTGGAAACAGTAGGATGTTAGTTGTTACTGGTCCAGGTCAAATCATGGCTGGTTAGCTTGTCTGGGCAGGAAATGTATAGTTGTAGGTCAAATCATCACTGGTTAGCTTGACAGTGAAGTGTACTTACAGTACAGTTATAGGTCTAATCATGGCTGGTTAGCTTGTCTGGGCAGGAAATGTACAAGTGTAGGTCAAATCATCACTGGTTAGCTCGACAGTGTACTGTTCTTATTGTACTGATGTATTTCTGTTCATGGCTGGTTAGCTTGACAGTGAAGTGTACTTACAGTACAGATGTAGGTCTGATCATGGCTGGTTAGCTTGTTAGGACAGTAGTTACAGTTGTAGGTCTAATCATGTTTGGTTAGCTTGTCAGGGCAGTAGTTACAGTTATAGGTCTGATCATGGCTGGTTAGCTTGTCAAGACAGTAGTTACAGTTGCAGGTCTGTTCATGGCTGGTTAGCTTGACAGTGAAGTGTACTTACAGTACAGATGTAGGTCTGATCATGTCTGGTTAGCTTGTTAGGGCAATAGTTACAGTTGTAGATCTGATCATGGCTGGTAAGCTTGTCAGGACAGTAGTTACAATTGTAGGTCTG
This sequence comes from Ylistrum balloti, assembly GCF_031769215.1. NCBI lineage: Eukaryota > Metazoa > Mollusca > Bivalvia > Pectinida > Pectinidae > Ylistrum > Ylistrum balloti. Next base: position 1,968,122 of record NW_026782260.1, on the reverse strand, counting down.
ATCATGGATGGTTAGCTTGTCAGGGCAGTAGTTACAGTAACAGGTCTGATCATGGCTGGTTAGCTTGTCAGGGCAGTAGTTACAGTTGTAGTTCTGATCATGTCTGGTTAGCTTGTCAAGATGGTAGTTTTAGTTGTAGTTCTAATCATGGCTGGTTAGCTTGTCAGGACAGTAGTTACAGTTGTAGGTCTGATCATGTCTGGTTAGCTTGTCAGGACAGTAGTTACAGATGTAGGTCTGATAATGCCTTGTTAGCTTGTCAGGACAATAGTTACAGTTGTAGGTCTGATCATGGCTGGTTAGCTTGTCAGGGCAGTAGTTACAGTTGTAGGTCTGATCATGGCTGGTTAGCTTGTCAGGACAGTAGTTACAGTTGTAGTTCTAATCATGGCTGGTCAGCTTGTCAGGGCAGTAGTTACAGTTGTAGGTCTGATCATGGCTGGTTAGCTTGTCAGGACAGTAGTTACAGTAACAGGTCTGATCATGGCTGGTTAGCTTGTCAGGACAGTAGTTACAGTTGTAGTTCTAATCATGGCTGGTTAGCTTGTCAGGGCAGTAGTTACAGTTGTAGGTCTGATCATGGCTGGTTAGCTTGTCAGGACAGTAGTTACAGTTGTAGGTCTGATCATGGCTGGTAAGCTTGTCAGGGCAGTAGTTACAGTTGTAGGTCTGATCATGGCTGGTTAGCTTGTCAGGACAATAGTTACAGTTGTAGTTCTAATCATGGCTGGTTAGCTTGTCAGGGCAGTAGTTACAGTTGTAGGTCTGATCATGGCTGGTTAGCTTGTCAGGACAATAGTTACAGTTGTAGTTCTAATCATGGCTGGTTAGCTTGTCAGGGCAATAGTTACAGTTGTAGATCTGGTCATGGCTGGTTAGCTTGTCAGGACAATAGTTACAGTTGTAGGTCTGATCATGTCTGGTTAGCTTGTCAGGACAGTAGTTACAGTTGTAGGTCTGATCATGGCTGGTAAGCTTGTCAGGGCAGTAGTTACAGTTGTAGGTCTGATCATGGCTGGTTAGCTTGTCAGGGCAATAGTTACAGTTGTAGATCTGATCATGGCTGGTTAGCTTGTCAGGGCAGTAGTTACAGTTGCAAGTCTAATCATGGCTGGTTAGCTTGTCAGGACAGTAGTTACAGTTGTAGATCTGATCATGGCTGGTTAGCTTGTCAGGACAATAGTTACAGTTGTAGGTCTGATCATGTCTGGTTAGCTTGTTAGGGCAATAGTTACAGTTGTAGATCTGATCATGGCTGGTTAGCTTGTCAGGACAGTAGTTACAGTTGTAGTTCTGAACATGCCTTGTTAGCTTGTCAGGGCAATAGTTACAGTTGTAGATCTGATCATGGCTGGTTAGCTTGTCAGGGCAGTTTTTGTTTTTGTTTAAATGCTGGTCAACATTCCAGTTGTCAGGAAAGTAATTAGTTTTGTAGGTTGAAGGAAATAGTAGTCCCCTCTTGTAACCAGTGAGAGGAGGTCACTTCTGCCAAAAAAAGGTTTAAAAATGGGAGAAACAGTGAATATTGGCAACATATTACTCCAACATGGATATAAATTGTTATTTTTGTTTCAGATTAACAAGCAATGATATTTCAGTCATGCTCTCCATTAAGACTCCTCCTATCTAGTAACTTATTTGACAGTCAATCACACGAAGAGTAAACTTTGATGAGGTATGGCTGAATGTAGTGGTTCCTGTTATCAGATTGTATTTCCCCTGTATCATATGTGTATATAGCTGCCAATTTCTGTGTAAAATTTGATAAAAATCTGGACAGGCTAACATGGGCCACTAACACACACATACCAGTAATTTATCTTGAAAGTCCTGAAAGCTGCTAGGACAAAGCTAGACAAGGGCCTCCATGCTGGTGAGCTGGTGAGTTGGGCTGATATTTAACAACTTCTCATTTCTGTGTTAATTCGGAATTTGGATTAAAACAACAAGAACCATCAATAAACAGCTGACTGAAGAAAGGATGATTGGGTATCAGTGTGTATTGATGACACCAGGCTGAATGTGGTAGAGTTGAAGGATGTTGCCTTCAACAGCTCTCATACTCTGATACCATCTGTGGCAGTTACTAGTCATTATCTTGTTAAGGAACGTTCAGTTGAAATATTTCCGGAGAATAAAAACAGGTATAGGTGTATTTAAGGCTAACTGCAACTTCAAACAAACCATTGCATGCAGAGAGCTGATTGAATTGTGAGGACATATGTGTCACAGACATATGGTTGATATGGACATATGTGTGGCAGAGAAATAGCACTGTACTAACATGGACATGCATAACATATAAAAATTACACCCCACAAAACATCAACTATATGTAGCAGATAGAGGGGTGTGTCTACAGACTGTTAGGTGTGGGGATAATATACATCAGGTATATATAGCAGATAGAGAGGTGTGTCTACAGACTGTTAGGGGTGGGGGTTATATACATCAGGTATATATAGCAGATAGAGGGGGTGTGTCTACAGACTGTTAGGGGTAGGGGTTATATACATCAGTATATATAGCAGATAGAGAGGGTGTGTCTACAGACTGTTAGGGGTGGGGGTTATATACATCAGTATATATAGCAGATAGAGAGGGTGTGTCTACAGACTGTTAGGGGTGGGGGTTATATACATCAGTATATATTGCAGTGTGTCTATATATATATCAGATATATAGAGGGTGTGTCTACAGACTGTTAGGGGTGGGGGTTATATACATCAGTATATATAGCAGATAAAGGGTGTGTGTCTACAGACTGTTAGGGGTAGGGGTTATATACATCAGTATATATAGCAGATAGAGAGGGTGTGTCTACAGACTGTTAGGGGTGTGGGTTATATACATCAGTATATATTGCAGATAGAGGGGTGTGTCTACAGACTGTTAGGGGTGGGGGTTATATATATCAGGTATATATAGCAGATAGAGGGTGTGTGTCTACAGACTGTTAGGGGTGTGGGTTATATACATCAGTATATATAGCAGATAGAGGGTGTGTGTCTACAGACTGTTAGGGGTAGGGGTTATATATATCAGTATATATAGCAGATAGAGAGGGTGTGTCTACAGACTGTTAGGGGTGGGGGTTATATACATCAGTATATATAGCAGATAGAGGGTGTGTGTCTACAGACTGTTAGGGGTGGGGGTTATATACATCAGTATATATAGCAGATAGAGGGTGTGTGTCTACAGACTGTTAGGGGTGGGGGTTATATACATCAGTATATATAGCAGATAGAGGGTGTGTGTCTACAGACTGTTAGGGGTGGGGGTTATATACATCAGGTATATATAGCAGATAGAGGGTGTGTGTCTACAGACTGTTAGGGGTGGGGGTTATATATATCAGGTATATATAGCAGATAGAGGGGGTGTGTCTACAGACTGTTAGGGGTGGGGGTTATATACATCAGTATATATAGCAGATAGAGAGGTGTGTCTACAGACTGTAGAGGTGGGGGTATATACATCAGTATATATAGCAGATAGAGGGTGTGTGTCTACAGACTGTTAGCAGATAGAGAGGTGTGTCTACAGACTGTTAGGGGTGGGGGTTATATACATCCGGTATATATAGCAGATAGAGGGTGTGTGTCTACAGACTGTTAGGGGTGTGTGTCTACAGACTGTTAGGTTATATACATCAGTATATATAGCAGATAGAGGGGGTGTGTCTACAGACTGTTAGGGGTGGGGGTTATATACATCAGTATATATAGCAGATAGAGAGGTGTGTCTACAGACTGTTAGGGGTGGGGGTTATATACATCAGTATATATAGCAGATAGAGGGTGTGTGTCTACAGACTGTTAGGGGTGGGGGTTATATACATCAGTATATATAGCAGATAGAGGGGGTGTGTCTACAGACTGTTAGGGGTGGGGATAATATACATCAGGTATATATAGCAGATAGAGAGGTGTGTCTACAGACTGTTAGGGGTGGGGGTTATATACATCAGGTATATATAGCAGATAGAGAGGGTGTGTCTACAGACTGTTAGGGGTGGGATTTATATACATCAGTATATATAGCAGATAGAGGGGGTGTGTCTATAGACTGTTAGGGGTGGGGGTTATATACATCAGGTATATATAACAGATAGAGGGTGTGTGTCTACAGACTGTTAGGGGTGGGGGTTATATACATCAGGTATATATAGCAGATAGAGGGTGTGTGTCTACAGACTGTTAGGGGTGGGGTTATATACATCAGTATATATAGCAGATAGAGGGTGTGTGTCTACAGACTGTTAGGGGTGGGGGTTATATACATCAGGTATATATAGCAGATAGAGGGGGTGTGTCTACAGACTGTTAGGGGTGGGGGTTATATACATCAGTATATATAGCAGATAGAGGGTGTCTACAGACTGTTAGGGGTGGGGGTTATATACATCAGGTATATATAGCAGATAGAGGGTGTGTGTCTACAGACTGTTAGGGGTGGGGGTTATATACATCAGTATATATAGCAGATAGAGAGGTGTGTCTACAGACTGTTAGGGGTGGGGGTTATATACATCAGGTATATATAGCAGATAGAGGGTGTGTGTCTACAGACTGTTAGGGGTGGGGGTTATATACATCAGTATATATAGCAGATAGAGAGGTGTGTCTATAGACTGTTAGGGGTGGGGGTTATATACATCAGGTATATATAGCAGATAGAGGGTGTGTTTCTACAGACTGTTAGGGGTGGGGGTTATATACATCAGGTATATATAGCAGATAGAGAGGTGTGTCTATAGACTGTTAGGGGTGGGGGTTATATACATCAGGTATATATAGCAGATAGAGAGGTGTGTCTACAGACTGTTAGGGGTGGGGGTTATATACATCAGATATATATAGCAGATAGAGTGTGTATATAGACTGTTAGGGGTGGGGGTTATACATTGGTAACTTGTATGAAACCAGTTAAGAATTTGAATGGCTTTTTATCAGAATTGGTGAAGTGATGACTGCCTGACAATGTTGACAAGGATTTAGATATGAGCCTATAACAACCCTGTCAGTTATCAAGTGGGATACTACTAGGTTGTAACTCAATTCAAAAACGAATCGTCAAGGTATAGTCCAGCTCTTATCTCTGTTATAGAGCCAAGATCTAATTAAACTCATGTGTACATCACCGTGCCTTCTGCCAGTATGCCCATTGTTGTGGTGGAATTGGGAAAAGCTCTAGATCTCACAGCACCAGGAAATCACTTCCGCCAGGGAGAGTGAGTGAGGTATTGGTTTCATACACTGACTCTCCCGCACTATTACAGAACGGAAGGATGTTAACATATGCTCTCTGAAGGAATTCAAATTTTCTACGGATTTAACACTGAATACTTGTATAGAAATTTCAGCAGTGTTCTCGGAAGTGTCTGTTGGATTGGTGTAAACAGATGTTCTCTATTGGAATTATGTGTAGACCTATATATTGTATTTGAGGATGTACACATATGCTATGTGAACCAGTTGACAATATTTGTGTGCAGACATATCCTGGAATACAAGTACCCATGCTGAAGTTATGTTCATATCATTTTTATTATTATTTTTTTTTATTTCAAGTTAGACCTCAGAGGTAGATTATACGGCCAAAAACACATTAGCTGTTTGTGAGATGGTTAGTATGTATTTCGTTTTACAGATTTATTGGGAGATATTGAGCCACATCTGTTGTATTGAGTGATGAGGCAGTTGTATGTTATGGCCTACCTCATGGTAATGGATGTTTGGCCCACCACCTACCTCAGTGTTTTCACAATACAAAATACGGGAGAATGGTATTGTTTCTTGCAAAGTGAATAATTGATATTCACCAGTTGGTTTAGCCTGATGAAGATCAAATTGTAAACAACGTTCAGCAGCTGAGGAAATATTCTATCAATTCCTTAACAGTACTGGGCAAAACCTGCCTATTATGACTGGAGAACAGGCCCCTCCAGGGGTGCTGTCTATGCCTCGACCAAATGTCAACTGGAATTTGTTGATACATGGCAAACACGAGGTGCGACACCACCAGAGAAATGATGCTAGGGATCTGGGAATGGATCTCACCAAACTCAAACCTGTGCCAGACAGGCCAAGGATTTTTATGTCCAGCAAATCGGGCAAAGTTGTGATTGTGTTTCCTAATGGAGAAATTGTCGAAGGTAGGTATTTCATTTAAGGCTGAATCTCAGAATTGTGTTTTTGATGTCTTACAGTCAGAAATTAAAAAAATGAGGTCAAGGTCATTTTAGATCTTTAACAGATTAAACTGTATCTACTTACAATTCTATAGGAAGGTTAAGGTCATACATACATATTATATCTAAGAGAGTCGTATATTCTCAATAAATGTGTACAATATCAAACACCATGGGGGGTATGAAATTTCCATATATAAACCTCTACTGTGTCACCATGTATGATTACAGGAGGTGATATTTCTATATATAAACCTCTACTGTGTCACCATTTATGATTACAGGAGGTGATATTTCTATATATAAACCTCTACTGTGTCACCATTTATGATGACAGGGGGTGATATTTCTATATATAAACCTCTACTGTGTCACCATTTATGATTACAGGAGGTGATATTTCTATATATATAAACCTTTGCTGGATCACCATGTATGACTACAGAGGGTGACATTTCTATATATAATTATATCTACTGGTCACTGTGTGATGACAGGGGGTGATATTTCTATATATAGATATATCTACAGGTCACTGTGTGTGATGACAGTGGGGGATATTTCTATATAAAGATATATCTACTGGATCACTGTGTGTGATGACAGGGGGTGATATTTCTATATATAAGATATATCTATCACTGTGTGATGGTATATCACTGTGTGTGATGACAGGGGGTGATATTTCTATATAAAGATATATCTACTGGATCACTGTGTGATGACAGGGGGTGATATTTCTATATAAAGATATATCTACTGGATCACTGTGTGATGACAGGGGGTGATGTTTCTATATAAAGATATATCTACTGGATCACTGTGTGTGATGACAGGGGGTGATATTTCTATATAAAGATATATCTACTGGATCACTGTGTGATGACAGGGGGTGATGTTTCTATATATAGATATATCTACTGGATCACTGTGTGTGATGACAGGGGGTGATATTTCTATATATAGATATATCTACTGGATCACTGTGTGTGATGACAGGGGGTGATATTTCTATATATAGATATATCTACTGGTCACTGTGTGATGACAGGGGGTGATATTTCTATATATAGATATATCTACTGGTCACTGTGTGTGATGACAGGGGGTGATATTTCTATATAAAGATATATCTACTGGATCACTGTGTGTGATGACAGGGGGTGATATTTCTATATATAGATATATCTACTGGTCACTGTGTGTGATGACAGGGGGTGATATTTCTATATATAGATATATCTACTGGTCACTGTGTGATGACAGGGGGTGATATTTCTATATATAGATATATATCTACTGGTCACTGTGTGTGATGACAGGGGGTGATATTTCTATATAAAGATATATCTACTGGATCACTGTGTGTGATGACAGGGGGTGATATTTCTATATATAGATATATCTACTGGTCACTGTGTGTGATGACAGGGGGTGATATTTCTATATATATATATCTAGTGTGATATATCTATATATAGATATATCACTGTGTGTGATGACAGGGGGTGATATTTCTATATATAGATATATCACTGTGTGATGACAGGGGGTGATATTTCTATATATAGATATATCTACTGGTCACTGTGTGTGATGACAGGGGGTGATATTTCTATCTAAAGATATATCTAGTGGATCACTGTGTGATGACAGGGGGTGATATTTCTATATATAGATATATCTACTGGTCACTGTGTGTGATGACAGGGGGTGATATTTCTATATATAGATATATCTACTGGTCACTGTGTGTGATGACAGGGGGGGATATTTCTATATAAAGATATATCTACTGGATCACTGTGTGTGATGACAGGGGGGGATATTTCTATATAAAGATATATCTACTGGTCACTGTGTGTGATCACTGTGTGTGATGACAGGGGGTGATATTTCTATATATAGATATATCTACTGGTCACTGTGTGTGATATATCTATCTGATATATCTAGATCACTGTGTGATGACAGGGGGTGATATTTCTATATATAGATATATCTACTGGTCACTGTGTGTGATGACAGGGGGTGATATTTCTATATATAGATATATCTACTGGTCACTGTGTGTGATGACAGGGGGTGATATTTCTATATATAGTATATCTACTGTGTGTGTGTGATGACAGGGGGTGATATTTCTATATATAGATATATATCTACTGGTCACTGTGTGTGATGACAGGGGGTGATATTTCTATATATAGATATATCTACTGGTCACTGTGTGTGATGACAGGGGGTGATATTTCTATATATATATATATATATCTACTGGTCACTGTGTGTGATGACAGGGGGTGATATTTCTATATATAGATATATATCTACTGGTCACTGTGTGATAACAGGGGGTGATATTTCTATATATAGATATATCTACTGGTCACTGTGTGTGATGACAGGGGGTGATATTTCTATATATAGATATATCTACTGGTCACTGTGTGTGATGACAGGGGGTGATATTTCTATATATAGATATATCTACTGGTCACTGTGTGTGATGACAGGGGGTGATATTTCTAAATATAGATATATATCTACTGGTCACTGTGTGTGATGACAAGGGGTGATATTTCTATATATAGATATATCTACTGGTCACTGTGTGTGATGACAGGGGTGATGTTTCTATATATAGATATTTCTACTGGAACAACATGTATGGTGACAGGGGGTGATATTTCTATATATAGATATTTCTACTGGAACAACATGTATGGTGACAGGGGGTGATATTTCTATATATAGATATTTCTACTGGAACAACATGTATGGTGACAGGGGGTGATATTTCTATATATAGATATATCTACTGGATCACTGTGTGTGATGACAGGGGGTGATATTTCTATATAAAGATATATCTACTGGATCACTGTGTGTGATGACAGGGGGTGATATTTCTATATATAGATATTTCTACTGGATCACTATTTATGAGGTATACAGGTGTATAAGGTATACAGGTGTATGAGGTATACAGGTGTTTGAGGTATACAGGTGTATGAGGCATACAGGTGTATGAGGCATACAGGTGTTTGAGGCATACAGGTGTATGAGGTATACATGTGTTTAAGGTATACAGGTGTATGAAGTATACAGGTTTATGAGGTAAACCAGGTAAATTCAGAGACCTTTTCTCTCCTATTTTATCCTAAATCCTGGGAAATACAACAATATCTGTGTTAAAGCAGGTACATGTAACTGTGTCTTATGTGTTAACATTTTTTTTTCTGTTATTGTTTTGATATCAAATGTTGATAAACCAAAGAAAACAATTGACTATCTCAATAGTATATCACGCATGGATAACGATCATTAATGGCAGCAGTCAGACCCCAGGTGACCTTGACACGTCCTGAATTATGGCATGACCTTGAAAAATCGGTAAAAATTCTCCCCTTTGAATGTTATTAATGACACAAATGTATGGAACCCGACAAAAACAACACAACTGTAGAGTAGGACTAGCTCCTGTGCCCTGAGATGTTTATTGGACACACACACAATTCCTTGTCTGGGCTGATGATGGTAAAAATGTGTATCTTATAGGTTTGTATTTGTGCAAGAAACGGATGAACAGTTGTATGTATTATGTGGGTTTGTAAGGCGGTGTGTTGGACAACACAGTCAGGATACTATACGTCTGTGAATAAATGACATGATGGACACCACTTTCTATCTGTAAGGGTCAGTTACTATTATCAGAGTTGTCCACAAAGACCAAATTAATCAATAACAGTCTCCATACCATTTTTAGCCGAACATCATCAACTTGTGTTTCATAGGTAGCCTGTCTGCCATCTGTCCTCTATAATTCTTGTTATCACAATTTTATGTGAAGAACTAGATGGATCATTTTCAAAATTCATATGTAGGTTTTCCTTATTGTAGACTCAAGATGTGCATTGTCTCATTATAAACTTCAGAAACAATACAGAATTACACAATTGAGGGTAACATCCTTCCTGACAGTAGACCCGAGTAAACCCTACACATTACAGAATTACAAGATGGAGGGTAACATCATTCCTGACAGTAAACCCTACACCATACAGAATTACACAATGACAGGTTACAGCCTTCCTGACAGTAAACCCTACACATTACAGAATTACACAATGAAGGGTAACATCATTCCTGACAGTAAAACCTACACCATACAGAATTACACAATGAAGGGTAACATCCTTCCTGACAGTAAACCCTACACATTACAGAATTACACATGGAAGGTAACATCCTTCCTGACAGTAAACCCTACACAATACAGAATTACACAATGGCAGGTTACATCCTTCCTGACAGTAAACCCTACACATTACAGAATTACAAGATGGCAGGTTACAGCCTTCCTGACAGTAAACCCTACACATTACAGAATTACACAATGGCGGGTTACATCCTTCCTGACAGTAAACCCTACACAATACAGAATTACACAATGGCAGGTTACATCCTTCCTGACAGTAAACCCTACACCATACAGAATTACACAATGGCAGGTTACAGCCTTCCTGACAGTAAACCCTACATATTACAGAATTACACATGGAAGGTTACATCCTTCCTGACAGTAAACCCTACACATTACAGAATTACACAATGGCAGGTTACAGCCTTCCTAACACTAAACCCTACACAATACAGAATTACACAATGGCAGGTTACATCCTTCCTGACAGTAAACCCGAGTAAACCCTACACATTACAGAATTACACAATGGCAGGTTACAGCCTTCCTGACAGTATACCCTACACAATACAGAATTACACAATGGCGGGTTACATCCTTCCTGACAGTAAACCCTACACATTACAGAATTACACAATGGCAGGTTACAGCCTTCCTGACAGTATACCCTACACAATACAGAATTACACAATGGCGGGTTACATCCTTCCTGACAGTAAACCCTACACATTACAGAATTACACAATGGCAGGTTACATCCTTCCTGACAGTAAACCCTACACATTACAGAATTACACAATGGCGGGTTACATCCTTCCTGACAGTAAACCCTACACATTACAGAATTACACAATGGCAGGTTACATCCTTCCTGACAGTAAACCCTACACATTACAGAATTACACAATGGCAGGTTACATCCTTCCTGACAGTAAACCCTACACATTACAGAATTACACAATGGCAGGTTACAGCCTTCCTGACAGTAAACCCTACACATTACAGAATTACACAATGGCAGGTTACATCCTTCCTGACAGTAAACCCTACACATTACAGAATTACACAATGGCAGGTTACATCCTTCCTGACAGTAAACCCTACACATTACAGAATTACACAATGGCAGGTTACAGCCTTCCTGACAGTAAACCCTACACATTACAGAATTACACAATGGCAGGTTACATCCTTCCTGACATTTGAAAATACAGAATTTGGTTGATGGGTGCTTGTTGAGATGATTTATTTTGCATTTCCCTGAAAAACTGCCTCCTTTTTGCTTGTCTTTATCTGTTTTCAATAGAATCACATTCCTAAGAGATTTATATATATAGTTAAGTTCTTATATAAGTACAGATACTGAACTGTTTGAGAAAAGTCATTTCTTGTATTCTGATTCCGTTCTCAATAATACGTGACTGGAATACTAGTCTATAAAGGTATATAGTAACCTTTGTTGGACTATGTACATAATGTTAAACCTATAAGATACTCTCTAAAGGATCTGATGAATGTTATAAGGGGCTTGATTTACAGATTCCCCCAATGTGTCAGTTAAGGTGGAAATCCTATCAGTAGACCAGTAGATATAGAAATCTACATATTTTTTTCTGTGCCTTTTTTTTACATACAATAAATTTATATTGGGAGATTAAGTATTTGACAAGTCACAAGAGTCGCTTTGCATAAATATGTCCATCCAATATCAGTTATTCTCATCCTATTTGTGAAAGAGCAAAATGGCTGAAAGTGTGTAGATTTAGTAAGTTGTGTTCATTTAGAGGAATTGTTAACATCAGCCAATCACCGTTAACTCTATAGAAATGGATGATGTTGTCCATTGATCTTTAAAGAAACGATTTATCAATACATGCATGGAAGTAAGAATTATAGGTTTGTAAACCCCAGTTGTGTCCGAGGTAACTCCATACAGTACAAAAGTCGTGATACAACATATGGTCCTTATGACAAATCCCTAGAAACATCACACAGGATAAAACATTTAGAGAAAGTAGGTCACAAATAGAAATACCACAAAGATAGAAATATTAAATTAAGTAGGTCACAAACACCTATAAATATCACAAAGATAGAAATATTAAATTAAGGAGGTCACAAACACCTATAAATATCACAAAGATAGAAATATTAAATTAAGTAGATCACAAACACCTATAAATATCACAAAAAGATAGGAATATTAAATTAAGTAGGTCACAAACCCCTAGAAACAGAAGATGAAAGTATTAGAATAAGTAGGTGACAAACACCTAAAGACATATCACAGGAGAGAGAATATTACAGAAAGTAGGTCACAATCTGTGTAAAAGTTTGTAAAAGTCTGTATGGAGCCAAGAAAATAATGGTTTTATATGTTGGCATGACTGAAGAGTATTAACCATCAGATTTGTGATCAGCAGCAGCCAGTCACTTCTGTAGACAATTGTATCTGTTCAGATGAAGAGTTTTCAAGTATGCATGATGGTGAATAACTGAAGTGGTATTACCATTTTATCTGCATTTTTCCTGATGGAGTGTATGTTATATACGATAACACTACTCGAACCAATTTCTGTGTGTCTCATATAGTGGTTTATATAATAACTTATAGATCAATGTGTCTCCGATAATGGTTTATATAATAACATAAAGGTCAATGTGTGTCTCCGATAATGGTTTATATAATAGCTTATAGATCAATGTGTCTCCTATAATGGTTTATATAATAACTAATAGATCAATGTGTCTCCTATAATGGTTTATATAATAGCTTATAGATCTATGTGTCTCCTATAGTGGTTTATATAATAACATATAGATCAATGTGTCTCATATAATGGTTTATATAATAACTTATAGATCAATGTGTCTCCTACAGTGGTTTATATAATAACTTATAGATCAATGTGTCTCCTATAGTGGTTTATATAATAACTTATAGATCTATGTGTGTCTCCTATAATGGTTTATATAATAACATATATATCAATGTGTCTCATATAATGGTTTATATAATAACTTATAGATCAATGTGTCTCCGATAATGGTTTATATAATAACATATAGGTCGATGTGTGTCTCCGATAATGGTTTATATAATAGCTTATAGATCAATGTGTCTCCTATAATGGTTTATATGATAACTTATAGATCAATGTGTCTCCTATAGTGGTTTATATAACAACTTATAGATCTATGTGTCTCCTATAATGGTTTATATAATAACATATAGATCAATGTGTCTCCTATAATGGTTTATATAATAGCTTATAGATCTATGTGTCTCCTATAGTGGTTTATATAATAACTTATAGATCTATGTGTGTCTCCTATAATGGTTTATATAATAACATATAGATCAATGTGTCTCATATAATGGTTTATATAATAACTTATAGATCAATGTGTCTCCTACAGTGGTTTATATAATAACTTATAGATCTATGTGTCTCCTATAATGGTTTATATAATAACTTATAGATCTATGTGTCTCCTATAATGGTTTATATAATAACTTATAGATCAATGTGTCTCCTATAATGGTTTATATAATAACTTATAGATCAATGTGTCTCCTATAGGGGTTTATATAACAACTTATAGATCTATGTGTCTCCTATAATGGTTTATATAATAACTTATAGATCAATGTGTGTCTCCTATTATGGTTTATATAATAACTTATAGATCAATGTGTCTCCTACAGTGGTTTATATAATAACTTATAGATCAATGTGTCTCCTATAGTGGTTTATATAACAACTTATAGATCTATGTGTCTCCTATAATGGTTTATATAATAACTTATAGATCAATGTGTGTCTCCTATTATGGTTTATATAATAGCTTATAGATCAATGTGTGTCTCCTATAATGGTTTATATAATAACTTATAGATCTATGTGTCTCCTATAATGGTTTATATAATAACTTATAGATCTATGTGTCTCCTATAATGGTTTATATAATAGCTTATAGATCAATGTGTGTCTCCTATAATGGTTTATATAATAACTTATAGATCAATGTGTGTCTCCTATAATGGTTTATATAATAACTTATAGATCAATGTGTGTCTCCTATAATGGTTTATATAATAACTTATAGATCAATGTGTCTCCTATAATGGTTTATATAATAACTAATAGATCAATGTGTCTCCTATAATGGTTTATATAATAACTATAGTGTGTCTCCTATAATGGTTTATATAATAACTAATAGATCAATGTGTCTCCTATAATGATTTATATAATAACTTATAGATCAATGTGTCTCCTATAATGGTTTATATAATAACTTATAGATCAATGTGTCTCTTATAATGGTTTATATAATAACTAATAGGTCAATGTGTCTCCTATAATGATTTATATAATAACTAATAGATCAATGTGTCTCCTATAATGGTTTATATAATAACTAATAGATCAATGTGTGTCTCCTATAATGGTTTATATAATAGCTTATAGATCAATGTGTGTCTCCTATAATGGTTTATATAATAACTTATAGATCAATGTGTGTCTCGTATAATGGTTTATATAATAGCTTATATCAATGTGTGTCTCCTATAATGGTTTATATAATAACTTATAGATCAATGTGTGTCTACTATAGTGGTTTATATAATAACTTATAGATCAATGTGTCTCCTACAGTGGTTTATATAATAACTTATAGATCAATGTGTCTTTGTTTGTGGTTTATATTATAACTGGATGTTATGTTGTAGTATGTTCTGTGGTTAACATTTGCAATGTTATGTTGTAGTATGTTCTGTGGTTAACATTTGCAATGTTATGTTGTAGTATGTTTTGTGGTTAACATTTGCAATGTTATGTTGTAGTGTGAGTTTTTAGGTTACACTCTGTGATAGCAGACTACAGGATGTGTTATGAAGTTACAATGTGTGATATCAGCTTACAGTGATAAGTGTTGTGAAATTGCAGTGTGTGATGTAAGAATACAGTGTGTGATGTAAGAATACAGTGTGTGATGTAAGAATACAGTGTGAGATGTGAGAATATAATGTGTGATGTGAGAAAACAGTGTGAGATGTGAGAATACAGTGTGTGTTGTGAGAATACAGTGTGTGTTGTGAGAATACAGTGTGTGATGTTGGAATACAGTGTGTGATATGAGAATACAGTGTGTGTTGTGAGAATACAGTGTGTGATGTTGGAATACAGTGTGTGATGTGAGAATATAATGTGTGATGTGAGAAAACAGTGTGAGATGTGAGAATACAGTGTGAGATGTGAGAATACAGTGTGTGTTGTGAGAATACAATGTGTGATATGAGAATACAGTGTGTGTTGTGAGAAAACATTGTGTGTTGTGAGAATACAGTGTGTGTTGTGAGAATACAATGTGTGTTGTGAGAATACAATGTGTGATGTGAGAATACAATGTGTGATGTGAGAATACAGTGTGTTTTTTTGAGAATACAGTGTGTGGTGTGAGAATATAGTGTGTTGTGAGATCACAGCATGTGATGTGAGAATACAATGTGTGATGTGAGATTACAGTGTGTGATGTGAGAATACAGTGTGTGATGTGAGAATACAGTGTGTGATGTGAGAATACAGTGTGTGATGTGAGAATACAATGTGTGATGTGAGATTACAGTGTGTGTTGTGAGATCACAGTGTGTGTTGTGAGATCACAGTGTGTGATGTGAGAATACAATGTGTGATGTAAGATTACAGCGTGTGACTTCAGACCATAATATGCATTGTGAAGTTACAATGCGCTGTTGTATTGACTAGAACATTTATGATGCTTGTCTGTGGAGAATCTTTATACATAAAAAGTATCACTGCAGAGTCTCTCAAATCATGTTAGTTCATAATTCATTTTGAAATTCACAATACAGGGCTCTTAAATTGTGTGCATGTGTATGTGTGATTATGTGTCTGCATGCGGAGGTACATCTTTTACATCAAGCTCGAGGTAAAATAGTTTTACTATAAAGATTTTTCCCAAACATGTTGTAAATCAAAATAAGAAGTAAAGATGAATATGAAGCCAAACATCATGGTACAGATAATGGGGAGTTGGAGCACACCTGTTTAAATAGCTGAGGCACTTATATGCTCTCCTATTGAGAGTAAAGAGTCTGGAATTGTGCTACTCTTGTGTATAAAGAGAAGGATATTACACCCCAGGGACTGTTTACAGGTCTGGTGTTGATGGTACTGATAATTTGTTAATATTCAGTTAAATATAATACATTCCATGTATAAAAGTATGTTCCCAGGCTTTGATAAGTTTATTTGTAACTAAAGTGTTTAGATACAGTGTTTGTTGTGTTCCTATCTCAGTGTTTAGATACAGAGTGTTTGTTGTGTTCCTATCTCAGTGTTTAGATACAGAGTGTTTGTTGTGTTCCTATCTCAGTGTTTAGGTACACAGAATTTGTTGTGTTCCTATCTCAGTGTTTAGGTACAGAGTGTTTGTTGTGTTCCTATCTCAGTGTTTAGGTACAGAGTGTTTGTTGTGTTACTATCTAAGTGTTTAGATACAGAGTGTTTGTTGTGTTCCTATCTCAGTGTTTAGGTACAGAGTGTTTGTTGTGTTCCTATCTCTGTGTTTAGGTACAGAGTGTTTGTTGTGTTCCTATCTCAGTGTTTAGGTACAGAGTGTTTGTTGTGTTCCTATCTCAGTGTTTAGATACAGAGTGTTTGTTGTGTTACTATCTCAGTGTTAAGGTACAGAGTGTTTGTTGTGTTCCTATCTCAGTGTTCGGATACAAATTGTTTGCTGTGTTACTGTATAGTAATGAAGTAAGTTTTTTAACCCGGCTGGTGAAAAGAACTACTGAGCTTATGCCATGGTGCTACAATTTTCACTTAAAATCACTACCTGCTATGAAGAAAATTTTAATTACATTTAATCTGGAGCATCCTTTGGGAAATGGAACTCAATTTTGTACAAATGGGTCTAGTTCCCTTGTGGCCTGATGGGTGGGGCTCCTCTTTACAATCCTTGTTCATCTATAGAAATATTGAGATTTTTTTCAATTTTTGTCTGAAGTATCCTTGGGTGGATTTCTCAAATTCGTTGGTTTGACACCCCTCACCTCATGTTTTGCATATGAGTGGCAGGGCCCAATAGAGGAAAGCATTAAACTCCTTCCATTGTGGTGAAGTTTGGGGAAAGGAAAACCAATTTTGTATAAATTGGGGCTGTGGCCTTCCTGGGGTTTGAGGTTTGGGACTGGATGGAGAATTTGAAATAAAACCTCTGAAATCTTCTCCTTTAAGAATGATAGAATTTTGTCCAAATTTGATTTGAGGCATCCTTAAGTGATATTTTCACATATGGTTGTGTTTGTTGAAAATGTTTTTATGAACCGACATTGTTTTCTTTGTAAGTTGTAGAATAGTTGAGTAAGTTAGGCCTATTTTGCCTCTTTCATCATACAGTATTTTATAGTCAGATGGCTGTTAAGGCCCATGGGCCTCGTGCTGGATTTAACAAATTGGCCACCAAGAGGAGGCTTCAGGTTTTGCCACAAGTTGGTACATGTATACACTTGTTGATAATCGTTTTCTAATTGGCAACTAATGACTGAGGGATATTAATCATTCTTGGATTTTTATCAAATAATATAATTGTTAATTATAATATTACAATATATATTACCATTATTTTATTCAACAAAACAAGCACCCAAGTGAGTTGATTATTGTAATGAAACTTTGATTTTGTCCAATTTCCAAGTTTCTCTATCAGCTGAAGTTGCATTTCAGGATTATAAGTAATGGTCACTAGTACAAATATAACATCTTATTCTCATATTTAACAACTTAACAAAAGGATGGATATAATCACTACAGATTTGGAGGCTCTACGTCCCTAGGGGTAAATTTCGGTAGAAATCTTGATGAACTAGCTGTGGATCCAACAGTATACACAAGTCTCACTAAAAATCCAGGTAATGAGTATAAAGGAATGAGTCCAGCACAGCAGTTCTTCCATATACTCCACAATAAATGTCCCGTATATGGTAGTTCTTCCAGGAAGAACCGTGTTGGACTCGCTCCTTTGTACTCATTAAAAGGATGAGTAGTTTCCAACTAATGACCCCTCATTTATCATATTTCTCTGAAACTTGACGTAACTGTTGCAGATACAGATCTTGATGGGTTTTTTCTCTAAGTGTGTTTCTTCCACTTTCTTCTGTCAGCAAGGTTTTCCACATGTTTCTCAAAAACTATAGGATGAGATTAACGAAATTTTACTGATAACATTCTGTTATAAGAGGTGGTGTGTAACAGATTTTCTTTTTTCCTTTTGGTTGTCTGACATGTCAACCACGGCCTGATTAGTCAAAATTTGAGAAAATTTAGATATTAATTGTTGATGACCATGAAAATTGGTATGGAGGTGTGATTTTACACCAGAAACACAAATGCTGATGGATGGCTGCCACATAACAGCTTCTGAAGATCCAAGGGGCCAGATGTGTTAAAATCTTAAAACAAATTTTTGTCAATAACCCAAAGACCTAGGGTACTGATATTGGTTCTGTAGCTTGCTTATGGATGAAGGAATATAACTGAATGACATTGATCCACTTTCAAGGTCACAGAGGTCAGATGTGCTAATTTAAAATTCCTTCATTACAATAAGTAAAAGCCCATTGGGCCTTTTGTCCTCAGAACAATGATTTTATGCTGGTAAAGGGTTCTTTGCAGGGTATGCTGATCATGACTACACAGTCCATGCTTTGAAATTATCACCAAATCTATATACTAGTCAATTTATATTCTCGTGTACATTGTACCACAGTATCTCTAGGGAATACCTTGAATATTGAGTTGATTATGGGGAAGATTATATATGTGCATTACAGATTACAGGGAGTGATTGTATCATTTCTGTATTGCAGGGTGAAAAAAGTTTTATGAAGTTGTTATCATCCTATCTTAGAACTGTATAGGTTTCAATCAATGATTCATACAGATTCATAGTGTAATGATTACAGTGAGTGATTTTATCTGTACTCCTTATGTTCATTACCTTTTGTCTGGTGTCGGGCGTCATAAACTTTAAACAGTTTTTATTTTCTTCTGGAGAACTCCAGAACTGATTTCATTAAAATTTTACCAAAATCTTTCACCGCTAAAGGCATACAAAAGTATTCATTATAAAGTCCCCAACCCCCGGGGGCATGAAGATTGGGGCCAAAACAGGTCAAATTCATTGAAACGTCAAAAATCTTCTTCTCAAATACCATGTATGGTAGAATAAAGTACTCTTCATTGATGTGAAGGCCTTCAGATGCTTAACTAAAATTGTAAATTTCTTGGCCCCCAGGATTTTGGATTTTCCCCTGGGGAGGGGGTAAATTTTAATATAATTTATATAGCAAAACTACATTTTAAATTTTTTTTTTAATTTTCTTTCTGAAATAGTACAAACTAAGTTAGAATTATTAGTATAAGATAATGGTGCACATATTGAGCACGGCTGACTCCTAGGGGCTGTTGGACAGGCCAAAAATGGGTCAAATTGACTGACATTTCAAAAAACTTCTTCTCATTACCCAGATACGATAGAATCTATTAAATAGTCTCCATGGAAGGAAGAGTTTATAAAGAAAATTACATTTTTGAGAGTAATTTCTTTTAATTCAAACTTTGTTAGACGCCTTAGCATGAGACAGCAGTTAATGTAATACACAATTTACATTTGCATCATGTGTACAATACAGTTCAAGCTATCCTACTGAATTTAACAAAATTATTTCTATGACATGTTACAAGAAGCATTGTTACTCAGACGAACGTTAAGGCCGTTGAGCCTCTTGTAAATGTTACAGGGAGTGAGTATTTTTGTAAGTTACAAGAAGTGAATATTTTGCGTAGTAAAATTACCGGGACTGAGAATTTTATGTTAAAAGTTCTGGTGTTGAGTTGACTATTTGTGTATATAAGTATACATTACAGTTAGGAAGTAAGTATTCTGTGTTGTAAGGTTCCAGGGAGTGAGCATCTTATGTTGTATGGGTTTCAGGACACTGTAGTTTTTGGCGAGGTTATTTATAGATTTTGGTTTCAATAGCCATTTGAGATGTTGTGACGTCAATGATCGATTGAAGCAATTTTCTGTCTGATTAATAACACTTGCTTGGGGCTAGGTTTACATTGATACTTTCCCTATAGTAGATTTTCCTGGGCTCACCGGCTTTAACTGCCTGTTGTTGAAT